>NC_050071.1:33670717-33977291 GCF_009764565.3 Dermochelys coriacea | reverse complement strand
CCTGAGAGCCATTAGAAACTGGTTGATGCACAAGTGCAGAGTACCTGCTTTTACAAGGTAACACATCTGTCAACGCAGACCAATAAACCAGAAGCCAGGATCAAGTCTTTGATGATTATTTGACCAGATCAGACTATTAAAATGGCAATAATAAAAGCAAAAGAAATTCAACTGACCACCAGCATAGCATTTAGAATACAAATGAGACAACTCTTACAAGTAAAAAAAATAGATAGATATGCATCATATTTTTAAATAATAAATATTGTTATGATTGCAGTTACAACTCAAGTCAGGAAAGCTAAAGTTTGTATGTGCAACCTTAACTCTACCACCTGTGTATATATTATGATAGTCCAATTACGTGATACTATACTATTTTTCTCAAATAGTACAATATTATTGAGTGGATTTTAGGGGATGCTTGAGGGGAAGGAGTGCATGTAAAGCAACAATTCTGTTGGTTTGATTTACTGGCTGGCTAAGTTAAAATGTTAACTGCACATGAATAATGATACTAGGTGGTCATTGTATTTTAAGTTTAATTATTAGGCTGCCTAACACTTTTTGAATGATTTCTTGCTGAAATCTAAATGAAATAAAAAATATTAATCAAACACTATGCTTTTTTCTATAGCATATATACAAATTTGAGCAGTGTCTAATAACAAGCACCACATATTTTTGCCAGACAGTGTGAATTGAGATAGTTTATAGCAGGGATTGTCAACCTTTGGCCTGCCAGGGTTAGCCCCCGGGGGGCCAGGCCGGTTTGTTTACCTGCCGCATGCGCAGGTTCAGCCAACTGCGGCTCCCACTGGCCAATGGGGGCTGCGGGAAGTGGCATGGGCTGAGGGAAGTGCTGGCTACTGCTTCCCGCAGCCCCCATTGGCCTGGAATGGCAAACCGCGGCCAGTGAGAGCCAGGATCAGCCGAACCTGTGGACGCAGCAGGTAAACAAACCGGCCTGGCCCGCCAGGGGGCTTATCCCTGGTTGCTGATCCCTGGTTTATATAAAAGATGAGCAGTGATAGTTTTTCTATTACTTAGAACACTGGTAAAGTGCTATGATGAATTGTTCATAACTCAGTTAAAAACCCTAACCAACTTTCACTGGAACATTCAAAGATTCTTAATGATTTATTTCCTTGCCAAATGTTAATTTTATCTAAAAAATTGTTGCAGCAGAAAGCTATCCAAAAAGCTTTCCCAAACTTATAGGGAAAGGTTTGGGGCTTTTATTTATACTCCTTAAAAACAGCAGAACAGTTTCTCTCATGCTTTAAAAAAAATTATGTTGCCTTCAAGCAGAAATAAGGCCTGGAAAATTACATATTCATAGAGGAAAGTTTTGGAGAGTCCTGAGCAACTGAAAACAGGGGATTACAGTGAGAACACTTACACAACTTTAACTATCACCTTTGTTACTGCTTTAAGTATGCCATTCACTCTTGAAAGAGCACACAAACCACAATCTCCAGCAGTTTTAATTTTGCTAACAGTTTCTTTTCCCCCTCAGCTGACAAGGAGATGAAGTACATACTCAAATAGTGATTAATCTACAATACAGCAATCAAGCTCAAGATAAAGCTTGACAGAACATCTGTTTAAGTACATATTTTCTATTGGCTTATCCTCAACAAGCTTGATTAGCCACTACCACATTCCAGCTAGCAGATGCCATTAAAATGCACCCACAAAATTAACTATGCTTTGTTAGCTCACAGTAAATGTGAAAAAGTGCAGAAAACCCTTTAAAGTTAGCCAGAATTAGAGGAAAACTGCAACATAATATAAAATATATTTTATGACATTGCAGTGAAGAATTAATCACTAAAATGTGTAAGAACCTTAAATATAAATTAAAATAATTAAACAGGAAGCTGCCATTTTTGGCACAGATTGGTCAATGTATGATTGCATGACAGAGGGAAGTCAATGTTTAAATTTTATAAAAAGAAAAGGAGTACTTGTGGCACCTTAGAGACTAACATTTATTAGAACATAAGCTTTCAAGAGCTATAGCTCACTATGCTCTAATAAATTTGTTAGTCTCTAAGGTGCCACAAGTACTCCTTTTCTTTTTGCGAATACAGACTAACACGGCTGCTACTCTGAAACCTTTAAATTTTATGTATTTTGTTAACTAACTGTAGTTCAACCAGTTGCCTTGCAAACATGACAGCCTCTTGTCTTATCATGGATTCAAATGCTGAGCATCTCTTGTCTTATCATGGATTCAAATGCTGAGCATCTCTCTCCATTTTTAAACGTCAAGCTGGACATTCTATTACAAATCATTAGTCAGTACAGTAGCACCATTCAATTATGAAGATACAGAAAGAGTACTTTTAAATACAAAAAGTATTTTGTGGTGGACAGTCTTTCCAATATTTGTGGTAACATTCTGCAGTTAGAAGACAACATTATAGCCAGGGCCATGTGCAGCTATAGCAATGTAATACAAGTCACACGCTATATCCTGTATATTTTGTAGTATACAACATGAAGCTATGATAAGTAATTAACTATTTAAACAGGAATAGAAAAACAATGGGTAGACAATGTGGCCAGTTTAACACTGCTGTTGGCATTTTAACTTTTGAATTTCTTAATGTTGATTAACTGACAAACATTTTATATTTGATGTTACATGGGTAAAAATACAATTTATTGGTGAGGTGCTGTTATACATCCATGTGTACACTTATGTGATTAAGTAACAATAAGCACAGATGTAGATGAACAAGTAGATAGCTTAAAGAATTTATATACAGGCATTATAGGTACTACAGGGCACGGGTACATGGCACAGCACTGTTTTAGCCCAGGTCCAGACTAGCATCTATATTATACTGGCAAAGCACTCCTAGTTTGGATACAGCTTATACTGGAAACGCTTTACTTTTGCCAGCACAGCTTATTACAGCCCCCCCCCCCCCCCGAGCAAAATAAGCAGTTTTGCCAGTATAACTACATCTACACTAGGATCTTTTGCTGGCACAGGTATCTTGGTCACAAACAATACCCAACTGAAAGAGCTGTGTCTGCAAATGTTTGTAGTGTAGATCTGGCCTTACTTGGGCATGCATGTAGGTTTTGTTTATTACACAAAAGTGATAGATTTTAAATAAAAAAGTTTAATTTTAATTACAAGTCGCACTCTTTCCTGCATGTTACAAGGAGTTCACTTTGCTGCTCAAAATGGCTTTAGGACTATCTCCTGAGCTGTGATCTTTGCTACTTCTTGTTTAGACATACTTTAAACTGTAGATATAATCTTAAAGCCTTTGAGTATTTTATCAAAGTCTATGTCCAAAGTTTTCTATAAACTTATTTACATACATGAGTCAAAACATTTCATTCTATGGACAATCCCAGAAAATGTGTTCTAATCTAGATGACCTTGAAAGGGTTTGAGGTTATTTTGACGACAATTTGTGTACTGTATCCATGAAAGCAACGTGATGCAGGTACACATTTTGGAAAATATCTTCCTCTGAGACATCTGTAGTTTCTTGAAATTTGTTTCCTTTTGAATTACTTTATTTTGACACTTTTCAGAGATACATGGAGAACGTCAATTTGGTTTTAACATGTGCCTGGCTTACTGGATTTTTGGCTTTATCTTTCCATCTGTTTTGGTGTGAAAGAAATCCCTACATGGATGAAGTTTTCTGGATAGGAAATTTGTGTCTATAGTGACCAGCTCCTAACAGTGCAAAAATTACTTCCAAGTAAAACCATTTCCTTTAAAATTATGCAAAATGAGGTCTGTTGTAGCATCTTTAAAGTTTGATACCAAAACAGCTTGTATAGCCAACCAAGTAGGTAAAAACGGAGTAGAACCATTTAAAGTTATCAGCTGCAAGAAGATTTTAAAGAAGCTGCTGCAAAATTTTAAGTTAACCTTCCCTAAGCACGAGACACATTAAGTTAAGCTGTATAACACTTCTTATGCTACACTGAACAAGTTACCCTCTAAGAAATAAGAGACAGAGGTAATGAAGATGAAAGGAAAGTAAATAAAGAAAAATATTTATGCTTGTAACTACATTTTTTTCTAAACATATCCAGTGCAGGATGAAGACTAGAAGTTTTATAGCAATACCAAACAAAATTTACTCAATCTGAAAATGCTTTAAGCCTGCACCAACAACCTGAAAAAGTAACTGAAATTGTATCACTTCCCGCCCCCCCCACCTCCCAGTGAATTAAATTACACCAGGAACAAAGAAACATTTGGCATCTTACTCCTGACCTCACTGTTGCAGCAATTCAGGTTATATTTTCAATATAATGCCACGTTAATCATGGATAAACATCTGCTGAGCAATTTTAACTGGAAAATTGTTAGTCTCAGCAAAAGTCTGGAATTTACCATCAAAAGGAACATTATTTATTAATGCTTTGTTTACCCCAGGCTTCCCAAATGGTGCAATTTTATTATAAAATTGGCTTTTGGCTAATTAATGTTAAGAATATTCAGCCTGTTGTATGTAACACGATAATCTCAAACAGAACAAAAATAAACTTAAATTGGGTACAACTCGCTGACTTAGAAAAATTAATCTTTGGATCAGCCAGCGGCATAATTATCTACCTTACATTCAATGAGTTAGGTGTTGTTATATTGCTCTAGTACAGTAAAAGGAATACTGTATTACTGCTTATTCTTAGGTATATATAGATTTTAAAGTTACATTACACCATATTAGGCAAGCAAGCACAGAACAAATCGACTGTTCCTGCCCCCAAAGAGCTTACAATCTAAATAAATGTTAAGTTAGTTGAAATCTGAAGGTTAAAGTTAAATCTATACAGATGTTTTTCAGAAATCAGTTAAAACCAGACAGAAGTTTACCGAATGAAAAATTGTATGTAAACACTACTTTAGCACTCATAATTCTAATTAAGCATTGATTGCTTATCTAACCTCTTCATTACGGAACAAATGGAAGACCACAAAAAAATATCACTCCATGCACCTTTCAAATTCTCATTTAGGTTTTTGCCAACTCCATTTCTCAGTCTTAAAAAACATGTCCCTTGGAGACATTGTTAGTAGCAAATAAATAATTGATTTTAACATGTCTGACGATCAAAATTTTTCATTTAAATGAAACATCTTTGTAAATGCAACATTAACACAGAATTTGAACAGACACAAAAAGGTTCACATTAATACTACAGATATGTAGGGTAGTATTTTGAATTGCTGCTTGGATAATATTTTGTGAATTTCCCCCCGGGATGTGTATAATGTGGTCAAGTTTATTATTACTGTGAAAACTTCAAATTTTCAATATCCTGACTAATCCATTTACACTTTCAAACTTAACAAGGCATTAATTGGTTTCTGCATTTAACTTTTTCTAAAAAAAAAAAAAAAAAAGCAAGGAGAAAAGTCAAGCAGATCTGGGGAAATGAAGTCACTTATGTCATCACCCCATTTCATACAAGTTACTTAATGCTTGACACTAGCTACCTCAGTGCGATTTAGTTTTCAATTTTTTTACGTTATTTATTTTTGGGGTGGGAGGGAAAGGACAGGGCAAGAAAGAGGAAGAGTGCGTCAGGAATCTTTCGGGAGTGCAGCATCATAAGAAGGAGTATCTGCAAGCAATGAAAGGAAGAAGCCAGCGTTCTAAACTCGCCTTGCAACTGCAAATCCCCTGTAAAGTTGGAATGGAAGCAGCAGATAGGCATCTCAGAGCAGCAGTAGAGATGTCTTGGCATGCAACCTAGCATGGTTCTAGGCTGAAAATATAGCTAATCAGAAGAGAAAGTGAATAAGGATTGTGAGGGGGCTCACCACCAACAACCTTCAATTTTGACAGATGAGGAAAGCAGCTTTTATTAGACAGAGGGAGGAGAAGGAAATACAAAGATGCTTGTCC
Source organism: Dermochelys coriacea (assembly GCF_009764565.3). Lineage (NCBI taxonomy): Eukaryota > Metazoa > Chordata > Testudines > Dermochelyidae > Dermochelys > Dermochelys coriacea. The sequence goes on along the minus strand of NC_050071.1, from coordinate 33,971,391 downwards.
TTAGAATTCTTAGGTGAAGAGTATCAAGTTTTTATGGTTAATATAAGTACAAAACATTTCCACACTTTTTTCATAACCTTTCGACAAACTATCACTTTCAATCCAGCAGGAGCCTAAGCTACAACTCAACATACTAAAATTAAGCTAAAAAGGTACTGTGCATTCAAACTACACAAATGGTTGAAATTAGGCAGGGCTTAACTAGCATGTGTTAATTAAGCCTGATCAGAACTCAACCATATTTCTGAGTCAAGACAAATCTTCAGCTAAAGAAACATGGTAAGTACCTCTCTCAAACTCTCTTTTAATAAGCCAAGTCCCCTTTTCCTGGCTCAAAAAATTCTTACATCATCTCCAAATGTACAATGAGAATTTGAAATAGATTGTTTTCTAATTCAAGGTTTCAGAGTAGCAGCTGCGTTAGTCTGTATTCGCAAAAAGAAAAGGAGTACTTGTGGCACCTTAGAGACTAAAATTTATTAGAGCATAAGCTTTCGTGAGCTATAGCTCACTTCATTGTACTCCTTTTCTTTTTTCTAATTCAAGTGTGTTCAGTTGTTTAGTATCCATTTCTTTCAGTAAAGGAAGACTATATCCATCTTGCTCAGCTCAGTCAGGAACTTAAAAATGTGAGAAACTTACCTTATTTTTTGTTTAAGGTGGTATTTAACAGAACTAAGGGTGGTTCTTATTTTCTTATTACAGTTGATATTGGGAGCAGCTACCTTGCTAAAAACATGATGTTGCCAATGTTCAAGTAACTTAACAGCAAGATGGCTGCTACCAGCAATAGGATCTTCAAATGCATTTAGGTTATAAATGGTTTTTCACCTTTTGAATTTTTAGAGTGGGCTGAGCAAAATAAGTAGAGAGTTTTCCTTCACTAGCATTTGAAAGTATTAATCACCATGTTGGGGCATGACTAACTGATTTTTGATTAGGTTGTCTGTCTTCAGAACAGATTGAGAGAAAGTATACCTAGTTTGTCTCTTTTCCCCCCTAAGCATATATATACACTATGTATTAGAAGCCTCTTTGACTCTTCAGTTCTGTTTTCGCATACGTATTCTTTCCCAAAATGTTTATTAGAAACATTTGCACAAAAATAGCATCTTTTTCCTTAGCTGACTTCCACCTAGAGAGATGCAAGTCACACATCTGTCAGCAACAACACAATTAGCTGCTATGGAGAGAATTATGTCCTCACAAACAGAAAATAATATCTTCAAGGGATTAATAAGGAACAGGAGGTGATAAACTTAAGGGATACAGGGGCCCTGTACTTATGCAAATGTCTATTAAAACAAATTAACAGAAATACCTACATTTAAAATATTTTCAGATTTCCATGAGGCATCATTATACACTAATCACTTAAATTGTTTCAATTATGGAAAAATACTTCATTTCATTAAGAAACTTCCTGATTCTGGCATAGTACTATACCTGTATTTATTTGGTTGCTTGCTTTAGCCAGGGATCCAGTGTGATTCCTGTTGAAGTTGTCTTGAGCTGACTGAAAATCTGAAGTGGACCATGATGTAGAATTATATCCCAAAGGAACTTGGTGTGGCAGTGTACGAGGTACAGTTGAACTTGGACCAGGAAATGCATTAGTCTCTTCAAACTGCCCAACAGCTGGAAGGCTCTGGGAAGTAAATACCTGCCCATATGGACTACCAATAGACATAGAAGGATAGGAAAGATTAGGATATACAGCACTAGAGACAGTAGGCATGGCATAATGACCAGAAGAAAGGGGAAATCCTTGAGATGCAACTGAAGAGCTGGTTGAAGAACTGCAGTGACTACTCAATGCAGAATACGACTGTGGAACACCTGTATGTAAATGGGATGCAGATGATATTGCTCCTTGGGTAAGTCCTCCAGCTGACTCCACAGGATGAGCAGCCCCACTGTACAACTGCTGAGGCTGCTGGGTGTTCAACATGCTGGGACCTACAGAAGGTGTGATGACACTTTGAACTGGTATTGAATAGCAAGCAGAGTGGTAATCAGCAACATACTGGTTATTCAACTGTGAGGGGACAGCTTCCTGGGGCACTTGTGGGTAGCGTCCGGAGGAAGCACTATAGTTTTCAAGATGTAAGCCATATCCAAAAGGGAACTGCATCGGATTCTGCATTGGACCTGAAAAGAAGAGAAAATGTCATATGTATTAAAGTTGTATGGGTTACACACACACCTTTATCGCAGTTGGTTGACACACAGACAGACTGGGGGATGAGTGTGCTTATTAGCATTAACATACCAGCATGAGGAGCAAATAATCAACAGCACCAAAAAAGGAAGCTACTTCCAAACAGTGGAAAGGACAGAATGGCTAAAGTAGCAGACATTTATGTGAAAATAAAATAAATTAAAAGCAGTTTGTGTACACATATAAAACACAATTTTCAAAGTTCCATCTCAGATATTTGAACATTTATTGTAAAAAGTTTTCCCCAAGCTAAGATGCTACATGTCATTTATATTTGGAGGATTATTTTTTAAACAAACATGTTAGAAAGCCCCTGAAAAGGAATGGTATTTATAAAAGAAAAACGAACAACATTATTTGCCATTTTTGGTATTTATAACAGAAAAATGCCAATATGATAAGGTACTTCAAAAACAACCTGCTAAATGTGATAGATTGGTTTGAATGGAAGATTTTGTTTTCCTGTCAGTGGATAAAAGTTAGTAATGCTTAGTTTTATGAATTCTTAAGAGATGACTAAAGTGAAATGCTGAGTTGCTACTGCTTTTTCCAGTATGCAATCACATTGTGGAAGCTCAGACTTCAAAAACAAAAGCCCCAGCTACAAACACAGTATCCAGGAAGATAGCTCTTCATTTCCATTCACTGCCTGATAGTCCTCTGGTACAAGACAGTCACTGCCAAGTACTTTTAGTTATATATGAATTTCTCATTTGTTTTTCCCCCACTCTAATTTGGCTATACAGGATAAGCTGCTTTCATCAAACTCGCTTTCATCTTTGCCCTGGCTACTGTGCATACATACATTCATAGAGCAACTTGTGTTTTGATGTTATACCAATAAAATATAAACCAGCAGGATCTTATTAAAGGGAATAAGGCAAATGCCACATTTATTGTGAATACAGAAAGAATAATAGTAAGCAGTTAGTTATAGCTATAACATTCCATTTAATTCCATATTTATTCACACATTTGTACTTAATCAAGTACCTTTGCCAGCACAGAATAAATCACGGAGCAGCTGGATAAAGTAACCTGCCTTCTTAGGGTTTGTCTATACAAAATACAGTAAAAAAATTATACAATAAAGTTGCACTGGTTTAACTTAATACGTGATGTTAAACTCATTTAGCTAAACCAGTGCAAAAGACTGTAGACATTCTTATTTTGGATTGAAGTGAAACTAAAATAAGCCTGGTTTAAACTAAAAATGAGTCCACACAGCCTTTACACTGGTTTAAAATATGATTTAAGTTAAAGTGGTGCAACTTCTGTATGTAGAGAAGGCCTCAGTACATATTTTGGGGAGGTGACCATTTCCATCTTGCCAGGTACAACATATTTTGGAACAGAGATAATGTTCTGACTGGAGGCGGGTTCCATTCACTGCAGAAATTGACCTCAGTGTACCAATGCAACTGGTCCTGGCACAGTACACACCCCTACCCCTACCCCCACCCCCCTGGGTTCAGGCCTGTCAAGGACTTCCACTATTAATAGTAGCTGTGGCCCAATTTGACTGCACAGAACGTATCTGTTTATATAAGCAGGCTGGACCACAGTAAATCTAACAGTCAGTTCCTTTCAGGCTTTTTTCATGAACCCAGTAGATGACTATTTTCTATTTGAGGATGACCTCTTTCTCATGGTTCTCTTTTAAAATTATTAGAACTAATTTACAATCACAACAAAACAATCCATTGTTTGAGTCATGCTGAGCAACTATACTATTATTTCTTGTGTGACCGCAGGGCTCAATGCTGACAAGACATGACAACATGTCAAAGGCATAAGCAAAAGGACAAATTTGACAATAACTGAATGTTGATGTATGATTTAACCTTAATTTTGTGTTTAACACTGTTTTGCATAAAAGGCAAGTGAACTTGTCTAAGTTTTGTTCTTTAAATGAAATGCCCAGAAAATGACAAGTTACTAAAAAACAGTGAGAAATATTTCCATATAAAAACATTAAGAATATAAGAATGGTCCTACTGGGTCAGATCAAAGGTCCAGCTAGCCCAGTATCCTGACTTCCGTCAGTGGCCAATGACAGGTGCCCCAGAGGGAACGAACAGAACAGGTAACCATCAAGTGATCCATTCCATCGCCCATTCCCAGCTTCTGGCAAAGAGGGGCTAGGGACACCATCCCTGTCCATCTTGGCTAATAGCCATTGATGGACCTATCTTCCATAAATGTATCTAGTTCTGTTTTGATTAATTTGAAGAACAGTTTAAATATTGTAGCTATAAATAAATTAAAATTAGTCATGACTATGAACTAGTTGTCCAAAGCTGCCTTCTCATGAGTTGATAGAGACTTTTTGAAATTATACATCATTATGTTCAATAGATGAGGAAGAAAGGTAATGGAGGAACGAAGATAATGTACCTTATGGTGACAGGAGACAGAGAGAGAGTTTGGGAGAAGTGGTGAGGGGCCGAAGGAGAGAAAATAGGGTGACAGTTTAAACAGCCTCCTTCTCCAAAGTGCAAGGCTACCCTTTCAGCAGCTATTTATGGCCCTTTTGGCACCTTCTAATTGTTAAAGCTAAAGTGAGAGCTGTTCAATCCCCCCACCCCCCCCCATACAAAGTGAGCTGAGAGCATTTATTAGGCCACAAAATGCTGCTGAAAGGGCTAATGGATTTTTGAGAAACAGAAAAAAATCCCGAATAGTTCAGGAATCCTTAAAATGTTAAGAAGGAATATATTTAAATAATGGCCAAAAGATGGCAACACCTCTTTCCCAATTGGCTTTCAGAGTAGAGGGCATTGGTGATTAAAGCCCAAGAAAGCATTTTAAAAAAGGAAATGTAAAATTAATGAGCCCTACTCTAACAGTAATGAGCTATTTTATGGTATGTATTAATAGATTACGGATGCACTATGACCTCATGCCTTCATCCACCTAAAAAATGTGGATCAATAATGCACACCCTGTCATGCCTCGTTTTATTTAAGTATTTTTGACACCTTACATTTACTGGCTTTCTACCTGACAAATTCTAAGACATCTCTTTGATGATGTATGTCTGTGAACTGCATTTGATCATCTAAATTAGAATTATTTAATTTCTTATACTGAATACAAAAAGAGTAAATAAAGTTATATTTTGTACTGCAGCAAAGTGTGGAATATGACTTCTTCCACTCCCTCACTTCCAAGTGAGAGGGTTGTGCATAGTACCAAAACTTTATTATGCCTTTTTAACATTAGCATTGAAAAAAATAAGACTGGGAATGAATGCAGACTGAACCACCAGTCCATAATCTCATTGCCTCAAATCTCGATCTCTTCATTTCTAGTCTTAAATACTGTACAAGTTTTAGTGTGTTCAGTAGCCACTTCTAACACCACAAACATTTTTGTTCTTTCACAACACATGGCAGATTACAAGTGTGAAAACTAAAGAAGAAAGTGACTAAATCATTTGTAGCTAAGCCAATGAAAGAAAAAAATTTATACAAAAACAAATTTTAAAAAAGATCCATAACTTTTAGATTTTAAAAATTCCAGTTCTTTACTAGCAGATTTTACATCTATAGTAGAAAGGTTCTGGTCATTTAAGGCCTGATCCTCCAACAGCAACTCTAAGTGAAAAAGGAGTGCAGTATCTGGCCCTTACTATATACTTACATAAAAAGGTCTCAGATTACACAACACTGGTGTCAGCTTCTGTGACATTTAAACTGCACGATAATAGTTTATTATGTCTAATAGTTTAAAAATGATTAGCTTTATTTTATAATTTCAGTTCATAGTTTCAGAGTTCACTTATCCAGTATTAGCTGAAAAAATTAAGAGTTCACAACAATCTAAAATATGCTTAAATATTAACTGTAATAATCTAGAAAAGAACAAAAGTTCATTACAAAAGCAGAGACTTGCTTTAAATACCAACCTGGTATCTAGCAATTCAAAAGTCCTAAACTTCCATAAGGAGACTTCTCAACAAACTTTCAGATTTGCAAAAAGTGTAAATCCTGAAAACTAAGCAGAAAACTCATCAACAACAGGTTAATTTAAGATCCTGCTCCGCTGATGCCTCACACTGTTAGAGACTACAAAGTGGAATTGACTTTGGGCCAGTAGATTTTCATATTTTCACCAGAGCTCGAAAAATCCACTCATATGCTACAGATGACTAGGCCCATCAACATGAACATCTTTTGTACTGATGTCTGGCTGGTAGGTGTCATTTATCCAAACCCTACTACTTACAATGAATAAGTTCTGAACTATGAGAGTAAAAGCTAGACTTTCAAACTTAGATGCCATATAGATTAGACATCTGCCTGGGCTCATTTATAACATTTACCTGAGCTCAGGGCTGCTTTGAGTTCCGGGCTGCTTTGAGATCCCCGTATTTCTGAAAAATCAGGCTACCTTTTTATTTAGGATAATAAATATAGTCCTAGGTGCCTTTACGCACTAAATTTGAAAATATTGCCTTAAATTTTTAATTACAATAGCATCTACTATTGGTGATGGCTACCTAGCAGAAAAGCAACATAATAGTTAACCTGGGATATCTAGATAACTGCAAAATGAGTTGGAGATTCGGGTACTACAACTTCCCCTCAAAACCCCCAGCAACTTTCTCTCCATTTTCTCTCTTCTGTTGCTGAGCAAAGAGACTCAATGTAAATGGGAAAATTTGATAGAAGAAACAGACTTTGTCTAGAAGTAAAAATTGTACCACTTTAACTACACCAATATGGTTAAAGTGGTAAAACCCTTCTAGTGTAGGCACAGTTACCAGTACAACTTATTCCCATATGAGATGGGGAAGAAGCTACAATGGTCTAAGGTACCTTTGCACCAGTACAACTTCTTCCACATCAGGGGTTGTACTATATTGGCATTTAAAACAAACAAACAAACAAACAAACAAAAAAAACAAACCCACCCAACCTACCCCTGACAATTATACCAGTGCAAAAGCCATATGTAGACCAGGCCCTAGTGAAACTAACTATCCCAAAGTGCTATCAAATGCACAAACCAAACTGAAAAAAAATGAAGCATCTATTTTAATTGTAATCTTATGTGTCACTTGTAATAACATTATAAAAAAGGCTTCCTACAGAAATGTGTGAACTTTTTAATAGATTATCTCTTTAGTTTTTAATATTTCAACATGTTTAATTTTTAACACTGCAGTTCCTTAAGACTGTTGGGAAAAAAATCATTAATAGTCTGAATTCATATTACAGTACTACCATCATCTAGGTGTCATTTTTCAGCTAGACAGCAAACACCAGCAACATGCTCAGTTATAATTAATAACTTTATTTTCAAATATTCAGTGAGAAGTTCTTACATTTGGATTTCAAGATTGATGGGATAAGCAAAATAGGCATTGTTTTAAAAGAAGGGCTTCAACACAGAATCAAACAGGAAAAGCTGAATAGTTAGTAAGAAAACTGTTAAGACAAACAAAAGGCAAGCCAATTTTACAAAACATTTTTTTCAAAGTGTGTACCAGTATGAAAATCACTAAGGATCCCTCACATGGACTTGTCCCCTGGATCAGACAAATACTATCAAGGCCATGAGAACTAACATCTTTTTGAATACTTTCAAGCCCCAATTTATCAGCTCTGCCAAACACTTAATCCTTTTGATGGAAGTCTTTTGATTGAGCTCTTTGTGAGGTTCCAATAAATTCCAACAGTTGGGAGAAGATTGGACAGAATTTATGAAGTCTAATGTATGCGGTACTCTCGCAGCAACACACACTGTTATCTCTAGCATGTGCAAACACATCAGTAACTATATTTACATAAGCAATACTTACTCCTCACAACATATAAGAAACACTGATTTTAGAAGCAGAGACCAAATTCAAGGAAGCAGATGGTGCCATTCTGGGCAAAGTGGAACCTGGCATTAAAACTAAAAAAATCAAGTCTGGCAGTCTTGTTTTTCAATTTCCTGTTTCCCTTCTTTCTCCCCTTCCTTTATATAAACAATGCCCTAAATGCTGGATGTAAGTTCCCCAGGTAGATCAAAAACAAAACTATATTTTTCAAAGTGTTGGAATGTTATTGTGTGGTTATGTAAAGTGACAAATTAAATTAACATCTTACCTATGAATCACCAAATATACATGACTGTAAATATATCCCAAGATAAAGAATATGCAAACCAAAACACAAATAGCTATTCAGTAATTTAAAAAAAAAAAAAAGCTAACAAGATGAAAAACGCAGAAGTCGGCTACTGAGTTTATTTTTAAAAATTAAGAATTAAAAATAATGATCGTCTGAATCACAAGTAAATTAAATGGTCAAACTTTAAAACAAAAAGGAGTACTTGTGGCACCTTAGAGACTAACGAATTTATTTGAGCATAAGCTTTCGTGAGCTACAGCTCACTTCATTGGATGCATTCAGTGGATGCATCCAATGAAGTGAGCTGTAGCTCACGAAAGCTTATGCTCAAATAAATTTGTTAGTCTCTAAGGTGCCACAAGTACTCCTTTTTGTTTTGCGGATACAGACTAACACGGCTGCTGCTCTGAAAACTTTAAAACAAAATTATTTACCCATGTTGCTGATAAGCCTTTAAACTATTACAGTGAAAGAATTTTAAAAATCCAAATGGTCATTACTATTTTTACTCTTATTTTTGATATTTCTTCCGTGGTCTTAGATACAGAAAAAATAGATGAGGTAAGTTATAGTTTCTTATTTTTAGTGTTGCAATATTTGGATTTCAACACTGAATGGAAATGGCTGTTTATTTGAAAACAACTGTTTACATTAGAATTTTATAAACATGGAAAAATTTATATTGGTCACAGTTATTACAAAATTAAACTTCTGGGCAAAATTTAAGTTGAAAGCCTCTTTCTAAAAGCTTCTATTTAATCGTATCAGGTTTCCACAAACCTTCAGCTATATTTGCAGGAACTTGATTCACAATCTGTTGCCTAAACATGACAGAGGCTACCACCTAAAACTTTGTTCATATAACCAAAGAGCATTAAAATTAAAGACCTCAATCCTGCAAACAGATCTACAGAGACTACCCTCTGTGCCCATGCCAACCTGACTGTAAAATCAGAGCCTAGGAGAAGATGTTAAAATGTAATGCTAGCAAATATACTTAATATAAATAACACAGAAAAATGAAACCAATTAGGATCAGAAGCTGTAAAGACCTCATTAAATCAATTATACATATTTTACGATCAATTTTAAAATTGTGAGCTATAAAATCAGTGACAGTATCATTGTAGATTAAAATATATGAAAGACATATCCTCTTAATATATTTTCATGCTAAAATACACAGGCAGTTTGCTCAATTTTAGGATATGTAACTTGAAGTGCATGTCTTCTCATTTTGTTATAATAAAACACTAAGAAACAAAAAGCATCATATTTCCCCAAAATCCCTAAAGTGTTAACCCTGAAGACTTATGTACATGCTTACTTGGTGTATATGAATAAACCCACTGGGAATGCAAATACTTCCATCGAAACTACTCCAGGTGTACAAAATAAACCATATGTCTAAGTGTTTGCAGAACAAAGGCCTGAGCATGTTACAGCCTCCAAGTTGTTCCCAAGATGCAGTTTCCCAACTAGAAAGGTTCCAAAATTAAATTAAAATCAAGGAAAAATATTGTACCACCCCACTTACTATTTTGAATAAGCCTACCTGGCACTACTTCATATTCCGAGAAGTTATTCCTCAGTTTCAGAGCCAGAATTGCAGTGATAGTCAAAAAACTTACCAAAGGTTGGGTTTTTTATCTCAGTTATACAGCTACTTAATTTCAAACACTTCATGCCCTCCTTCCCAACCACCAGACAGTAAAAAAAAAACAGAAACTATGTCTAGATAGCTGTGCATGCTTGCCTATGAAGCCAAAAGTCACTCCTGCAGGGCTCTCCATACTGCCAAATAGGTCACATCCACCTGCAAATCATGTGTGTCCACGAAGAGGGAAGTCAACATCTAGGTTAGCGATACTCAGACCACAGTGGTTCGGTAGCCAAATTAGCAATCGACATTACCCAAAGAAGAGCCACAGTAATGCAAATTCATGGTTTCATTTGCTATCGGACTATATATTCATATTTAGTGTTTATACAGATACATTACTCTGACAGCAAAATGACTGCTCAAGTATTATTTTATCACTACAATTGATTAACAACATAGAACTGGTCTACACAAAAGCTGTAAGTCAATCTAGAGTCATACTACTTCAATTATGCAAGCTACACAACTGAAATTGACGCAACTTAGATCGGCTTATAACAGTGTCTACATTGTGCTGTGTCAAAAGGAGACGCTCTCCCACCAACTTACCTTATGCTTCTCAGGGAGCTGGAGTACAGAAGTAGACAGGAGAGCACTATGCCATCAACTTAGCTTGTCATCAAGAGCACTGCATCAACAGCAGCAGTGCTGATTTACTCGTTAGACAAGCCCATAGCAAAAGCATCCTGTTTGGTTAATAATTAAATCACACAGTGTTTTAATATCACGTGCAGAAAAGAGCCACAGGAGACACATTAAAGAGCCACTTGTGGCTCCCAAGCCTCAGTCTGAGTATCAGTGATTGAGGTTAACCACTCACAGGACCACCAGAAGCTCCTGTGAACTGAAGGCACTGCTTCACTCTACATCCTGAAAAGCCCGTTATGTGACATTAAAACCAGCCTGTCACTCAGCTAGATAGGAACACAACTGGACCGCACAGTATGTGTGCTAACCCCGTGAGCGGAGACACACAGCGCAGCTAACTAGGGCCCAAGACAAAACACATGGAAATGCCATATGGCAGAGTCAGCCCTCCCTCCTCGTCCATCCCCCAATGCCCCTATCTGCCCCAGCCCACAAATGCCCCCTCTGTTCCAGCTCCCTCGCCACAGCCCCCCCACCCTCCTCCATCCCAGTCCTCCTCCGCCACCCCCGTCCCGTCCCGGCCCCTCCAATCTCCCCTCCAGTCTCCCCCGCCCCGTCCCCCTCCGACCCGTCCCCTCCCCTCCAGTCTCCCCCGCCCCCCTCCGACCCGTCCCCTCCCCTCCCACCCCACCCCCTCCCGGCCCCCTCCCACCCCACCCCCTCCCGGCCCCCCCCACCCTCCTCCGTCCCGGCCCCTCCAGTCTCCCCCGCCCTCCTCTGGGCCAGCCCCCACCGTCCCACTCTGTGCCCCTTGCCCTCGCCGCTCCACCACCACCGCTATTGCCCCGAGCGGCCAGCCCCACCCTCTGCTGCCCCCCGGCCAGTCCAGTCCCGCCCCAGCGCTAGGCCCGCGCGGGTCCCCGGCCTCGGCTCCTCACCGTTCTGACAGGGCGGCGCCCTGGCCGCGGCTTCGGGCGCCCTGGCACCTCCAGGGGCTGCGGCAGGGCGTGGGGGGATCCCGGCTGGCGCCGACATAGCTCCTCGCTGCGCCTTTGCCTCGGTGGACGCGCCGGACGCCACCAACGGAAAGGGCCCTGGAACGCGCGCAGGCGCAGGCGCAGGCGCAGCCTTCCGCCCTGGAACTGGTGCGTGAAGGCGCGAGAGCAGCCAATCCGGGCCTGCAGCCACCGCCACAATCCACAGCGCCCCCTGGCGCCTCCTCCCAGCCCTGCGCCACCGCCACAATCTGCCGTGCCCCCCGGTTCCGCCTTCACAGCCCACAGCGCCCCCTTGCGCCGCCTCCCCGTCCCGCACTGAATTCCAATCCACAGAGCCCCCTAGTTCCCCTCCAAAATGCCATCCCCACTGACTCCCCTGCGCCTCCCAACCATGACCCATATAGATATGCAAGTCCCAACTTCTGCCCCAGCCTCTCCAGACACTATTGCAGCCCTTGCTACTGCATGTTCCCTATGGACCCTTCCCTTTTTCTCTTCTCTCTTCCTCTCCCCTAGATATGAGCCACTTCTGATGGGGGGTCCCGAGTCCTTCAGCCAGGGCCCCTTTGCTGTCTGCTCCATCTCCAGCTGGAGTGTTCCTGCTGATTATAGCTCTTACAGCAAAGCTTTGGGAGGGATCTTGTTTCTCAGGAGAGAGAGAGGCAAGATCAGCTCCTTAAAGTCCACCCAGAGACCCAAAGGCAGTTGGGGTGACCAGACAGCAAGTGTGAAAAATTGGGATGGGATGGGGGGTAATAGGAGCCTCTATAAGAAAAAGACCCAAAAATCGGGACTGTCCCTATAAAATCGAAACATCTGGTCACCCTAAAGGCAGTGCAGATCCTGGCACAGCAGTGCCATGCGTTCCCCTTAGGATATGCAACTTTTAAGATCTGGCACCAGTTTCAGCTTCCAGCTAGATTTAAGGTGCAGCCCTAGGCAGAGCACAGTACAGTGATCTAGTCTGGCAGTTACAAATCCCTGGATGAAAAGCCACATTTAAAGGGAACAGTTGCACTCTTCAGACCAGACAGAGATGGAAAAAAGTTTGTTTTGGCCACTGTGACATTGTGATCTTCCAACAACAGCTGTGAACCCAACAGTACTTTCACACTGAAATATCTGGTGATAACTGTCAGGTACACACCCTCAGGAAGAGGAGCAGATGTCATCCCCACACTATTCTTCAGTCTACCAACAACACCTCAATTTTATCCAGATTGAACTTCAACCAGCTTGCTCTCATCCCACCCTATGTCCTGGCTGGATTGGATGAGGCAGAAACACAGAGCTGGGTGTCATTAGCCTACTGAAAGCAAGGCAGCCTACGTCCGCTGACTAGCCCTCCCAAGAACACACTGTACACACTGAACAGGAGAGGTGAAAAAATGCAACCCTGTGGGACTCCACATCAGCACCGTAGGGACTAGAAGTAATTGTCCAAAACAATTGTCAGGGAACACTCAAGAGACACCCAGCAAAAGCCATTTCCTTTCCACTCCTACTACCATAATCAGAGAGTAAACAACACTTAATGATTATTGGTATCAAAGGAGATGATAGATCAATAATGTCAGCATCTGCTAGCAAAGGGAGATAGCAACAGGATGGCTTGCCTTCCCTGGGCTGGAGAGCCAGGGGCTAAACCCACCTGATTACAGCATGAGCCCCACCTGAGGGGAATCAGGCACTTCCCCATAAAGAGCAGAAGGTGGTTCTAGTAAAGAAGGAAAAACTAGGTGTAAGTGGTGATAAATCCCAGGTGGAATGAGCACTAGGTAGGAAGCTCAGTAGGGAGGTCTCTGATACAGTCTCACTAAGTAGGGAAGAGATGCAGAGACCCAGAAAGGATCTTAAGAGGCTGGGTCAAAAGTGGCCTGGGGGAAAACTGCAGCACTGGTAAAGAAGTAGACTTAGGGCATGGCTACACTTGGAGATGTAGAGCGCTTTGAGTTAAACCCACCTTCAGAGAGCGCAGTAGGGAAAGCGCTGCAGTCTGTCCACACTGACATGAACAAGCGCACTGGCGTGGCCACATTTGCAGCGGCATTAGAAGGGATGCATTATGGGCAGCTATCCTACAGAGCACCTCTTCCTATTCTGGCGCTGTGGCTTGTGGGAAGGGGTGGGGGTTGTGGGGCATTCTGGGTCCTGTCCCAACGCCCCGTGATGCATTGGTTTGCATCCCAGCAATCCCTGTGCTTCCGTCCGCACTTAGTGCTGTCTTTCAATGTTTTTTGTATGGCGCGCTCTGTCTTCCCTTTCAGTCTGCAGGAATGGAGCCCAAACTGCTGAGGGGTATGGCTGACGAGTCTCGCCAGCGTGTCACGTTTGGCAGTCAAGTTACTACTTTTATAATCCAAAGTGACAGTGAGGGCTCCGACGATGATATCGACTCGAGTAACACATATGACACGAGTTTGCTTGTGGCATTCATGGACATGCTCACCACTAAGAATGCCGCTTTTGAACTTGAAGAAACAAGCACTGAGTCGTGGGATCACATCGTCATGCAAGTCTGGGATGACGAGCAGTGGCGGGCTGCAAAACTTTCGGATGAGAAAAGCCACTTTCATGGGACTGTGTGAGGAGCTCGCTCCCACCCTGTGGCGCAAGGACACGAGATTGAGAACTGCCCTGACAGTGAAGAAGCAGGTGACTATCGCAATCTGGAAGCTGGCAACTCCAGGCAGCAACCGATCGGTCGCTAACTAGTTTAGAGTGGGAAAGTCAACCGTTGGAATCATGTTGATGCATCGTGCTCAGAAGAACCGTGACTCTTGGTAACGTGCATGATATTGTGGATGGCTTTGCACAAATGGGTTTCCCTAACTGTGGAGAGGCGTTTCAGAGTAGCAGCCGTGTTAGTCTGTATTCGCAAAAAGAAAAGGAGTACTTGTGGCACCTTAGAGACTAACAAATTTATTAGAGCATAAGCTTTCGTGAGCTACAGCTCACTTCATCGGATGCATTTGGTGGAAAAAACAGAGGAGAGATTTATATACACACACACAGAGAACATGAAACAATGGGTTTATCATACACACTGTAAGGAGAGTGATCACTTAAGATAAGCCATCACCAACAGCAGGGGGGGAAGGAGGAAAACCTTTCATGGTGACAAGCAGGTAGGCTAATTCCAGCAGTTAACAAGAATATCAGAGGAACAGTGGGGGGTGGGGTGGGAGGGAGAAATACCATGGGGAAATAGTTTTACTTTGTGTAATGACTCATCCATTCCCAGTCTCTATTCAAGCCTAAGTTAATTGTATCCAGTTTGCAAATTAATTCCAATTCAGCAGTCTCTCGTTGGAGTCTGTTTTTGAAGCTTTTTTGTTGAAGTATAGCCACTCTTAGGTCTGTGATCGAGTGACCAGAGAGATTGAAGTGTTCTCCAACTGGTTTTTGAATGTTATAATTCTTGACGTCTGATTTGTGTCCATTCATTCTTTTACGTAGAGACTGTCCAGTTTGGCCAATGTACATGGCAGAGGGGCATTGCTGGCACATGATGGCATATATCACATTGGTAGATGCGCAGGTGAACGAGCCTCTGATAGTGTGGCTGATGTGATTAGGCCCTATGATGGTATCCCCTGAATAGATATGTGGACAGAGTTGGCAACGGGCTTTGTTGCAAGGATAGGTTCCTGGGTTAGTGGTTCTGTTGTGTGGTGTGTGGTTGCTGGTGAGTATTTGCTTCAGATTGGGGGGCTGTCTGTAAGCAAGGACTGGTCTGTCTCCCAAGATCTGAGAGAGCGATGGCTCGTCCTTCAGGATAGGTTGTAGATCCTTGATGATGCGTTGGAGGGGTTTTAGTTGGGGGCTGAAGGTGATGGCTAGTGGCGTTCTGTTGTTTTCTTTGTTGGGCCTGTCCTGTAGTAGGTGACTTCTGGGTACTCTTCTGGCTCTGTCAATCTGTTTCTTCACTTCAGCAGGTGGGTACTGTAGTTGTAGGAATGCATGATAGAGATCTTGTAGGTGTTTGTCTCTGTCTGAGGGGTTGGAGCAAATGCGGTTATATCGTAGCGCTTGGCTGTAGACAATGGATCGAGTGGTATGATCTGGATGAAAGCTAGAGGCATGTAGGTAGGAATAGCGGTCAGTAGGTTTCCGATATAGGGTGGTGTTTATGTGACCATCGCTTATTAGCACCGTAGTGTCCAGGAAGTGGATCTCTTGTGTGGACTGGTCCAGGCTGAGGTTGATGGTGGGATGGAAATTGTTGAAATCATGGTGGAATTCCTCAAGAGCTTCTTTTCCATGGGTCCAGATGATGAAGATGTCATCAATGTAGCGCAAGTAGAGTAGGGGCATTAGGGAACGAGAGCTGAGGAAGCGTTGTTCTAAGTCAGCCATAAAAATGTTGGCATACTGTGGGGCCATGCGGGTACCCATCGCAGTGCCGCTGATTTGAAGGTATACATTGTCACCAAATGTGAAATAGTTATGGGTCAGGACAAAGTCACAAAGTTCTGCCACCAGGTTAGCCGTGACAGTATCGGGGATACTGTTCCTGACGGCTTGTAGTCCATCTTTGTGTGGAATGTTGGTGTAGAGGGCTTCTACATCCATAGTGGCTAGGATGGTGTTTTTAGGAAGATCACCAATGGACTGTAGTTTCCTCAGGAAATCGGTGGTGTCTCGAAGATAGCTGGGAGTGCTGGTAACGAAGGGCCTGAGGAGGGAGTCTACATAGCCAGACAATCCTGCTGTCAGGGTGCCAATGCCTGAGATGATGGGGCGTCCAGGATTTCCAGGTTTATGGATCTTGGGTAGCAGATAGAATACCCCAGGTCCTGGCTCCAGGGGTGTGTCTGTGCGGATTTGTTCTTGTGCTTTTTCAGGGAGTTTCTTGAGCAAATGCTGTAGTTTCTTTTGGTAACTCTCAGTGGGATCAGAGGGTAATGGCTTGTAGAAAGTGGTGTTGGAGAGCTGCCTAGTAGCCTCTTGTTCATACTCTGACCTATTCATGATGACGACAGCACCTCCTTTGTCAGCCTTTTTGATTATGATGTCAGAGTTGTTTCTGAGGCTGTGGATGGCACTGTGTTCTGCATGGCTGAGGTTATGGGGTAAGCGATGCTGCTTTTCCACAATTTCAGCTCGTGCACGTCGGCGGAAGCAGTCTATGTAGAAATCCAGGCTGCTGTTTCGACCTTCAGGAGGAGTCCACCTAGAATCCTTCTTTTTGTAGTGTTGGCAGGAAGGTCTCTGTGGGTTAATATGTTGGTCAGAGGTGTGTTGGAAATATTCCTTGAGTCTGAGACGTCGAAAATAGGATTCTAGGTCACCACAGAACTGTATCATGTTCGTGGGGGTGGAGGGGCAAAAGGAGAGGCCCCGAGATAGGACAGATTCTTCCGCTGGGCTAAGAGTATAGTTGGATAGATTAACAAGAGGCTACTAGGCAGCTCTCCAACACCACTTTCTACAAGCCATTACCCTCTGATCCCACTGAGAGTTACCAAAAGAAACTACAGCATTTGCTCAAGAAACTCCCTGAAAAAGCACAAGAACAAATCCGCACAGACACACCCCTGGAGCCAGGACCTGGGGTATTCTATCTGCTACCCAAGATCCATAAACCTGGAAATCCTGGACGCCCCATCATCTCAGGCATTGGCACCCTGACAGCAGGATTGTCTGGCTATGTAGACTCCCTCCTCAGGCCCTTCGTTACCAGCACTCCCAGCTATCTTCGAGACACCACCGATTTCCTGAGGAAACTACAGTCCATTGGTGATCTTCCTAAAAACACCATCCTAGCCACTATGGATGTAGAAGCCCTCTACACCAACATTCCACACAAAGATGGACTACAAGCCGTCAGGAACAGTATCCCCGATACTGTCACGGCTAACCTGGTGGCAGAACTTTGTGACTTTGTCCTGACCCATAACTATTTCACATTTGGTGACAATGTATACCTTCAAATCAGCGGCACTGCGATGGGTACCCGCATGGCCCCACAGTATGCCAACATTTTTATGGCTGACTTAGAACAACGCTTCCTCAGCTCTCGTTCCCTAATGCCCCTACTCTACTTGCGCTACATTGATGACATCTTCATCATCTGGACCCATGGAAAAGAAGCTCTTGAGGAATTCCACCATGATTTCAACAATTTCCATCCCACCATCAACCTCAGCCTGGACCAGTCCACACAAGAGATCCACTTCCTGGACACTACGGTGCTAATAAGCGATGGTCACATAAACACCACCCTATATCGGAAACCTACTGACCGCTATTCCTACCTACATGCCTCTAGCTTTCATCCAGATCATACCACTCGATCCATTGTCTACAGCCAAGCGCTACGATATAACCGCATTTGCTCCAACCCCTCAGACAGAGACAAACACCTACAAGATCTCTATCATGCATTCCTACAACTACAGTACCCACCTGCTGAAGTGAAGAAACAGATTGACAGAGCCAGAAGAGTACCCAGAAGTCACCTACTACAGGACAGGCCCAACAAAGAAAACAACAGAACGCCACTAGCCATCACCTTCAGCCCCCAACTAAAACCCCTCCAACGCATCATCAAGGATCTACAACCTATCCTGAAGGACGAGCCATCGCTCTCTCAGATCTTGGGAGACAGACCAGTCCTTGCTTACAGACAGCCCCCCAATCTGAAGCAAATACTCACCAGCAACCACACACCACACAACAGAACCACTAACCCAGGAACCTATCCTTGCAACAAAGCCCGTTGCCAACTCTGTCCACATATCTATTCAGGGGATACCATCATAGGGCCTAATCACATCAGCCACACTATCAGAGGCTCGTTCACCTGCGCATCTACCAATGTGATATATGCCATCATGTGCCAGCAATGCCCCTCTGCCATGTACATTGGCCAAACTGGACAGTCTCTACGTAAAAGAATGAATGGACACAAATCAGACGTCAAGAATTATAACATTCAAAAACCAGTTGGAGAACACTTCAATCTCTCTGGTCACTCGATCACAGACCTAAGAGTGGCTATACTTCAACAAAAAAGCTTCAAAAACAGACTCCAACGAGAGACTGCTGAATTGGAATTAATTTGCAAACTGGATACAATTAACTTAGGCTTGAATAGAGACTGGGAATGGATGAGTCATTACACAAAGTAAAACTATTTCCCCATGGTATTTCTCCCTCCCACCCCCCCCCCCACTGTTCCTCTGATATTCTTGTTAACTGCTGGAATTAGCCTACCTGCTTGTCACCATGAAAGGTTTTCCTCCTTCCCCCCCTGCTGTTGGTGATGGCTTATCTTAAGTGATCACTCTCCTTACAGTGTGTATGATAAACCCATTGTTTCATGTTCTCTGTGTGTGTGTATATAAATCTCTCCTCTGTTTTTTCCACCAAATGCATCCGATGAAGTGAGCTGTAGCTCACGAAAGCTTATGCTCTAATAAATTTGTTAGTCTCTAAGGTGCCACAAGTACTCCTTTTCTTTTTGTGGAGAGGCGATAGATGGCACACATATTCCAATTCTGGCACCAGCCCACCTAGCCTCCGAGTACATTAATCGGAAGGGGCCTTTCTCTATAGTTCTCCAGGAACTTATGGATCGCTGCAGGCTGGCCCGGAAAGGTGCATGACACATGCCTCTTTCGGAACACTGGTCTGTTCAGGAAGCTGCAAGCCGGGACTTTTTTCCCAGACCAGAAGATCACTGTAGGGGAAGTCAAAACGCCCATTGTGATCCTTGGAGACCGCGCTTACCCTTTAATGCCATGGCTCATGAAACCCTGCACAGGGAGCCCTGACAGCAGCAAGGAGCGGTTCAACAACAGGCTGTGCTGGTGCAGAATGACTGTAGCGTGTTCTTTTGGCCATTTAAAGGGCCGCTGACACTCTCTGTATGGGAAGTCGGACCTGGCCAATGACAGCATCCCCGCGGTTATATCCTCGTGCTGTACCCTCCATAACATTTGTGAAGGGAAGGGTGAATGATTCACTCAGGCATGGAACTCAGAGGTTCAACACCTGGAGGCTGAATTTAAACAGCCAGAGAGCAGGGCTATTAGAGGGGCCCAGCGCAGGGCTGCAAGGATTAGAGATTCATGGAAGCCCTCAGTTTGACCACTTTTGCTAGTGGCTCAAACCTGCCTTTCACTCAGCTAACCTCATCACTGGCCAGCACGGGGAAAAGGAAGAAGAACAATCCCCACAGTCTCTGCTGGTACTTAGTGGGTCGGGAGACAGGCCAGGGACCTTCTCCTCTGGTGGGACCCACAGTCCAGGTCAACTCCTTCTGTATCCAACAGGGAGTTGTGGAGATGGGGGGGAACCCAGGCCTGCCCTCTACTCCAGATTCCAGCCCAGGGCCCTGTGGATCACAGCTGTCTACAGTATTTAGTGTAACACCTGTGTGATAACTACAACTCCCTGGGCTACTTCCCCATGGCCTCCTCCCAACACCTTTTGTCTCCTCACTACAGGACCTTCCTCCTGATGCCAAATAGTGTTTCTACTCCTCAGTCCTCCAGCAGCAGACCCTCTCACTCTCAGCTCCTTGCACACCCCACACTGACTGAAGAGAGGTCCTTTTTAAACCAGGTGCCCTGATTAGCCTGCCTGTCTTAATTGGCTCCAGGTGTTCTAATTAGCCTGTCTGCCTTAATTGGTTCCAGCAAGTTCCTGATTATTCTGGAACTGCTCCTGTTACCTTACTCGGGGAGAGGGACCTGCTTAACCTGTGCCTAATATATTTGCCTTCTGACACTCTCCTGTAGTCATCTGGCCCGACTGTGTCACAATACTCAGCTTTCCTGTCTGGAGTGCTGTGCAATAAGTGCTGCACATCAGGATGGCTATACTGCATGAAGATGGGGGGTTGAGAGCAGTGGGTAAGGGTTGTAGTTTTCAGGGCTGGGTGGTGAAGCTACAGGTGTTGGAGGCAGCTGGTAAGAATCCGGATGCTCGGGAAAGGGGGTTGGAGGTGACATGGGGGCATAAGGGAAAGAGTTTTGGGACAAGGGCTGCGGGGGGAGGCTGGGAATCAGGCACGGTAGTGTTCCACTTGCATGGATATGAGTGCCTGGATAGAGTCCACTTGGTGCTCCATTATGCTTATCAGCCGATCCGTGCTTTGCTGCCGGAGCACCACACTTTTCTGCTGGCACTCCTCATTCTGCTGGTAGATCCTCCTTTCACTGTCCCGCCACCCCTGCACTTTTTGATTTTCATTACTTGAATGCTGCATTACTTCATGCAACATGTCTTCCTTGCTTTTACTTAGCCTCTTTCTGATTCTTTGGAATCTTTCAGCCGGTGATAACACAGATGGCTGAGATCTCAAGGTTGCATCTGAAAAGGTAAAATGCAACACTTAACAGAGGCATCATTGTTCACACCAGACAGAGCAATGATTCCCCCATACTTAAGGGCAAGCACAGTCTTGCATAGCATAGCATAGCATAATTTGCCCGTCCCAAAGCGAGCGCACATAAGCCACAGGAGCCCCAAAATGGTGACTAAGCACAGGGTCAAGCGTGACTGATTGTTTCACAGCTGTACTGTCCTCTGGGTTTTTGTGCCCTGGGGAGAGCTAACAGTGGCACGGGGTCCCTATACTGAACACTCTTCCCACATTTTCCATAGGAGTTTGTCCTGGAAGATATCTCGCTGTTGAGGGTGACCTGGGAAGCAAGGGTGGGTCTTCTACTACAGTGCGGCTTCTGCCCTGGCGCATATGCAGCTTGCCTGTGTGCAGCAACGGTCCCCCCGCCCCTCACGGCACAGTGGCAGGAACAAATTAGCCTTACTGGGTCAAGGACCACAGTGGCTCTCCCGAGAAACCTATGCAAGCACGTTGCCCAAGTTGTGGATGAGACCTTTGAAGAGATCACTGAGGCCGATTACGTGATGTGAGAGAGCACATCAATGCCCTATTCTGCATCAAGATATGCATGCAGCCCTAACTCTCCTCACCCCAAGAGCCCGCACTGAATAACTTCCTTCCCAAAATAAAAGCCGCTTACCGGGAATCTCCTCTGGTGTTTGTCCTTCCCCAAGCACCGGCTGCCGTGACTGGCTACCTTCCTCCTGGCTTGAGAGCAGCTCCTGGCTGCATGCATCTAGCGATTCCAGTACCCTCGCTCCCACTTTGCTCCTTCTCCTCCTCCTCCTACCTTGTTGCACAGGGCTCTGAAGTGTCCATGGTGGCACTTGGAGTGGAGGTGGGGTCGCCCCCAAGTATCGCGTCCAGCTCTTTGTAGAAACAGCAGATTGTGGGGGCAGCACCGGAGCGGCTGTTTGCCTCGTGGGCTTTGCGGTAGGCATTCCACAGCTCCTTCACGTTAACCCTGCACTGCAGTGTGTCCTGGTCATGGCCCCTTTCCATCATGTCCCTTGATATCTGCCCAAAGGTATCGTAATGCCTACAGCTGGAGCGCAGCTGGGACCGGACAGCTTCCTCCCCCAAACACAGATGAGGTCCAGCACCTCACCACTGCTCCATGCTGGGGATCGCCGGGCGCGTGGAGGCATAGTCACCTGGAAAGATTCGCTGAGAGCACTCCATGCCTGGCTGAGCAAACAGGAAGGGGATTTTCAAAATTCCCAGAGAACTTAAAGGGCGGGTCTGACAGTTGGTCACCTGAGGGCAGGGCAGTAGAGTTCAAAGTGATGACCAGAGTGGCTAGAACAGCCATCGTGGGACACTTCTGGAGGCCGATCACAGTGCAATAACAGACCAGGACATCCACACTGGTGCCGTGGCGCTCCAGCGGGGGCACACAAAACGTTATTCCACTCACCGAGGTGGAGTACCACCAGCGCTATAGCTGCAGAGACAGAACGCTCTACGTGCCTTGCCAGTCTGGACAGGTAGTGAGCTAGTGCGCCCGGGGCTCCTTTAATGCACTCTAACTCGCAAGTGTAGCCAAGTCCTTAAGGTATATCTATGCTGTAACTTCAGTAAACCAGAATGACCTGTGTGGATAAAGTTGGAGAAAATAGAAACAAGCTGGTGACACTGTTCTAATCCTATTGCTCTAAAACTTTATTTACAGGACACTATGCAGAAAGCTGAAATGTTGTAGAAAATGGCACCAATCCAATGACTAAAATGAAAACATTTTAAAATTACTCTTTAAAAGTAGACTGAACAAAGTTCTAGAAATTATTATTTAGGAACAATCCTTTGCTGACTCCAGGGAATGGGCTACATATAATTTAATAGGCCTTCTCCAGTTCTAGTGAGTCACTGTGTGTAATAGGCTGTCGTGATGCTCACACAAATGTTCAACTTTGTAAAGACTTTAGAATAATCCAAAACCAGTTTAAACTTCATGCAGTTCTGTATTTATTTTTCTTGTATCCATCATTTTTGAGGGCTTGGTTCAAAGTTGCTCCATTTGCCCTCAACTACTGGTAATGTTGGACTTGCTTAAATATCTGTAGGTTTCCTAAGTGGTGAACTTATAGGTTCTTCTTTTGTAGCTTTGGGGATTCCTTTTCTCCCCTTCCCCACACCCCACAAGATACATGGTATTGGATGGACTTTTTAGCCAGACACGTTCCAGTATTGCTGTTAATTATGTTTAACCTTTTCTGCATAACAGAAAAGGAAAAATCCTCACACAAACGCTAGCCAGTTATAACTGACACTGTATCAATCAGCACATGTGGAGCAAAGCATAGTGTTCTAAAAATAAGAGAACCCTATGAAAGACTTAAATAAAGGGGTCATTTTGGAACATGTAGTATTTTCCTCATATCAACCCAATTTTCATTAAACCACCATGAAAAATTCACATAGTACTAAACAATTTTTTCCCCTCTCTCTAAATTTGCTATTCTAATGAGATTTTTACAAAATGAAAGTTAAAGCTCCTGCTAAACTGTACATTTTTTATTCAATTTTATGGAGTCATAACCAAAGCTGCTATAACAAATAGTGCTTAATAGGGGAATGTTAACTATGGTAAAGTAGTTAAGTGGCATTCCACTGGGTGTTAAAGGAGGTGAAATTCTAAGCTATGATATTTTTTTTAATGCACAATTTGCAAACTAAATAATTAAGGGGTATTTTTCCTGGGCACTAAGAAGGCCTCCATCAAGGGTAGGAGGCCAAATAGTTCCAGGCCAGTGGTTCTGAGGCTGGGCTTATCTACATTAGATAACTATATACTGCTATGGTATAGTTATTCCTATATGGGAAGGGAAATAATACCAATAAATGTCACCTTTAGATTGGTATAACTGCATCTACACCAGAGAGATTGGTCTAGGCTTTTACTGGTATAATTATTTCAGTTAAAAGTCACGTCCCTTACTGAAATAGTTACAGCAGTAAAATTTTTAAGTGTAGAACATGCCTAAAACCTCCTGCAGCCCATTTAAAACTGACGTGTGGTGAATAACCTTTGTTATTTTAATCAATATAGATATAATCAATTTTTATTATACTGTACTTTAAAACAACCTGTGTAACCTGCATACCACTAGTAGTACATGCACCAGATCATAGAGCTGACAACTTCCATGAGCAGGTCTCACTCTTCAAAATCAAGTATGTAATATCTGTAGGTTTCATGCAGAATTATGGATAAGCATTGATTTTGACCTTTCATGTTTAGCTCTGTTCTGAAGTGCTTGATTTCTCAGCTCTAATGTTGCATTAATATTAGGTTGTTGGGGTGGTGTTTGTTTTATAGAATATATAGATTATATAGATAGATTTGTATTTTAATAAGTTTTCCTTTCAAAGCATAGTTTATCCACCCTGCAGTTATTACATCAGTCTATTGCTATGGAAATATTGTGATATTTAAACTGGTATTTAATATGACTTCACTGTAAGAGTATCTACAAAAGGAGGAAAAGCTGAGGAGAGACACGTTTAATATTTAGCAACTATTATAAGTCATTATAGAAAATATGTGAAAAGTTAAAAGCCTTTGAGTTTTCAGACTGATATATTTGCAAGCTGCCCCCATTATAAACTACAATACTAAGGTAAAGGAAAATGTAGTTTTGGATGTTTGTTTAATTATTTTGAATATTGTTTTATAAAGCTTAATGAATTGTCCTCCACGTATGGCATTTATGCTGTGATTTGATCCATTCAGTGCTAGAAAATGCAGATGTGGTAACTGTTAACACACCAGCCTCCTAATAAAAAAGGAGTACTTGTGGCACCTTAGAGACTAACAAATTTATTTGAGCATAAGCTTTCGTGAGCTACAGCTCACTTCATCGGATGCAGACTAACACGGCTCTACTCTGAAACCAGCCTCCTAATGTAATTCCATCATACGCTCAAATCCATTAATTTTCAGATTCATTATGAATGAGGATGCATTAGCAAGGGTTGGATATTAAATCTGTAAGCAGTTAATACTACCATGCAACCAATAACATATGAGTTGGCTTACTGAGTCAGACCATAGTCCACCTAGTCTAGTATCCTGCTTCCAGCAATAACTAAATCCTGATGATTCTGAGGAAGGAAAAAAGTGGCCATCATGCAGCTAGCCATTTGTGCTGTGCTGTGAAAAAAATTATTTCCAGACCTTAGCAGTCAGCAATCTTATTCCCTGACATATAAGTTCAGTTTCCTTTGTGTCTTTTAACTCCCACAAATGCAAATATTATTGTTCATACAGATTTTCAATCCTTTAACATTTTTTGTCAGAGAGAATTGTTTTGAAACAATACATTTTAATGCAACAAAGTATACTACTATGATTAAGGACGTGATCCTGCAAACATAAACTATACTGCTTACTATCATGAGTAATTTCATTGATAACAGTAAGTACTACATCCAGGGGTATTTACAGCATTGCCACCTCTGGTGATTTGGTTGGAAGTAATGCAATTTTGGCCTGCTGCTGGCAGTCTCACAATGAATGTAAAAAGCTCCAGCTGTCGCATGAGTTTGGGGTAGCAAAATATGTGAGTAAATCTCTTCACCCTATAATACCCTGTAGCCTAATGGAAAATACATTATATGTACAAGCCCAGAGGCCATGAGTTAGGAGGAGTTCAAATATCAGAAGACAGCCCAAAAATTATATTAAACTTTCCTCTTGAATATTGTGATTTTTGGGGACTATCTCATGATTTGGGCAGAGACTAACTCATGACTTCTGAACTTTTGGGGTTGGTAGTACTGAATTTATAGAAGCAGGGCCTATATCTGTAAAGCAGCCTTGCAAGTTTGCTCACTTTAGATTTGATAGCATTAGCTTTTGAAGGGCTGATGCTGGCTTTCATATTGACAAAGTCTGTTAAAGAGAGTTAGTTCCAGGTGGCAGATACTTATATTGGCTTCCACTGTCACCTGCTGACCCACACACAGAGGTTCTAGGGCTCTGGGAAAAAATAACAAATGTAGGCCCTGGTCCTGCATACACTTAAGCATGTGCTAACTTTAATTACATAAATAGTCCCATAGACTTCAATGAGACTGGGTGTGTCTGCAGGATCAGGGCTTTAGTTACACAGTTACTAAAATAGTTTTTCCACTGAATGTGTCCGATGAAGTGAGCTGTAGCTCACGAAAGCTTATGCTCAAATAAATTTGTTGGTCTCTAAGGTGCCACAAGTACTCCTTTTCTTTCTGTAAAATTATCAGTGTTGTCCGAATATTAGGAAAATATTCGGAATAAGATTTCACCCATTTGCCATTTTTTTCTTTTACTTTAGATAAAATAATAGAAGAATCCACATTAATGTCTGGAGCTCCCAGACAGAAAGGGGACAACATGCTACTGTTTCAGTTAGAGCTGATCTGCAAAGGGAAGAAAAGAGAGAGAGGGTTGTGAAGTGATCTTTTTTTTGCTTCTCTGTGATGTGTAAAAAGGCCTCTATTTCTTAAACTTTTTTCTGCTTGTTTTTTACATTAGTAATTCCGGTCTTGTCTGCTCTGAAAACTCTATGATGACCAGGGAATTAGTTAAATGATATCACAAAAGTTGAGAGAATAAAAGTTCAACAACTGAGAAGAGATTTTTAGTGAGGCTGCTTAAAATGTTGTGGTGTTCTTGACGCTTATTTAACATACATGACTAACATTTTGTGTGAAGGACATCTCTGTTGAAGTTTCAGTACCTCTGCCCCCTCAGTAAGGCTCAGGGGGTCACGGTAAACATGCTCTGAGACATCCAGGAGGTCCTCTGCAAAAACAAGGAATGTGAGACGTACAACTTCTGATGATTCTAAGGGGGAAAAAACAAGCAAGAGAAAAGCCACTTTAAGCAGTGGAAAAAGGGTACAAATGCAGGCACCAACGTAGGGACAGAACAGAGGCAGCTTCCATGCTTCCCTTTATAAGAAATGCCATGGGGAAGGAGGTCAGTGGGACCCTCAGCACAGACTAAGGCATTTTGAAGCCCTAATTTGCACCCCTTTTCATTGGTCTCTGGAGGCTTGCAAGGGTGCCCACCTATGCTCCATCCTGTCCCTGAAATACCTGAAATGCCTCTTTAGTCCATCCCACTCCATATCTATCCCAGAATGTTTCTTTGACCTGTTGTAAAGTTAGTGCAAAACTGACAGAGCTAGGTCTTCACGAAGAGTTCCCCTGCATCCATCAGGCTTAGGCCTGTCCTACTGTCCCTTTGAGCATGCCTAGCTGGTACCAAGGGGCCGCAGGGCATTCAGGCTCCAATTTTTAAAAATCAGTTGTAGGTCACCTTTTTTAAAACTAAAAGTACTGTTAGCATTATAAATACACAATATAACCTTTCACCCATCTCCTCTGTAGTATTTAGGCCCCCCTTAGAAAACATAGTACCATTGATTATAATAATATTATTCATATGTGTAAATGTTTGGAGGGTCAGGGCCTTAATCTGGCCTTTTGGTAACTGAAAAGTAAGAAATGGCTAATGCCAAGAAGAGTTTGCTATAGGGATAAGAGACATCTATGAAGGGAAGTATTGTTCCTCTGTGATGGTTAAAACTAAACAAAAGCATGGCGTTAGTAAGATTCTGATAACTGGATCAGTTTCCTTTGTATCCTTTGAGACCCAAACGTACCATAGAGGAGATCCTTCTGCTGGGATCAAAACAGGTTGAGCTTGAGTTTATGAGATATTTCAGTTTTAAACAATTACAGGTTTGTTTTTCTAGTAATTTTTAATGAGCTCTATAAAACTAATAAATCACTGGAAGATCTAATACAGTTTTACATTTTACACATTTTTTCATTAAAAAGGAGCCTTGGTTGTCTAATCCAATGGCGCTCCTGTCTTCTTTCATGTGACTCCAGATACGCTTTTTGCCCTAAAGCTAACCCTGCTGTTTGTTATGAAAGAACAATGTCATGCAAATCTGCGAAACGGTAGTTAGAAAGAATCTCTCTATTTTAGGTATATCTAAGGCACTGACCCCCCTCTCTATGTTCACTTTGGCAGTGCATAATAAACCCTTCCACAGAAACAAAACACAGTTCAATCTTTTCTGTGGATTATAACCCTGCAAACACACGTCCTTCACTATTTATGTAAATTGTGAACACAGGGCCTGAGGAGCTCACTCACATGATAGCCCAGTTAGTTTCAAAGGGATTTCTCATGTGAATGAGAGCAGCAAGACTGGGCTCATGTGAACTGTAAATCAAACCATTCAGAAGCTAAAGTATAAGATAATTAAGCCAATGAAGCATGAGGACCATGCTGTGGATTAACAGTTTATTGGGAACTATAAATGTCAAGGCTTCTGTGGTCACAGTTTAGAAACTCTGATGCTCTGGCTATAGTACTTTCTGAACAACTTAAGAAATCTTGGCCAAATCTTTATGGGAAGAGACTGCTGCCCTCAAATGGATGGAGAAATTCCTTTCGCAAGGCACTTTTGGCAATACCTGGATAGCTTGTCATGTCAATAAGTATTACAGAATGGAATTGATCGGGGCCAGATTCTCTCCATTTGAGAAGTTCTATTGGCTTCAGTGCAACAAACTGGGAAATAAGAAGCATAAAATTACCTCTGGTTAGGAAAGGCTTCACCCACAAGCACGTTGTTACGTAAATTGCTGTTTTGGGGATTGTGCAACTTCCTGTGAAATATGTGGCACTGGCTGCTCTTGGAGCAGTATACTGAGTTATAGACAGATCACTGGTCTTGCCTGGCATGGCAATATTTCTATATTGTGGTATACCATATAAGTTGGTAAATATTTACCTTTACCAGGACATAATTACAGTTCTGCTCCCTCAAATCAATCCAGATTTTGCATTGAGTAGTCCTGCTGGGTGTCAGTGGGACAAACTGAGGAGTGAGATACTATTCAGTGTAGGAAGGGTGGCAGGGCCTCGCTCTTGAAGGAAAGTGTAGATTTGTTAGAGGTGAGGGTGCTCAAAATGATGACACAATGTATGAGCCACAAATAGAACCATAATATCCACAGACAGCCTCCATTTTCACATTTCAAGTAAAAACTAAGTAGTGTAAACAGAGAAACTTTATTTCAAAACCAATTTTAAATTTTAAATTCAGATCTGTAAAATACTGAATTATTTTTAAAATTCTCATTGTAAGGCAGAGGTTAGTAACGGTGTTGTAAGCATCTTAACTCAAATCTCTCTTCTGTGTGTGGGGGTGGAGTGGGAGTCATTGGCTCCTTTCCAGTAGTTTCCCCCAATTTAATTTTGTTTCCTATGAAGTGGAAGTAGCTTTTTTGTTAACTTTCATTGAAATAAATGGTGGTGCACTACCTCCTAATTCACCTGAAAGGAAATCAATCTAGTAAATATTTGTATTGGCAAGTAACAACATTTATTATCCTGCCCTAGCACCATGCAACAAAAAGTTGTGAAAGTTGTGTGTGTATGCTCAATAGCTTCTTTTCAATAATAAATAGCACGATGAGTTCAAAATATGTTTTTGAACAACACTCGAATAAGAGATTCATGTTACACCCAAGATATTTTTGGTCTAATACTTCTGCTTTAAAAATGCATCTTAAACAGTGTGAAAGTAGTTCCTTGCTGTTCTCATGCATCAAATGCATTCTCATGACGTTTGGCCACAGAGCCCTGCATTAGAAATGGTGCAGAAGCACGCCCCCCCTTGAAGAGCAATGGGGAGGTACTGTGATGCAGAGATAATGAGGTAGTGCAATCTGTGACCACTTTTATGGTGTGCACCATATTCCCCTTGCACAGCCTTCCAGTCCCACTGGCCAGCCCATCCTGGGGTGTAGTCATGGCTTCTCTTTCTTTTGATCCTCACCATCTGCCTTTCAGCTGACTTCTTCTTGGTAGCCACCCCAGTGGTCCCTCAACTGTAAGGGGATATAATTCTAACTGGTCCTTATCTGGGTGTGCCAGAGGAAAGGTTCCTTACTTCCATCCTCCTCCATCTGTGCAACTGAATAAGGGCCAGCCACAATCCTTCCCAAAGAAAATAGACTATTTTTAAAAATCTAGCAGTAAGCCATGAACTAGGCCCTTTTTCTTGAATTTCCTGGGCCAAATCCTCCCCTCAACTATGTCTGTTAAATCTCTCTTGCATAGGGGAATTCCCAGATGGTATAAAGATTGCATAACCAGCAGCTGTGTGCTGCCCAGTCCTGGTCTTTCCAGCATAGCAGGAATTCCAGGAACAGATATGCTGTGCTCTGGTGATCCTGGGCAGTGGAAAGGCACCTAGGCCATGAGGCTGCTCCAGCTTGCACCAGTAGTTGAACTAATTCCCAGTTAATTTCAGGATCTGGGAGCGTTATGTCCCCTTTGCTTGAGTGCACCTGAGGATCATGTCCTGAAGTTCTTCAAGCAAATGGAACCTTCCATGGAGCAAGTACATGTGAACTCCTATTTGAATTTTTTTTCCTGCTTCTCATCTCTTTCCCTTTGCTCCACCCAAAGTTCATGGCTGTCTCCTTCTGCAACTCTCATCTTTGTGCCTTCTTCCATGCTATCCTTTTTGCCTGGAATTGACTTCTCCTAGTACACCCAAAACCCACTCTTTGCATTTTCATGCTACCTTAAATTACAGTTCTTTGACTGAGGCTTTCCACATTAATATAACTAGAAAGTAATTTTAAAAAGTAAATTGTGTATTGTTCTGCGCTCAGACCTTTGTATGGGAGCTGGCTTTGAACTTTATCATGTCTCTAGGTTGAGCCCAATCAAGCAGGGTCTGTTTCCTCAGCATATTGTGAAACGCCAATCATGCAGACAGTGCACAATAAATGCCACAGTTGCTGGAGCCGTATGATTTTTCTTCTGTACATTTTGCATTACCAGAGGACATCACATGAAGCAGCTCCTATATCCTAAACCTTCAAAGAAAAAAGAAGTGCCTCTGTGCAGAGAATAGTAACATGGGAAATAATGTGTAAAGTTTAAAATTGTACCTTCAAAAGCCATACATTTCTTTTACAGGGCTTACAGTAATGGATTGGGCATTTGGTTTAAAAGTTGCCCAGTGGGCCGAGGGGAAAGAAAGTAATGAGGTTGATAAATATCTATGAACTGGTGTAAACTTAAGACAGGTCAAAAAGGCCAATATTTAAAATCAGTTCAGTTGGTGAGTTCTCTTCAAATAAGGGACCTGATACTGGCCCTGATTCACAAAAGCACTTAAGCACATTCTTAACTTTAAAATGAAACATCACTTAATCATTTTCATCATGGGAAATTCCAAGGGGACATCGCCTCCTTGCAGATGGAATGCTTCCCGGATCAATCTTTAGCTAGGTCCTTAGGTGCGTTCATCACTGGCGATCTTATTACACCACTGAAGCTTTTGCCATTTATGTGATCATCGACAGTGTAGCGGCAATCCTTGGTAAATGCACTTTGTAATTAGTTGGTCTTATATCCTAATAGAGCCAGGAAACATAAAGTGTACATAGACACCTTTTTGGATTGGTAAAAGGACAACTTGTCCTCTATCTTGGCACTCCTTCTCTTTCAGCTTTTTGGTGCTCTTTTCGAGTTTGGCAGTAGGATATGGCTAGCAATAAGGAAAGCATATAAGGGAGTACTTGTGGCACCTTAGAGATTAACCAATTTGTTAGTCTCTAAGTGCCACAAGTACTCCTTTTCTTTTTGCGGATACAGACTAACACAGCTGCTACTCTGAAACCTGTCATATAAGGGAGTGTCCACCCTCTGAGGGGCATTCTGTGTCTCTGGATGCCGTGAAAGCAGGTCATCCCAGTGAGGCATAGGAGTCCTCCCACAGTGTACCAGCCTTGTTATTAGCTAGAGCCCTGAGGAATAGGACTAGTGGTGAATCAGTAACACCTACCAAGGTTCCCTTAGCTGATCTCCACTCACTTGTTCCATCAACACGTGAGATAGCATTCGCATTCAGCACAAAGGACGATAAGATCAAGAATAGAAGACAGAAGACACCATACTGAAGATCTACTTACCTGTCACCAAAGTTCCTGAGGTCAGATTCCTGTTGTGTTTCTGTTCCTGGCACCTGTCCCTAAGATCCTGGTTCCTGTCTGTGTTCCTGTTCTCCTGTCCAGTGTCTGCAAGACATTGTATAGTCCCTCTCTGTTATTTTTGTAAACCCCACAGTGTAAGGGTTTGGGCTCTAGGGTTCATCCCCATTATGCCATCTGTGTTAACCACCGAACAGTTATTCTTTGTGTTATCTTAGTTGCAGGGAATCCTAGTTTATTGTTGTTTATCTCAATAAACACCATTTTGTTGCTCGCAACCTTAACTTGCCTGTGTCTTAACTACACTAAAACACCATTGATAGATGTGGAGGGGGGCTGGATACTGCAGATAGCCCATTTTCTGTGAAGTAAAATCTAATCTTGATTGTCTTGGGCTAACAGCACAACCTATGACTAAGCATGCCTTTAACTTGACTTCAACAGGTGCTAATAATTTGCTTATGGGCTTCCCTGAATAGGGATGCTATCTTGAATAGGGCTCCTCTGTTCAGTGCTGAGCATTTGCAATTCCCATTGATTTAAGTGGGAGTTGTGGGTGCTCAGCACCTCAGAAAACCAAGTCCGCTCTATGAATATATGAAAACATTATTGTGCTTATACTGAATCGCATCTGACTAGTCTAACACCTTATTAACAAAAGACTGTGGTTGAAATAGTATGTAGTCTTCAGCCATTGTGCTGTATTTAAGTTATCGGAGTGGTCAACGTTGCTAATTAAAGTTAAGTTTTGTTTGGCTGGTGATGGCAATGATAGTACTAAGAATTTAGAGCTGTCAATCTTAGAATATTTTGGTCCTCAGCGAATTTTTCTGCACTGCTTATGCATTGTTAATTTATATTTCCCTTCCCTCCTTTATATGCCAAGTATTGATATTCCTATGCCAAATTCCTATTCCAAATTGTTGGAAATATCTGGAAATTATTTGTTTCTGTAGTACTATAAATGTGCATGGTTCCTTGCAGAGAACAGGTCCTTGTCCTGAATTGCTTCTAAAGTAGAGATGGGAGGCCAGAGTCCTCTCACTTACACCCATGTAAATGATGAAGTCAGTGGAGTTACACTGGTATAAAATCTAAAGTGAGAGCACAACTATATTCACGATTCAGATGGGATATGGGCAAACTTCACAAGATCCCTGCCAGCAGAGGATTTCCTGATCCACCTGGCTCTGCCCCATTGGTCTAGCTTCACTCACTTTGTGGACTGGTGATGTCCAGTCGCAGATCCCCAGAAAGAGCTTGAGTTGCTAGTGGCTTAGTCTTGGCCAAATCCTGGGCGTGAATTTAGAGTTGCCAAATCCAAGAGGTGAATGTTGCCATTAGTCTTTAGTGTTAGAGTTTGTGAGATAAAAAACAAGTCAGACAAAATCAAATTCATGCAAATTTAACTGTAAAAAGAAAACATTGCATGCATAGTTATTATGCTCTTTTCTAGCGAGCCACCAAGTAATAGTATAGTATGTCCACTAGGAGATGCTGCTGTACATGGAATACACTGAATATGCACAAATGAAGGACAGAAATACTTTAAAACACACAAGCTTGTCTCTCACACCAACAGAAGTTGGTCCAACAGAATATATTACCTTACCCACCTTTTCTCTCTATCAAACCATGACACGTTTTCAACAGCTATTTCAATGAAAGAGCAAGAAATATTTCTGACTGCCATAGTGAATGGAACAACAACCCTCAATTTCCAGTAATTGGGAGAAGGAATATTTTTACACTTAAAGGCTATACATTTGAGTTCATATATAAATTACTTATGCAGCAATATGCTTTTCTGATCTAGGATTAGAATAGTGACTACTGAGAATGTTGTAAAAAGACTTATTTATGTGCATATGGGAGGGGTTATGTCTGGTCAGCAGTGTAACTTTGACATATTTGGAAAAACTTGTGGGCTAAAATAAACTTACTTTTTGGGGATGTTATTAAACTGAGGAATTAGAAATACTCTGGAGAATGTAAATGACATTTTCTATGTCTGGACAGAAACCTGATAGCTTTAATGATTTCACTTTGAAACTCAGGTGTCTGATGAGCATTTCCTGGAGACAGTGGAGAGGTTTTCCAAAATAAAGATGCATTGAAACTCCATTATGTGTTTGTATTTGCTTGTCACTGCAGCAAAGCTCCATAGGCTGAGTAGCTTTAATGTTCTACTGAGCAACTTGTGACAGTAGCAGTGCTCAGAATGTTCCCTTGCCAATCAGATATTGTCTTCTGCTGTCATTTTATTATCCCTGCCATAAAATAAGTTGTGAATATTAGTAGAACATTCCTTTGGCAAAACAAAATGTTTACGTTGCCAACATAAATTACTGTTCATGCACGAAGACTCTTAATGCTGAATAACTCTTTCATTGCCACTGCACAAATCTCTGAATGGATATTGGGGGTAGGACGTGGGTGAGAGTTTAATAGCAATCCATGGGGCAATCGAAAGTCAGGCACAATAGAGCAGCAGTATCTTATGGGACAAGGCCAATATTTTCAGGCTTGGGTGTTTAAAAGCAAGCATTATTTCCATATTTAGTAAATGGGACCTGAGGATACTCACTCTCTCTGAAAATTAGGCACCTAGATAAGGGAGCTAAATATAGAGTTAAGTGCCTGGCATAGTGTCTAGTAAGTAGCTGAACTTCCAACAGTGCTGAGCCCCCACACGTCCATTGACTAAATATGGATATATCTGCTCAATTTTAAGCACCAAATTTTAACGTAAATATACAAAATCTATGTCAATGAGCCAAAAAACTTCAGGAAAGACATGCCATGTGTAAAGGTGCCCTGAGGGAGCTGGTGTAAAATATTTTAATTGTTATCTTTCTGTTGTATGGAGAGGGAGTGAAGGGTGGGGGTACGGCCTCTCTGCATACGAACATAGAATAGTTTGGCATATGACAAATTTCTTTCTTTCCCTAAGAAATTGAATGCCACATTAGGGTGCTTTCTTTAGTAACTTTACTACTAGAAGCTCAGTAGAATTCCTGCTTACAGGGCAAATGCTAGTGGTGGTGGTGGTTTTAGTTTAGTTCTATAATGCCATAAATATGCTTTGCAAACACACACAAGACTAGGCCCTGTCTTAAAGAGTTTACAGTCTACTTCAGACACAAGGCACTGCGTACTAGTTCAACATAAAGTGAGTACAGATGTTGGTGAAGATATCGTCACTGAAAGGAAATGCATTTAAGGAGGGATTTGAAGGAGGAAATGAAGGAAGCTTAGCATGTGAGAATGTTTAGACTTTATCCATAAATGACTGGACAGCATTTGGAAGTCTCACAGAATCACAGAAATATAGGGCTGGAAGGGACTTAGAGAGGGCATCAAGTCCAGTTCCTTATGCTGAGGCAGGGCTAAGTAAACCTAGACCATCCCTGACAGCTATTTGTCTAACCTGTTCTTAACCTCCAGTGATGAGGATTCCACAACGTCCCTTGAAAGCCTGTTCCAGAGTTCAACTACCTTAAACTATAGCTAGAAAGTTTTTCCTAATATCTAACCTAAATCTCCCTTGCTCCAGATTAAGCCCATTACTTCTTGTCCCACCTTCAGTGGACATGGAGAACAATTGATCCCAGTTCTCTTTATAACAGCCCTTAACGTATTTGAAGACTGCTATCAGGGCCCACCTTACTCTTCTTTTCTCAAGAGTAATTTGCCCAGTTTTTTTAAGCTTTCCTCCTAGGTCAGGTTTTCTAAACCTTTTAGCATTTTTATTGCTCTCCTCTGGGCTTTTTCCAGTTGGTCCTTATCTTTCTTAATGTGTGGCATCTGGAATTGGACACAATACTCCAGATGAGGCCTCACCAGTGCCAACTAGAGTGGGACAATTATCTCCCATGTCTTACATACGATATTCCTGCTAATACACCCCAGAAAGATATTAGTCTTTTTCACAACTGCATCACATTCTTGACTCATTTTCAATATGTGACCCACTATACCCCCCTAAATCCTTTTCAGTAGTACTACCGCCTAGCCAGTTACTCTGTATTTTTGTAGTTGGGCATTTGTTTTTTTTTCCTTCCTAAGTGTAGTATTTCATGCTTGTCTTAATTGAATTTCATCGTGTTGATTTCAGACCAATTCTCTAATTTGTCAAAGTCATACTGAATTCTAATCCTTTCAGCCAAATCCTCATATCCTGATTTCATCTGCAAATTTTATAAGCATACCTGCCCCACCGTTATCCAAGTTATTAATTAAAATATTGAATAGTACAGACCCAGAAATGATCCCTGTGGGCATAGGCGCCAACTTTTAGTTTTCTCCAGGGGGATGGTCCACTCCGGTCTGCCTGAGGTTTTGCCCCCACTCCACCCCTTTCCCCCAAGGCCCCACCCCTACTCTGTCCCTTCCCACCTTTGCTCTCTCCCCCTCTCCAAAGGCCCCACTCCACTCTCTTCCCCCAAGGCCCTGCCCTCACTCTGCCTCTTCCTGCCCTCACTCCGCCTTTTCCTGCCCCCACCTCAAGGCCCCCGCCTGCTGCTCACTCCCCTCTGCCCTCCCCCAAGTCCCTTCCCGAACTGCCAAATAGCTGTTTGGTGGCGGCCCCAATCAGCTGTTTGGTGGTGCCCCCGATCAGCTATTTGGCAGTGTGCCCGATTAGCTGATTGGGGGTGCTACTGAACAGCTGTGGCTGGTGGGTGCTGAACACCCACTATTTTTTTCTGTGGGTGTTCCAGCGCCAGAGTACCCACGGAATTGGCGTGGGAATGCCTGTGGAGGACCCCACTAGATATCATCTCGCAGTTTGACAGCGAACTATTGATAAATACTCTTTGAGTATAGTTTTTCAACCAGTTGTGCATCCACCTTACAGTAATTTCATCCAGACCACGTTTCCTTAGTTTGCTTATGAGAATGTCATATGGGACTGTGTCAAAAGCCTTCCTAAAATCAAGATATCCCATTTACTGCTTTCCCCAGCCCCATATGCTAGGCCAGTAACCCGTCAGAGAAGGTAATTAGGTTGGCTTGGCATGACTTGTTCTTGACAAATTCATGGTGGCTATTCCTTATAACCCTGTTATCTTCTAGGTGCTTGCAAATTGTTTAATAATTTGTTCCAGTATTTTTCTAGATTTTTCCAAAGTTAGGCTGACGAGGGTCTATAATGCCAGGGGTCTTTTTTTTAAAGATAAGTACTATCTTTGTCCTTTTCCAGCCCTTTGTGACTTCACCTGTCCTCTATGAGTTTGCAAAAATAATTGCTAGTGGTTCTGAGATTGCTTCAACTTGTTCCTTAAGCACCCTAGGATTAATTTAATCAGGCCCTGCCAACTTGAATACATACAACTTATCTAAATATTCTTTAACCTGTTCTTTCCCCATTTTGGCTTGCATTTGTTGTTAATATTGTGCTGAGTATCTGGTTGCCATTAATCTTTTCAGTGAATACTGAAGCAAAGTAGATATTAAAAACCTTCTTGATATCATCAGTTTTCTCTCCTTCCCTGCTAAATGGAGGACCTACATGTTCTGATTTTGTCCCTACATGCTTATGCCTTTTTGTTTGTACTCCTCTTTAGCAATTGATCCATGTGTCCACGTTTTTAGGATTTATTTCTGATTTTCAGGTTATTAAAGAGCTCCTGATGGATCCATAGTGATCTCTTGTGATTCTTCCTCTCTTTTCTTTGCATTGGAATTGCTTGCACTTGTGCCTTTAGAATTGTTTCTTTGAGAAATTGCCAGCTTTCCATTGCACAAAGTAGTCAGGAATTAATCAGAGCTGCACTCGGGCTTTTCCCCCTAACAGGAGTGCTCTAGCACTACTTTGATGTTCAAAATTGTTTGGATTTGGCTTTTCTTTTTTCGTTTTATTAAGTGATTTGCAGAAGAAAAAATATTGGAAAAGTTGAAACAAAACACGAGGAAGGAAGCAATTGGAGCAGTTAATTGAAGGAGCTGGTCAAACCTCTTCTTCCTTACTCTCCCTTTCTTCACTCTCTACATTAATTGTGCCTGCCAGAAAGCTCAGAGCCACGTGGTGTGAATTTACAGCTGTACCCCCTCTTTTTCTTCTTGCTTTCAATGCTCTGTGATTTTTAACTGTAGACTATGGGTTTAACGGCTGATGTGTTTGAAATTTTCAGGGAAACCTAGAGGATTTGGACGCATACCTGCCATTAAAACTAATGGCAGATGTATGTCTAGAATCCTTTAAACTGCTTTGAAAATCTCAACCTCTGTCTGTCTGATTCTGATCTCAGATCAGTTTTACACTAATTGATTTCAGTGGATTATTACATTACATCCTTCTCATGCAAATGTTGGCACACAGGAGAAATTAGCCTCTTCCATTCTCCTCTGTCATTTGCTGCTGCTTCCATCTGTTCTATGGTGTTGATCAACTGTTCCGCCCTACCTGCTAAAGCATTCTTAATGTTTCTCTTGAGTACCCTCATTTCTTCACACCACTTGGTTTCCTCTTGATAGCTTCACGTGAGAATCTGTGTCTTGGCATCTGGAGCATATACCCCAGATAAGTCCATTATTTCCTTCTGATTCTTATGGAAATGAGCTGCTGGAATCTTTTGCAGGAACTTATTTTTGAAGGAAGCTAGCTTTTGTTGTAACACTCCAGTAGATCTCCAGCTATCGCAGCTGTATATTAGCCATATGTTATGTAACTGAGATTACATTTGAATTGAAAAGTCTGTTTTGTTCTGATGCTATACATCTTTGATTTCCATACAGTGAGTTTAGTAATGCTGCGGATGTCGCTTCCTTCTTGAGGTCACAGTTGGCCAATATGGTGCTGTCCAGGTAGGTGAACTGTTCTACTTTCTTGGTTTTTGAAATTGTTTTTCCTTCTAATCTGATGTTACTGCTTAACATCTGGGATTCAAAGATGGTTGTTTTAGCATAACCTAATTTTGAGCGCTATTTGGCCTACTGTTTTTCACCAGATTGTCTTTGTAACTTTTTGGGAGTGTTATTCAGTAGTGCGATATCAGCAAAGTCTAGGTTTTCTAGGCATTCGCCGTCCACCCATGCTATACCAATGTTTGTGGTGCTTATACACTTCATTATCTAGTCTATGACAATGCCGAACAGTGGAGGTAAAATGCAGCCCTGTCCTATGCCAGTGTCCACATTGAACCACTCTGTCTTGTTGTTCAGTGGGTTACTTGTGATTTATACTAGTGTAAGTGAGAGAAGCATCAGACCCTCTTTGTTTCCTAATGGTACCCTGGCTTTGTCAAAGACTAGCCCAGTTAAAACAGATGAGGAGACTATGAAGTGCACTATTAAACCCTGCCAGGCTGTGTGTGGACTTTGGGGGATCCACTTCCCCTTTTAAATCACTTCATAAAGTTGGTTCCTTCATTTCCTCAAAGAAAACTGATCTATCTGTGGACACAGTAGTTCTGTTGTTGGAAAAATCAGATACTGAGTGACATACAGATTCTTGTGGGCTTTTTATTATTATTATAAGATGTCTTTTGAGTAGCTGTCATTTCTCATTGCTCTCATATTGGATTCTAGCAGTTAAAACAATGTTGCTGCTGGCATTGTGCCTGTTGCAGAAATAGTTTATTTGTATAGCTTTCTCATTCTTCATGTGCAGGAGACCTAATGCATTTTATTCATTCTTCTTATGATAGAATGTGGCCACTTCTCATTCTCCTTTCACAGTCTGTGTGTAGCTAACAGCTACCAACTGCTCTAGTAAAATGAGGATGAGGGTTTGTAGTAACTCTGTGCTCTATTACCATAAGCAACTCTCTGGTCTTGTGCCAGCTTCTTCAGTGCTACCCACTGTGATATTGCCACTTGTGTTTCAGATCTTTAAGTCTCTCCTTCGCTATCCTATTCTGTGCACTCGCTTCTTGTCAAGGTTTCCCAACAACATGATAGCACAAAGTAGAGCTAATAAAGTTCTTTGTACCAGAACTTTATAAAGGATTAAAACAGGTGTTTTAATCTTGGCATGCGGATATCTAAGAAGTGGGAACATTGGCAGTTGCTCCTGGTCTGGCCATTCTGTTTCCCGATATCAGTTTATAGTATTTAACTTTTTACAAGTTTATACTTAAAGTGCCCCATTCTTTCTGCAAGGGGGTAGATTAAAGAATTGTTGACTACACAGAGCCTGCATAACAGTCAGTTAGAAATTGTAGGTAAGGATTTTCAAACTATTTACAGGTTTCAGAGTAGCAGCCGTGTTAGTCTGTATTCGCAAAAAGAAAAGGAGTACTTGTGGCACCTTAGAGACTAACAAATTTATTAGAGCATAAGCTTTCGTGAGCTACAGCTCACTTCATCGGATGCATTGAAGTGAGCTGTAGCTCACGAAAGCTTATGCTCTAATAAATTTGTTAGTCTCTAAGGTGCCACAAGTACTCCTTTTCTTTCTTCAAACTATTTAGGCACCTAAACAAGTGGGATGACGTTCAAGTCAACAAAAGCTGAGCTACTGTGTGCTCGACCCCTTTTTTTTTAAATTCAGGCCCCTAATTTAGGTGCCGAAATATAGGATTTCAGGGCTAAATCCACAACGGGACTTCTGCAATGCTCAGTGTTGCAATGCCTAACTTTTAGGTGCCTTGCCACCCAGCAGAATCCTCAACCCCGAGTTAGGTCCCCAGGTTCCCTGTATAATGTGTGGGGAGAGTTAGCTGCTTAAGAATGGGATTCACAAGCTGAATGGGTAGCAACCCAAGGTAGTCAGTAAGAAAACACCTTTCAATACTTACTTGATCTTTGAACACTGCTCTTTTGCTTCTGTAGTCTCAAGGGCTTAGTTAGGCAAAGCCACCTGGAAATGTTCATTACTTCAGTACCTCACTGAATATCTCACACATAGCTTTAGGTCACCGGCACTTTTTGCATACTCTACAAAATGCTTCATCTTGTACTGGCACCTATATAAGGGCCAGGAGGAATTTGCCACTAAGTAGAGATTATACCTTACTGGAAGTGGAAAGAAAAATATCCTTTTAAAGGATATTTAGAGTTCTATATTACAGCCAAAGATGCCAAAAGTTGGCCACTCTCTTTCAACAAACAAAAGGAATATTGAACACTGAATTCTCTTAAGGAATCAGCCAAATATTATTTAGTACAGATGTTTCTGATGGTGTAGCATATCAAGAATTTTTATAGTGTTCCAGTTTCCTCAGACTTTATCATGACCTAGAGTGGTGCTGTCTAGCATTAGTACGTTGGCCTAGAATATAATTGCTATTTGGTCCATCCAGCAGACTTTGTTTAGATAGTAGAAAAAGCTAGACCATAGGCTTTCAATTTAGGAGTTATGTACAAGTGTCAAGGAGAGGTGGGTGTCAGGGGCCCCACCCTGGCTTTCCAATATTGCTACATGGGTGGGGAATCCCAGAGGGAACCTGGTATGGAAAAAGCTGAGAACCACTGATCTAGCCTTTTGAGCATTATGAGCATTGGTATCACAGTTGGTGTTTAGAAGCACATCTATTATGGGGATCTACGACAAGCCCAAACTTCATGATACCAGAGCTCAGCACTAGTATTATGGCTGACTTGTATGTTTTTATCATTGTAGTTCTAGGGCTATCTTAGTGACTGATAACCATTAAAACATTCACAGATAAAACAGTTAACTTCTATACTAATATAAATTGCATGTCAGATGTATATTGGTCAGAAAGTGGGTATAAGTGATAAAACAGAGTATCTTGTGAAAAAGATGTGTCATTTAGTGCATACGAAACACAGGTAATTACATGCTGAGAGGGTGGGAGAATTGTATGAAACAGGAAAAGAATTTAGCATATAGGTGTAAAATAAAATAGCCCCACCAACCCGTGTACAATCCCTTCTTGTTTGGTGTTTTGACATTTCTGCCCTCTAAGTATGTAAAATACATGCTTTTTCACATCCATTTAATACCAAATCTGTGCAAGTCACTCTATTTTACCATTTACACCTGGTTTTCAATTGACTTACACCTGACATGTAACTTACAATGTCATTTTCGTCACTGTTGAATTTGGTCCAGAGTGCAACAACCTCCATCCGCCTGGGTTTGGGTTTGGCAGCTTTCTTGGTACAGATATATTAGTATGAAAACCAACTAATTACAAAGCACACTTATCAAGGAATGCTATTGCGCAGCCAGTCAACACCAGGGCCAGCCCACAACATTTTGGCACCTGAGGCAGGCAGCTCAAATGATGCCCCCATGCCCCCTCGCTTGGGCCAAAACTTTGAAAGGTCTCAATTCTGCCTTCTTCCTGTTCTACTCCTCTCATGGTACTGCTCTGTTACCTACGCCAATAAAGGAGAACTAACAACTTAAAATGCCTTGTTTTAAGTAACACTTGATTTTCAAATGCCTGAACAGCAAATGTAACTTTTCTTGTCTGCACAGTAAACACTGGCATTTTTATCTGTTTGAATAATCAAAGTGGTGCTTTCAATGCCTTCTTGGTTTCAAAGATTTGAACTGCTTCCTGAAGGTCCACAGTCTGGGCCAGCTTATGCTCTTTTGAGATGGTTGGAAGGCCAAACAGCTTCTCCTGTGTCATTGTGGAGCGTCGATGTGTTTTTATTAACTTCATCTTAGAAAAGCTGCGTTCTCCACTGACAACTGTTACAGGAAGTAAAAAGAACAGTAGTACTTGTGGCACTTTAGAGACAAACAAATTTATTTGAGCATAAGCTTTTGTGAGCTACAGCTCACTTCATCAGATGCATTCAGTGGAAATACAATGGGGAGATTTATATACATAGAGAACATGAAACAATGGGTGTTACCATATACACTGTAACCAGAGTGATCACTTAAGGTGAGCTATTACCAGCAGGAGAGCGGGGGGAAACCTTTTGTAGTGATAATCAAGGTGGGCCATTTCCAGCAGTTGACAAGAGGAACAGTGCAGGGTGGAGGGGGGGAAATAAACATGGGGAAATAGTTTTACTTTGTGTAATGACCCATCCACTCCCAGTCTCTATTCAAGCCTAAGTTAATTGTATCCAGTTTGCAAATTAATTCCAATTCAGCAGTCTCTCCTTGGAGTCTGTTTTTGAAGGTTTTTTGTTGAAGAATTGCAACTTTTAGGTTTATAATTGAGTGACCAAAGAGATTGAAGTGTTCTCCAACTGGTTTTTGAATGTTCTAATTCTTGGCGTCTGATTTGTGTCCATTTATTCTTTTATATAGAGGCTGTCCAGTTTGACCAATGTACATGACAGAGGGGCATTGCTGGCACATGATGGTATATATCACATATAGATAGATATGCAGGTGAATGAGCCTCTGATAGTGTGGCTGATGTGATTAGGCCTATGATGGTCTCCCCTGAATAGATATGTGGACACAGTTGGCTATGGGATTTGTTGCAAGGATAGGTTCCTGGGTTAGTGGTTCTGTTGTGTGGTGTGAGATTGCTGGTGAGTATTTGCTTCAGGCTGGGGGGCTGTCTGTAAGCAAGGACTGTCCTGTCTCCCAAGATCTGTGAGAGTGATGGGTCGTCCTTCAGGATAGATTGTAGATCCTTGGTGATGCGTTGAAGAGGTTTTAGTTGGGGGCTGAAGGTGATGGCTAGTGGCGTTCTGTTATTTTCTTTGTTGGGCCCGTCCTGTAGTAGGTGTCTTCTGGATACTCTTCTGGCTCTGTCAATCTGTTTCTTCACTTCAGCAGGTGGGTATTGTAGTTGTAAGAATGCTTGATAGAGATCTTGTAGGTGTTTGTCTCTGTCTGAGGGGTTGGAGCAAATGCGGTTGTATCATAGAGTTTGGCTGTAGACAATGGATCGTGTGGTGTGGTCTGGATGAAAGCTGGAGGCATGTAGGTAGGAATAGCGGTCAGTAGGTTTCCGGTATAGGGTGGTGTTTATGTGACCATCGCTTATTAGTCCAGGAAGTGGATCTCTTGCGTGGACTGGTCCAGGCTGAGGTTGATGGTGGGATGGAAATTGTTGAAATCATGGTGGAATTCCTCAAGGGCTTCTTTTCCATGGGTCCAGATGATGAAGATGTCATCAATGTAGCACAAGTAGAATAGAGGCATTAGGGGACGAGAGCTGAGGAAGCGTTGTTCTAAGTCAGCCATAAAAATGTTGGCATACTGTGGGGCCATGCGGATACCCATAGCAGTGCTGCTGATTTGAAGGTATACATTGTCCCCAAATGTGAAATAGTTATGGGTGAGGACAAAGTCACAAAGTTCAGCCACCAGATTTGCCATGACATTATCGGAGATATTGTTCCTGACAGCTTGTAGTCGATCTTTGTGTGGAATGTTGGTGTAGAGGGCTTCTACATCCATAGTGGCGGATGGATTGTAGTTTCCTCAGGAAGTCAGTGGTATCTCGAAGATAGCTGGGAGTGCAGGTAGCGTAGGTCCTGAGGAGAGAGTCTACATAGCCAGACAATCCTGCTGTCAGGGTGCCAATGCCTGAGATGATGGGGCGTCAAGGATTTCCAGGTTTATGGATCTTGGGTAGCAGATAGAATACCCCAGGTCGGGGTTCCAGGGGTGTGCCTGTGCAGATTTGTTCTTGTGGATTGGTCATTACACAAAGTAAAACTATTTCCCCATGTTTATTTCCCCCCTCACTGTTCCTCAGACATTCTTGTCAACTGCTGGAAATGGCCCACCTTGATTATCACTACACAAGGTTCCCCCTCCCCTCCACTCTCCTGCTGGTAATAGCTCACCTTAAGTGATCACTCTGGTTACAGTGTGTATGGTAACACCCATTGTTTCATGTTCTCTCTATATATAAATCTCCCCACTGTATTTTCCACTGAATGCATCTGA
Organism: Dermochelys coriacea; assembly: GCF_009764565.3. Classification (NCBI taxonomy): domain Eukaryota; kingdom Metazoa; phylum Chordata; order Testudines; family Dermochelyidae; genus Dermochelys; species Dermochelys coriacea. Next base: position 33,926,635 of record NC_050071.1, on the reverse strand, counting down.
TGAAGTGAGCTGTAGCTCACGAAAGCTTATGCTCAAATAAATTTGTTAGTCTCTAAGGTGCCACAAGTACTCCTTTTCTTTTTGTGAATACAGACTAACACGGCTGCTACTCTGAAACCTGTTACAGGAAGTGTTAGAAGTATGCGCAGAGCAACAAAAGCGTTTGGAAAGAGGGTGGTCATTTTATTTGTGCACATATATTCCAGAACAGCCTTTGGAGTCGATCCTGCTGAAATGTATCTTGAAAGGGCTTTTAATTCGTCACCTAAATCACTTGCATCAATATCGCGCATATCATCATGTGTCAACACTGTCTTTAGTGCCCTGCATTTCTGATGTAGGTCTTCTTCAGGTATAGTGAGGAGTTTTGGAATATCATACAACATCCCAAATATACTGCTGTGTTCCTTGAGCTGCATGAATCGTTCTTCAACTGACTGTATTGCACAATCTAGCACCGGGTTAAATAATTCAGCTTTGAATTGTTGTTTGGGGTCTCTTATGGGATAATCAAAATGTCTCCTTCTTTGGTGACTCTTGTATTCTTGAATGGGTGGGAAAATAGCTTCAGCGTGAAGTTCCTCTGTCAACTTCTTTGCACTCTTCAGAATGTTTTAAAATCCCTCATCTGACCGGTAAGACTGTAGGTATGACTTTGCTTTGTCCAGTTGTTCCATTGCTCAACACCTGAGAGTCTCTTGCTTACAACATTTATTTCAAACAGTATGTCATGCCACATCACTAAGCCACACAGAAATTTGAAGTTATGTATGTTTCTGTGATTCCATTTCCCTCTGCCAGTTCTCCCACGAACAGTTCCTGTCATAGCATTGTCCTCCATAATGGCAACTATGGCATCATGTAAAAGCGGCAAAGAGTCCTGTGGCACCTTATAGACTAACAGACGTATTGGACCATGAGCTTTCATGGGTGAAAACCCACTTTGTCGGATGCATGTAGTGGAAATTTCCAGAGGCAGGTATAGATATGCAAGCAAGAATCGGGCTAGGGATAACGAGATTAGTTCAATCAGGGAGGATGAGGTCCTCTTCTAGCAGTTGAGGTGTGAACACCAAGGGAGGAGAAACTGCTTTTGTAGTTGGCTAGCCATTCACAGTCTTTGTTTAATCCGACGAAGTGCGTATTCACCCATGAAAGCTCATGCTCCAATACGTCTGTTAGTCTATAAGGTGCCACAGGACTCCTTGCCGCTTTTACAGATCCACACTAACATGGCTACCCCTCTGAAGTATGGCAGCATCTATCTTCCCAATTTGGTGTTTGACAGCCTTTATCGCCTCCACTCAACTTTCCCATTGTGTTGCACTCAGTGGTTTCAGTGTCAGAGAGGATGTTCCCAAATGTTGCTTCAAAATTTGTCATCGATGAGTTGATGCAGAGAAAAATACATAGATGCTTTGAATTACATTAAAAAATTCAGCAGCCTCTCTAGAAGCTGATGCTGACTGACCACCAAGTTCAATGAATGAGAACTGCATCAGACAAAAAAAGCTCGAGGGTTTAACTCTCGGATCCGTGTCTGCACTCCTCTGTTCTTTCCTCTCATGTTGACACCATTATCGTAGCCTTAACCTCTCATCTCAGCTATCACAATTCCCGTATCTTCCAGCTTTTTAAGAAGCACTTTGTCATACCAGCTCCTGTAGTATCATCAATGTCAATAAATTCTAGAAAATGCTCTCTGACAGTCACCATTGCAGGGACATTTTCACTAGGTTCTGCTGTTGTTACAAAACGCACCATTAAAGTCATTTGTTCCAGATGGCTGATGTCAGGTGTGCAGTCCAAAATAACAGAGTAATATCTTGCTGACTTCAGATCTGTCACAATCTTCTGTTTGACTTTTGTTGCCAGTAACTGTATGATCTCATTTTGAATGTTTTTTCCAAGATAGTGATGTGTGTATATTTCTTGGGTGGTGACTCTTAGATGCTCCTGGAGTACAGCATCAAACTCAGCCATCAGCTCCATAATTTTAAGGACGTTTCCATTGTTTGGCACATATAGCTGATCTGAAGTGCCACACAGTGCTAGGTTTTGGGTAGCAAGCATTCTCACAATGGCAATGAGCCTTTTCAGAACATTTTGCCAGTAAAGAGACTCTGATGCAATCTTCTCTTGATGCTGATCATCTATAGTGGCCTTTAACCTTAGTCTCATCTCAAGCTCTTTCCACCTCTGGAATGCTCTCTGGTGGTTTGCTGCCTTCTCATGGCATGCCAGATTTCTAGCCATATTTTTCCAGTCCTTTGTTCCTGTAGAACCCAATGTGGCTGGAACATTAGACTGGAAGAGTTTGCAACAAAAACAGTATGCAGCATTCTGTGTTTTTGAGTACATAAGCCGTGGCCTCTCCACTTTGTCACCATTGGGGATTTCATGCCAGTAATGTGTTGGATGGAAACTTCTATTTTCATTGTCTTTGGTGAACATGAAGTTTTTCAATTGCTGTGGCCTATGCAGTACAGGCTAGTCCCTCAGGCTACTGCTCAAGTGGGTCTACAGTCCTGGATCATCTAGACTTAAGGAACTAAACTCAGCAGCAGCTGTTTCTTGTGCCTCCACTACACTCTTCTCTGATCTACACTTTTCTTCAGGAATGTGCATGGTTACATGGAGATGGAGATATGGATGCTGCAGTAGCTGCCAGGTCACCTGCACTCTGACTAACTGGATGATCAGGCATCTCCTCACCACTCACATCCACACTGGGGCCAGAAGGCTCACCATGAACATTTGTGTCTACGTAGCTCAGGAGAGCTCCTTCCTTCCTTTGCTTTCTTTCTTTTTCTGAATGCTGCCCCAGAGGAGCGTTTTCTTCTTTCAATCATGACTGCTGTTCTGTGCCAGCTATAGTGGCTCTCAACACTCAGTTAAAGGGGACAAATAAGCAGGCCAGTAGCAGGGCCTGAGTGAGGGAAGATATCAGCGTCTTAAGGGCCTAACTGGCTCCTACTACTTCAGTTGACTGCCTGTTCTCCTCAACTGGGTTCAGGGAAGCAGCAGGAAACAGGAAGCTCCCTGAGAAGCTGGTGTTAATCAGTCCAGGCTCCTGGGGGTGCTAGAGAGGTACATAAGAGGCTCCTCCTCCTCCTCCTTCTCCCTGCAGCTCCTGCTGCTTTCTGTTATTCCCTGTCACTTTTCCTCCTGCCTGCCTTGTTATGTCTCTTGTGCCCTCCTTCTTCCAGCACAGCACTCCAGCATCTCGGTGCATCTAGAGCAGAGAGACTACATATGCACCAGCAGCAGATACAATTTTCTACACTCTGGGTCCTAGTGGCTCCCCCACATAGTCTGGCACCTGAGGTGACCACCTCAGTTCTCCTCATGGTAAGGCCAGCCCTGGTGAACACATAGGTGCCAAAAGCTTCAACAGCTTTTTACAATTGCCATTGAGGGACATGTTGTAAACATCCAGCCAGGCCATTTTAAGGACTTACCTAGATATTAATCCACATGGTATTTGATCTTCAAGGAACCTCTGTTCCTTTGGGATTTGCAATGATGATGAAATGGATGAATAGCTCACATTGAAGTTATGTCCTTGTGCTACTCATGATTCTTTGCCTTGCCATTTATATTGAGCATGGTTAGAAAGGACAAGCTATGCTTTATGGGGTTATCTTTGTAGCTGACCATCTCACTGGAGAGTGTTATTGCTAACATGCCACAAGTGTACACCAAAATAAAATAGTGATGGAGTAGAAAGGGAATATGATTTATATCAAGTGAGATGATGGCTTTCCCTGAGTCCAGAAAGCATTTAATCCAAGGTGCTTTTTTGCCTTTGCTAAATTAGATTGTTTGAGCAGCAGTTAAATTTATGGGATTCAAGAATTAGTAAGAGAATGAAAGGTTGTCAGACTTGCTCATAATGAATAAAAATGCAAGCAACAACAAAATATATCGCTGCATCTCTTTTCTCTCTCTGCAGGGTAGCAAGTATTGGATTCAGAAAGTAGTTCAAAGTACACAGTTGGCTAATGCTGAATAGGAGAGCCCCACCCCCAGGTTTGAAAATAGTGAAAGCTTGCTGAACAGGATAAACCCAAAGGAATAGCAGTATTCTGACTGAACCATTTCAATACTAATTCTTCCTTCTAAAAAGAAATCCATGTCTGATTCATGTTTATTTTGTTTTCTGTTGTTAGGCAGTTGCTTCCTCATGAGTCATCATCACCCATAATTTCCCTGTAAGGGTTCCCCTCCCTCCCCCACCCGGCATCTACTCCTCTGTAAATTAAAACAAAGATAAAATCACAAAGGTGGGCCAAGTGAAAATCTGGTGAAGGGGGTTGCATATCTGTTGTATCCAGTAGAGTTGCTTCCTCTTATACCAGATCTGTATTGGGCCCACTAAAGCTAGGAAATAGATGAGTTTACTGTACTTTTATTCTGCTTCATTTCTTTCTAGTTTGTAAGTGACTCACATGTATCCTTTACATATAATCTTAGGCAGAATTAATTTAATCCCTTTCACAATGGATCCATATTGCAAACTGTTAGGATTCTCCTGAATTGAGGATAAATCACAAAAACATGGGAATCTGTATTGTTAACTTTCTGTCCCCAAACATTTTGGGTAGGGGGTCAACACTCCATTGTATTGGGACAATATGTCTGTCTTTTTAGTTTTAGAAATCTCTGAGCTGTGCTGTAATCTTGCTAAGACTTAATTTTAAATTTATTAATGATCAATGTTTGACCCATAGAACATTTGATTAAAAAGTGCTGAAATAGACATCAGTATCTAATTATGTTTCAACAGTTACATTTAAATAGGATGAGAGGAAAGAAATAAAGCTGAAAAGTTCAGAGAACACAAATGCAAACCTCAGAATGCATACTTTTTTATTAAGCTCCAATTTTCTATTGCAGTTTTACTGGCGTACACCTAAGGCACTGTGATTAAGTTCTGCATGTACAAAAACAGGGAGGTGATATAGTACCTCTTTCTATAATTCCGTTCTGATTGCACCTGGATTATAGCACTTGACTCTGGGCATGCCATCACCAAAAATAGTTATTGACAATCTGAAAGGAGTTCAGAGAAGAGCAACAAATATGATCAGGAGTTAGAACAATCGAATTATGTAGTTATAACGGTTGTAGCATGGGTAAGCTAAGTGTAATAGGGGACATGATACAAACACTGAACAGATGGAAGCACCTAAAGACTATAGGAATTATTTACTATGGTACAAGTGAGTATAACCATAAATAATGTCATGAAACTAAGAAAAGGTGGTGGGGAAGGGAGAGAGAAGAAAACCAGAACAAACAACCCCTCCTTACAGTGGGATCTATAAGATTATGAAATAGTCTTCCAAGGAAAGTGGTGGAAACCCCATCTCTGAAGAGAATTTTTACCCTGTGCATTAGTTTTGAACTTGGCCAGATGAATGAATGATGCTGAATTAGGCAACAATCCTATAATGGCAGAGGAATGGGCTAAATGACCAAACTGGTCTACCTCTACTACAGCTTACATGATTCTATGAGTTCTACTCTTTACAGTGTGATATCCAAGGCTGTTAATTTATCAGACACTTTTGGCTGTTGGACTTTTGAAACAAACCATTTATGGCCAATAACATCACAAGTTTGCCTAGCATTTTACAAACAAATAAAAAGGCACATCCCTGCCTTGAGGGGTTTACAACATAATGGCCAAATTATGCCACCTAGAGCTAAATCAGGAGGAAACTATGTTTGCAAGTCTGTCCTCAACAGCACAGTGGACAGGTTGGTCACATTTATAGCACCATATCCTGAACTCTATCTATGCAGGGAGTTCCATGGCTACAGGGACCTGCCTGTAAGCTCAGGAGCTAATAAATAGTCCCTCACACACTATAGAACCTCCTTTAATGTTCCAGAGGCAGCCACCAGTGGCTGAAGCCATAATATTGCCGTTCTTTGGAGACACATTGTCTGTGAGCCAGAGGAGAGACAGGGCCCTCCACAACCAGTGCAGATTCCAAGAACCTCCATACAAATGGCCTGGTCTCCTGTAAAAACCCACCACCTCCCCAAGGCTCTGGGAGAATCCATGGATTCTGGAGGTGGAACACTTTGTTCTACAGGATAACAAACATTGCCCTTCCCTCTTGCTGAACACTTTAGTGGAAACTCCATGAACTTGCAGAGTCTCCCTCCCCCCAGGTTTTCTCCTTGGGATTTTCCACCGGGGGGTGATGTAGGTCTAAGTGGAATTTACTGAATGACAGACAAGTGATTGGGAGGGCAGTAGGGGAAGGATAAGATTTACAGTTGTAATGGACCATAATGCTATAAACTGCTATATGTGCATAATTCATTTTGCATTCCTTTTAGTTGCTTTCAGCTATTCAGATATTGAGCTTTCAGATAGTAAAAACAACAAGTTTCAGAGTAGCAGCCGTGTTAGTCTGCATTCACAACAACAAGGAGTCCTTGTGGCACTAGCACAGATATCACTCTAAAACCTTTCAGATAGTGATTTTTTTCCTTTTTTTTAAAAAAAGATTAAATTAATGATGTCTGGGACAAAGTCCAGCAAGAAGGCAAGAGTGAGGTTGTGAAGGTTAGCATTGGAAGCTCAGTAAATGCAGTGTCTTGAATAGGGATGGGAATGTTGGTAGTGACGTTGCATGGCATACAAGATGTGGAAGGATGTTCAGTTAAAGTTAATGCAAGTGTAAGCCACACGCCTCCTGGGTGTTCTGTCCCATCTAGTGGCACTGAGACCACTTAGAGAGAGAGATAAAATGAGTCTGCTCTGCAGCCTTAGCTAATAGCCAATTGGCTTTTAGCTCATATGCTAGAGGTTCATGCAGTAAGCTCCAGAGGTCCTCGGTTCAATCTCACCCATCGGAGTTATACAAGTTCCACAGCTCAATCCCTGTTGTTTTTCTTGCTGAAAATATACCTTCAAGTATCACATTGCTAAGTATGGAGGTTGTCAAAAGAGCATCTAAAATCTATTTTTTTTAAATACTCAAGCTCTTTTAAAAACAAGAAGAAAACTAAACCCACTCGAACAAAGTTTTGGAATAACATTTGTTCCTAGGCTGATGACTTTAATGGCAAGTTATGGATGAGTTACAAACCTGTGAAAATGGGGCTTATAATGAAAACTGCAACTCAACCATGTAATGATAACATTGCAAATGTGATACTGTAATACAGAATCATTCATTGCCTGAATGAATTGCCTACCTTGGAATGCTGAAGAAATCACTCACTTCATACCATTCTTGCCTGAGCTGAAAAGAAATCAGCAGACTTCTCTCTAGATGAAAAGGATCAGAAATGTCAGCATACTGAGCGATGTTATGGCTTATTTCAAGATTGGAAACGATGGAAGAACATTTAGAATAGTTTTAAATGGTTGGCAAACTGCTGCATAGGCCACTTTGGGGGAGGATAAAGATGCAGCAATTTAGTTATTTAACTGTTTTACCATATCCATAAACATGGTACAGATGTTTCCTATATGAGTGCATAGTAGGCATCCAGTTTGAAAATAACTGTATTCACTTTAAATCTAAACAGAGCAGCTTATTTGTATAAATGCAACATAACACAACAAAACCAAATGTTTTTTGATGTTTCATACAGGGTAGATTTATTGGTGGATCATTATGGGTATGTGAAATGTAGAAAGTTATGATCAGTTGAATGTCTAATATGCACCTAATTTTTTCACAGAAAGCAACACACTTTCATGTCTGCTTTCACAGGAGATAATGAGATTCATTCATGTGGGCCAGTACAAATGCCATAATGTTGCATTTATGCAAAACATTAATGTAGCCATAAGGCAGAGATTTAAACTCACCAAAGCTCAATAAATGAGTTAATGTTCCCTTTGTACAGATGCATTATGATATTTCATTACATGATCACATAACATAGGGCAATATAATGTAATGTACCGTACTAGTCAACAAAATGTGAAACTGATAAATGTTTTACTCATGTGAATAGTTGTGGAATAATAAAAGTGATAGAATCTAGTATCTGTAATGGAATGAAGGTTCACACATTTGTGTTGTTCATAGAACATAGATTCATAGATTCATAGATACTAAGGTCAGAAGGGACCATTCTGATCATCTAGTCTGACCTCCTGCACAACGCAGGCCACAGAATCTCACCCACCCACTCCTACGAAAAATCTTACCTATGTCTGAGCTATTGAAGTCCTCAAATCATGGTTTAAAGACTTCAAGGAGCAGAGAATCCTCCAGCAAGTGACCTGTGCCCCATGCTACAGAGGAAGGCGAAAAACCTTCAGGGCCTCTTCCAATCTGCCCTGGAGGAAAATTCCTTCCCGACCCCAAATATGGCGATCAGCTAAACCCTGAGCATGGGCAAGATTCACCAGCCAGATACTACAGAAAATTCTTTCCTGGGTAACTCAGATCCCACCCATCTAATATCCCATCACAGGCCATTAGGCTTATTTACAATGAATATTTAGAGATCAATTAATTACCAAAATCACATTATCCCATCATACCATCTCCTCCATAAACTTATCGAGTTTAATTTTAAAGCCAGATAGATCTTTTGCCCCCACTGTTTCCCTAGGAAGGCTATTCCAAAACTTCACTCCTCTGATGGTTAGAAACCTTCGTCTAATTTCAAGTCTAAACTGCCTGGTGGCCAGTTTATATCCATTTGTTCTTGTGTCCACATTGGTACTGAGTTTAAATAATTCCTCTCCCTCTCCGGTATTTATCCCTCTGATATATTATTTATCTCTCTGATCATTATTGTCATTATGGAAATGACAAATGTTGCACGCTTAGCCCATCAATTTTAAAAATACCTTTGTTCCTTTAGATCCAGATCTTGCCACCTTTGGTCCTTTAACAGTCTGACTTCTAGGTGAGTAAGGGACTATGCAATCTGAGTAAGGGTGTGAAAGAACATCTGAAGCCAGAGATTTTTCAAAAGCGACTGGTGATTTTGGTCGCCTCAATTTTTGAATGATCCACTTGAGACACACTCGAAAGCGAGATGATATTTCACTGGTTACATACTGTGTCTGAGTGCCTTTACCAGTCAGTTTGGATTCAAGTTCACATTCAGGGGTTTATAATCCCAGCTCTTCTATATCTGACAGGTTGAAAAGGAGTTTTGAGTGGCTTTCTGTCCATAACCTCAACTATATCATCTCAATTTTAAGGCAAAGAAAATGGAAAAGAAGAAAGAAAAACCAATGCCTTCTGAGCGAAAAGTGTATCAAAGCAAAATCATAGTGCACCTCATACGCTGAGAATCTTCTACGTGTCTTGACAGGTTCAAACTCTACATTTTCCTTTGTTGCCTTGCCCTTCACATAGCACAAATATCTGATCTAATACAGCTTAGACTTCCAGTGGATCAGAGAGAGGGCTGGGAGCCAGGAGTCTTTAGTGTTCTCCGCCCTGCTCTCGTGCAAAGTGCTATGTGACCTTGGACAAGTCTTTTCACTGTACTTCTGTATCCTCACTTGCAAAATAAAAGTAATGAAATTTACTCATTTTTACAGTGCTTTAAGGTCTATACTATTGAGGAAACATATGTGTATGTATATTCCAAACGTTTCTGATAATATATTGAGTCCAAGGAGCCCTTAGATAGGGTTTGTTTTAAATACCTCAATCTAAAAGAGCCCAACTAAACCAGAAAATACCTGAGCTATTTGTTTCAGTGCTATATTTCAGTGCCTTTTTGATGTCATCAATTTTGTGCTGTAAATACCCAAAACTTCAAGAGTTTCCCCCCCCTCTTATCCTATTTGTTGGCTTTGTTCACGTCTTTATATCAATTCAGTAAATCTGGTCCCCTCACCCATGAAGGGCAAGGCATAGAATTGTTCCAATACTACATCAGTAACAAGCATTTTGAAACAGTTTCCAGGCCACTCTACTCCTCCTTAGGTGTTTTTTGTTTGAGGATTGCTGCTGTAGAATCATAAAGATGGCCTGCAGGCTTAAATTTAGCAACAAAATCATAGAATCATAGAAATGTAGAACTAGAAAGGACCTTGAGAGGTCATCTAGTCCAGTCTCCTGCATTGAGACAGACTCAATATTATCTGACAGGTGTTTGTGTAACCTGTTCTTAAAAACTTCCAGTGGCAGAGATTTCATAACCTTCCTAGGTAACTTTTTATGGTGCTTAACTACTCTTACAGTCAGAGGTGGTGCTAGCCCATTGGGGGCCCCATTGAGCTGCTTGGGGCCCTAAGCAATTGCTTAGTCTGCTTATGCCTAGCTCCAGCTCTACTTACAGTTAGGAAGTTTTAACTTATTTCTAACCTAAATCTCCCTTGCCACAATTCAGCTCAATTCTTTATGTCCCATACTTGGTAGTTACAGAGAACAGTTTGTCACCCGCCTCTTCATAGCAACTTTTTATGTACTTGAAGACTGTTATCATGTTCCCTCCCAGCCTTCTCTTTTCCAGACTACACACACCCATTTTTAAAATTTTTTCTCGCAGCTCATGTTTTCTAGACCTTTAATCATTTTTGTTGCTCTCCTCTCGATTTCTCCAGTTTTTCCACACCTTTCACCGATGTTGTGCAGACCAAGACTATAACAGGGTTCAAAAAAGAACTAGATAAATTCATGGAGGATAGGTCCATCAATGGCTATTAGCCAGGATGGGCAGGGATGGTCTCCCTAGCCTCTGTTTGCCCGAATATGGGCATGAGCAACAGGGGATGGATCACTTCATGATTACCTGTTCTGTTCATTCCCTCTGGGGCACCTGGCATTCGCCACTGTTGGAAGACATGATACTGGGCTAGATGGACCTTTGGTCTGACCCAGTATGGCCGTTCTTATGTTCTTATATTCCCAAAGTGTGGTGCTCAGAATTGGATACAATACACCAGCTGAGGTCTTATCAGTGCTGAGTAGAGTGGAAGAATTACTTTTCATATGTTGTTTACAACACTCCTGCTAATATATCCCAGAATGATGTTCACTCTTTTTTTGCTGCAGTATTACATTGTTGACTAATTGTTATCACAAACCAAATATCACCCCCAGATCCTTTTCTTCAGTACTCATTCCTAGGCAGTCATTTCCCATTTTGTTTTGTGCAACTGATTATTCCTTACTAAATGTAGTATTTTGTATTTGTCCTTATTGAATTTAATCCTATTTAATTCTGACCATTTCTTCAATTTGTCAAGATGATTCTGAATTCTAATCCTCCAAAGTGCTTGCAACCCCTTGGTATCATCCACAAACTTTATAAGTGTACTCTATGCATTATCTAAATAATTTATGAGGATATTGAATAGAACCGGACACAGGACAGATCCCTGCAGGACCCCACTTGATATGCCCTTCCAGCTTGATTGTGAACCATTGATGATTACTCTTTGAGTACTGTTTTTTCAGCCAGTTGTGCACCTGCCTTATACTGGGTTTGAGTAGGCTATACTTCTCTAGTTTGTTTGTGATTTGATCATGTGAGACAGTATCAAAAGCCTTACTAAAGTTGAGATATATCACATCTACTAAGATATATCTCATCACCCCTAGCCACAAGGCTTGTTACCCTGTTAAATAAGGATGTTTGGTTAGTTTGACATGATTTTTTCATGACAAATCCATGTTGACTGTTACTTATCACCTTATTTTCCCCTAGGTGCTTAAAAATTGATTATTTGATTCATTATCTTTCCAGAGACTGAAGTTAAGATTACTGGTCTACAGTTCCCTGGGTTGTCCTTATTCCCCTTTTTATATATATGTACGATATTTGCCCTTTTCCAGTTCTCTGGTATCTCTCCCATCCTAGATGAGTTCTCAAAGATAGTCTCTAATGGTTCAGAGATCTCTTCAGACATGTCCTTAAGTATGCTAGGATGTATTTCATCAGGCCCTGCCAACTTGAAGACATAAAACTTATTTAAGTAATTCTTAACTTGTTCTTTTCCTTTTTTAGCTTCATATGCATTGCTAACCTATTTACACTGATGTTCACGATGTTAGTCATCTGATCACTGTTAACTTTTTTATTGAAAACTGAAACAAAAAAGGCATTTAACACTTTGGCCATTACTCCATTTTCTGTTGTTGTCTTTTTCTCCTCATTAAGTAGGGGGCCTACCCTATCCTTGGTCTTCCTCTTGCTTCTCATATATCTGTAAATTGCTTTCTTGTTACCCTTTATATTCCTACCTAGTTGGATCTCGTTTTGTGCCTTTGTGGTGCTTTTTCTATGAATTTTTTGTAATTTGACCTAGTTTCCGCTTTTTTGTACAACTCTTTTTTGAGTTTTAGGTCATTGAAGATCTCCTGGTTAAGCCAGGATGGCCTCTTACCATACTTCCTATCTTTCTTCCACATTGGGATAGTTTGCTCCTGTGTCCTTAATAATGTCTCTTTAAAAAAACCTGCCAGATCTCTTAAGCTCTTTTTTTTGCAGGAGTGGGTGGGTGAGATTCTGTGGCCTGCATTGTGCAGGAGGTCAAACTAGATGATCATAATGGTCCCTTCTGACCTTAATATCTATAAATCTATGAAACTTGCTTTCCATGGGATCTTACCTACTAATTCTGAGTTTGCTTAAAGTCTGCCTGTAACCCTATACTGTACCCCTTCACAACAGAGGGTGGGTTTACACAGTTCTTCTAGGTCTATTCACCTATCTAGCATGTATATTTCATAATGCAATTTTCCTTCAACTGCCTAACTTCTCAATATGTTCACAGATGTATCTTCTGCTTTTCTTTGATAGTCAGTTCTCTTCACACACATTTTCTACTCTTTGGTAAAGGAAGGTCTCCTAAATTCTTTTAGTACCTATTCTATTTTCACAGTACCATCATGATCCTAGCTCTCAGCAGTAGGCTCACCATATTAGAACACATGGCTCAGATTGGTTGATGTCCAATCTAAATTGCATCCAAGCCTTTCACCATTGCTGATGCTCTTCTCAGTGGCAGAATCTGACATCATCCATAACTGGAATTGTTGCTTTGCAGACAGCATAATTCTTCCACCTACTTAACTTTCCCCCCCACTGTAGTGTCAAGTTCTATTAGCAAGTCAGTCAATCATGCTATGATTGATAATATAGTTAGCAATCAGACAGGACCTAATGGCTAGGTGGAGTGTCAGACAGGTAGAGCAGTAATTATTCAGTTACTTTTTTTTTTTAAATAACCAACTTCTAAATGGTTCAGAATCATCCATCCACAAATTATCTTACATGACCAAAGTGATCTTACGTATTTTACCTTAGTTCTCCCTTCCTTTCTGTCATTTGTAATGCTCTCTTGTTGATCTTGGGTCCCCCTGTAAGCTCTTCAAGGCAGGACCAGTGTCCCCAGTATTTAGGACTGGGGACTCCACTCTGCTGGCTGAGGCTTTGGGTGCTACCACAATGCAAATAATTTATAACTATAATGATCATATTTGACAGCCCAAACATATGGCAGTACAGAGCTTTATCATATCTCTTCCCGTTCAGCATAGTTAACATGGAATGGCAGAGATTAAGACTGAGATCCTAGCCCTGAAAGTTAGGATCACATTTGTATTGTGACTACAGTTGTATTTCCAACCCTTTTTATGACCAGTTGGGATGTGAGCAATTTATTCTATTCTATTCTTCTGCCATGACAATGTAGAAAAGTGAGAACATGGGCTGCTTTTCACTTCATCCTCTTTTTTCTGTGGTATAGGGTAGGGCCTCTAATTTCTAGGGCAGTCTAACCAAACTGAATACACCATTATTTATATAGGACACCACTAAGAAGAATGAACAATGCCTTATTGTGAGAATGGAGAGAGATTGTTGATAGTTCAGCTTTAACCCCTGAATTCTCTCCTCTAGCTCCGTATCTGATCCCCAGGAACCCCTTCTCCCTGTCCATCACTCCCCTCCGTCCCCTGAGAGTTCTTTGTTGTGTCACTATTTAATAAGTGTGCTTGGTATACTCATTTGCATGCCAATATGCGCTGCACTTCCAGCTCACTGATAGTCCCAAACAATGCTTATGCTCAAATGCTAGAAACAAACTGAAAGGTTTGGGAGCCCTTATGTTTGTTCTTCAACAATTTGCTTTGCAAGGAAGAATGGAGGCCATTCCCCGTGTTTAGCCTCCATAGTCTAGCTCTTTTGACAGTGGTGTCAGTAATACAAAAAGCGTGAACTACTTTTTAAGATCCTAGTTTTGAAAACTTTATTAGGTATAAGCTTACAATATTGTCCTGCCCTCCTTCCAGACAGAGTACTCGTGTGTTATAGCAAGGCTGTAATAAATAATGGCTTTTAGAGGGACAGGGAGCAAGGGGAAGGTAGACTTATTATAAATCACCCTACCCTCTTATGTAAGAATCAGTGGGACTAGAACTTGGGACCATAGGGATTCTAGGTTTCTGATGCTTCCTCATTGCCATTGGAAGCTTAGCCTGAAACTTTCTGTTGAAGGCCCTGCTGAGTGGTACATCCTGCAGTGCCTCGCTTCCCAGGGTCCTTAGTGGCAGCTCCCTGCAGCCCACTGACTGGCTAATGCTGGTATATAAACAAGGAAGCTAGGGAGCTGTTTGAGCAACAATGCAGATTGCCTGTTTGCTTGTGTTCTGGACCATGCCTTGCTGTGGACCCTAGACTTCTGATGCTGGTTTGTCCCTGACTCTATTTGTCTGCTATCTGTAACCCGGTGCCTGACCCTGACTCCTGGGTATCCTGACCCAGCTCAACCTTCATTGCACTACTGGCTTGCCACCTGCAATTTGGTGCCTGATCCTGACTTCCTGGTATCCCGATCCTACTGCCTGTTTCCCGACCACAACTTGGTAACTGACCAGTGCATACAGGCTGCCCTTAGTCCAACCCTGATGCCATGTAATGGAAAGCTTTATAGGAAAGACAGATTTCATTTATTTCCTTGTTGAAAATCTTTGCAAATGCATATTTTGGCTTACCACGCAGAGCCTGGAAGATATGTCATTAATAACATATTTTTTTCTGTGTTACGGAGAACTGAACTTGAATGAGCTTAGCCAAGTGTGTCTAGTGGTGGAAGGCTCACTCTTTTCATAGATGCCCAGTTTTCAAACTTGACTTTGAAATCATCACTTAAAATACATGTTTAAAATAGGTATGTAGGATTTCAGTGGGATGATGCATGTCAGATTCTGGTTTACAGTCTCACTGTGTGAGATGTGTAAGTTTTATAACATTCTCAACTTGTTATGAATGCTTGAGTTGTGTAAATGATGTGATAGGTAAGTACGCTGTTATGCCTTAGCAATCTTTATTAGTTTATTAAACAAAGCTTTTGTTTGTTTTTGAAATAAGTAAATATAAGTAGATTAACTTCCATTAAGGTGAGCATCAGGATGTATCAATATAACAGGTTCATATTGACCTATTGTCTCAGTCCATATTTACCTCCAAGGATAGAAATAATCTTGGTATTTACCAAAAAAAGGCAATATATTGGAAAGCAGCCAGCATGATACACATTTAAAAACTCATGCCATAATGTAAAAGCTTTCAAATCTTTCTAAAGTATAATAATTTATCTTTTTAGGCTAAAGTAGATATACAAGTCCAGAGAAAAATCTCAAACTCTTATTTACCTCCTGAATGGCTGCAACTGAGTTACCTATCTGGATGGACTCATTTACATATGTGCTCTATTTAGTAAGCATGGCTTCAGGCCTCTATATTGCTGACCTCTGAAGAAGTAATTAGTAGAAACTTAGGCCTGGTCAACACTATAAAGTTAGGCTGATGTAAGTCTCCTTGCATCAACCTATTTATGCATGGGTTTATGCTCATCTGTGTCTCCAGCTGAGATAAGCATCCCATTATGGCGATGCAGTAAAACCACCTCCCTAAATGGCTTAAAGCCATGCTTAACCTACTCTGTCTGACACAGTGTAAGTATAGACACTGCATGACCTATGTTGACCCTAACAGTCCTCCAGCCACTGTCCAACAACATCCCAGTCCCCATGACAGTAACTGCTTTGTTCACAATTTTAAACTCCCCTGCCTGGGGTCACAGACTGGAACAATCTCCTCACCCCCTTTTAAAAACTCTGCATGTTTTTTGAAGTGCCCTTTCCTGGTTGCCCACCTTGCTAAGCACACCTTGTAGCTCACCTTTGTTTGTGTTCAACCAATCGAAGTGCCATACATGGAGCAGTCAAGAAATGTTGGATTTCCTGGGCCTTTGGGGAGAAGAGTCTGTGCAAGCACAGCTGCAGAACAACCATAGAAACCTGTTTCAGAGGGGTAGCCGTGTTAGTCTGTATCAGCAAAAAGAATGAGGAGAACTTGTGGCACCTTAGAGACTAACACATTTATTTGGGCATCAGCTTTCATGGGCTAAACCCACTTCATCAGATGCATGCAGTGAAAAATACAGTAGGAAGATATATACATGGAGAACATGAAAAAATGGGGGTTGCCATATCAACTCTAACGAGACTAATCAATTAAGGTGGGTTATTATCCACAGGGGAAAAAAACCTTTTGTAGTGATAATCAGATTGGCGCATTTCAAACAGTTCACAAGAAGATGTGAGTCACAGTAGGGGGGAAAAATTAGCATAGGAAAATAGTTTTTAGTTTGTGTAATGACTCCTCCACTCCCAGTCTTTATTCAAGCCTAAGTTAATGGTGTCCAGTTTGCAAATTAATTCCAGTTCTGCAGTTTCTTGTTGGAGTCTGTTTTTGAAGTTTTTTGTTGAAGAATTGCAACTTTTAGGTCTGTAATTGTGTCCAGGGAGGTTGAAGTGTTCTCGACTGCTTTTTGAATGATCTAATTCTTGATATCTGATTTGCGTCCATTTATTCTTTTGCGTAGAGACTGTCTGGTTTGGCCAATGTACATGGCAGAGGGGCATTGCTGGCACATGATGGCATATATCACATTGGTAAATATGCAGGTGAACGAGTCCCTGATGGTGTGGCTGATGTGTTTAGGTTCTATGATGGTGTCCCCTGAATAGATATGTGGATAGAGTTGGCAACAGGCTTTGTTGCAAGGATAGGTTCCTGGGTTAGTGTTTTTGTTGTGTGGGGTGTGGTTGCTGGTGAGTATTTGCTTCAGGTTGGGGGGACTGTCTCCCAAGATTTGTGAGAGTGAGGGATCATCCTTCAGGATAGGTTGTAGGTCCTTGATGATGTGTTGAAGAGGTTTTAGTTGGGGACTGAAGGTGATGGCTAGTGGTGTTCTGTTACTTTCTTTGTTGGGCCTGTCCTGTAGTAGGTAACTTCTGGATACTCTTCTGCCTCTGTCAATCTGTTTCTTCACTTCAGCAGGTGGGTATTGTAGTTTTAAGAATGCTTGATAGAGATCTTGTAGGCGTTTCTCTGTCTGAGGGATTGGAGCAAATGCAGTTGTATCTTAGAGCTTGGCTGTAGACAATGGATCGTGTGATGTGGTCATGGACGTCTATGAGCAGATTGCACGGGGGATGCAGGCAACGGGGCATGACAGGGGTGAACAGCGTCGCTGTGTGAAAGTGAAAGAACTTCACAGGGATACTACAAGGCAAGGGAGGGCAACAAGAAATCTGAGGCTGTCCAGCAGACCTGCTATTTTTACAACTGACTGCATGTCATACTTGGCAGTGACCTCACCCGTGGACACCTCAGAGGAGCCTGACATGGAGACCCCTGCCATGAACTGCGAAGAGGAGGAGGGCAGTGGAGACACAACAGAGGACTCCAACCATGCAGCCGGCTAAACCCATTTAAAATTCCACAGGAGTCTAGTTTGTCCTGCTTGGTGCCTGTGGGGTGAGCCTGCTGATGTTCAGATAAGTGTGCATACATGTTTCATATTTATAAAATGTACAACAAGCACCACACAATTCATAGTGGCAGGCAAAGCCCCAAGTCCAGCACTATTTATAATTTTCAGGAGGCACTACAGCAGTGGTTCTCTAGCAGAGATACATGTACTCCTGGGGGTACCCAGATGTCTTCCGGGGGTACGTCAACTCCTCTAGATATTTGCCTAGTTTTACAACAGGCTGTATGAAAAGCACCAGCAAGGTCAGTACAAACTAAAATTTCATACGGACAATGACATGTTTATATTGCTCTGTGTTTCTCAACCTGGGAGGGTCATGATTTATTTTATAATTATATGGTAAAAATGAGAGAGTGAAAAATTGCTTACTAAGTGTGCGGTGACACTTTTGTATTTTTATATCTGATTTTGTAAGCAAGTAGTTTTTAAGTGAGGTGAAACTTGGGTTATGCAAGACAAATCAAACTCTTGAAAGGGGTACAGTAGTCTGGAAAGGCTGAGAACCACTGCACTAGATACCAGCAGACAAAAAGCAAAAATGACATGATTTAAATTATACTGAAGATTACTACTGTAGGTGACCAGGAAAATTAACTTTTAAAGTATCCTTCAGCGACACAACTCCAGTTGTCTCTTCTAATAACATTTGTGTCATTGGCTGTTTCATTTCAGCAACCAGCCACTCCACCTCACCCCTCCATCCTGGTGGCAGCTTCTCCCTGCTTATCTCCCATATTATGTAACATGCAGCTGTAACCACTGGGATGTTTTATTGCTGAGATTTAATGTGGTGAGTAAACAACACCAGTGACCCTTCAGTCTATCAAAAGGACGTTTCATAGTCATTCTGTACTTTCTGAGACAATAGTGGAATCTTTCCTCAGCCCAGTCCAGATGGCCAGTAGATGCCTTCATGAGTGAGGAGTAGGATGTCTCTCCAGAATCACTACTGGCATTTTCACATCACCAATGTTAATTCACTTCTTAGGAAAAAATATTCTTGCATGTAGCTTTCTGAATAGTCCTGTAGTCTCATGTGAGCCTCATGCACCTTGCCTGACCAACCCACACCAATATTGGTAAAGCCTCCTCAGTGATCTCCTGGTGCTTGCATAACCATGGAAAATGTCCATTTCTGTTGAGGTACTCAGTAGCAAAGTAGACTGGTATCAAAACAGAGATAGGCATGCTATCTATTGCCTCATTGCAGTATGGGAACCCTATTGCTGAAAATCCATTCGCTATTTCTTGCACATTGCCAAGAGTCAGTTTTGTGTAACAGGAGACGATTAATGGCCTTACACACTGGCATGCAAATGTCCCCCACTTTGGATTTTCCAACTCCAGTACCAATCTGGCATTGTAAGCTTCTCACCATGATCATCACTCACTTCTCCACTGTCCATGCAGGTCCCATTCTGGTGTTCTTGCACTGGCGGATTTGGACAAGCTTGGCACAGAGATCCTGGAATGGGCCTTTTTCTATCAGAAAGTTCTGCAGCCACTAGTCTCTGTCCCAAACCTGCATTACAATGCAAAGTCACCAATCAGTGATCGTTTCTTAGGCCTAGAAATGGTGCTCCACCATCTATAGCTGCTCCATGAACGCCACCAACAACCTGCAATTTTTTTCAGTATGTCCATCAACAAACTGTCCTCAAAGATACACTCATGTTCCTCCCTGTGATCCTGGTGGTTGGGGTACACCCTGAAAGTCTGCAAATATGGCAGAATTGTACACCCTGTATTTGCAATGTTCGTGAGAACAGTGCTGAGCTCGGCAGGCTCAATGCTTCTGTCAGAAATGGCAGAGACTAAAAAGGGTTGTGCAGGCTTGTGGGAGTTTAAAAAAAGTCCAAAATTATGGAATATAGAAGGTATTATGGGGTGGAGAAAGTTGCATGCTGGGATCTGGACCCCTCGCTCCCAGAAATCCCTGTGCAAATTGTTACTATGCCACAAAACAATGTGAAAATGTTCCTGAAGGCATTGTGCCAGACAGCGGCCCATGGCCTACTGGAATACTTACCTGTGGCAGACTGCGCTTTACACCACCTTAAGCACTCCTAATGGATATGTGCATCACTGACGCAAATAGCCACATGTGATGTGCGATATAAGCTTTCAGTGGTGATAGGCCAAAGTAAATTGTCAACCAAAGTTTGTAGTATAGACATGGCCTTCCTGATATGTCACGTAGCTAAGCCCTGAGACAGGCTTTTCACGAGCTAAGATGTTCCAATTATATGTATCAATGTGTGAAGTGAGCAGTATATATTCTCTCCCCCCCCCCATTTATTACTGGGTTGATCATGGTGGCCCTACTGAAATGTGTCTTTTATCCAACACTTATTAAAATAAAAAGTAGATGAGTGCTTGCCATCAAACATATTTCCTGTTTTCTCTAGCTGTGTGTGTGTGTATGTATGTAGTGTGTGTGTGTATATATATATATATATATATATATATATATATATATATATATATAAAGAAATGCTCCTGTAAAGCTTTATCTAACAGTCTCCTCCTCTGAATTAAAGTGGGTCAGCTCATGCCATTCCTCAGCTGTTGTCTTGTTTACATATCCTGGTTTAAAGGACATTCCCGCCATGGGACATATGGAGCTTGTATGTTATATATTGCATTTTAGAATAAGTCTGGTTAAATCCCATTTTTATGGCTTTAGTTTTTAAGTCCCTGTGAGACTTTCTAGAAGGAGACTGACGAGAGGGACAGGTGTATCACGGATTCAGCTTGGTGACAAGCTTTCAAATTCAGTTGCATTCTTGCAGCAGCAAAGTTAGGAGCAGCTGGCCTCTCAAGAGCCTCTCTGCTTCTGTTGGAATTCCTGTGGCAGTAAGAATGTACTATTTTGCTCTCCCTGTGAACAACACATCATGGAAGGCCGCCACATTTCAACTGAGTCATGCCAGGTGCTCAATCTCATCAGGTGAAGCCTCTTAATTACAGATTCAACAGCCATCATTTGCCCCAATCTGAGTATAATATTTAGACTCTGATTCTGCAAGATTCTGAGTGCTCTTAACTCCTAACAAGGTAAGTGTTGGCTACAGGTGCTGAGCACCACTCAGATCAGGCCGAATTTGATGTACAAGAGGGGGGAAATATGCTGTCCTATTAATAGATAATGCATAGGACCTGTGCAATGAAAGTAAAGCTTTTTTGGATAAGGAAATACCACAAAAGCAAAACAGAGTCATATAAACTTTCCATTTTAGAATTTGGGTGACAATAGAACTATCTCCTCTTACTCCCCAGCCTGCTTAACCACTGCTTCTTTTGTGAACTAGCCTCTACAGGTTTGTGATGCATCCCACACAATTTGTGCGGGCAAACCAGGTAATTCCATGTGCAAATTGAAATTACTGATGCACAAAAAATGTTTCAGGCATAGTTCAGCAAGCTCTTTAGAAAATTGGGCATGTAATTCATTTGATAAGATAAAGAATGAGTGTGATTATGTTTTGCTAAACAGTACTGCATGTGGAACTAGATCTACAGTGGTGGGCTAAATTATGGGCCATTCTGTATGGGTCCAATAGAGAAGAGAGCATTCTACCCCCATTGTGTGTCCCCAGACATAATCCGTCTTTCACCATATGATAGCACAAGAGGAGTGGCTGCTATGCTGGCCAGAGATTAGCATTTCTGGAGGGAGTGAGTGACCCAGAGATTGCTGTGCTGGGGCAAGTACTGGCTACACCTGTTAAACAGTTGTAGCAAGGGTTCCCCTCTCCACATTCCCCCACCACCATGTTTCATTTGGAAAATCTCTTGTGTATATTTGTGGTGATTGATGTATATCCCACTCAATGGCTTCCAGGCTGGGAGAGCTACATCAGATTCCTGGCCTAGCTGCTCAGGCTGCAAACAAATGCTGCTATGTGGGAAAGTGGCTGCACAAAAGCAGAAACCAGTCACTATGTTTGGCTGGCAAAGGGAATGGTGTGAGAGCCAGGGATCCTGGCCCACTGGAGTCAATAGGAATGTTGCTAGTGACTTTAGTGGAGCCAAGATGTCAGCCCAGGTCTCTCTTAGGGCCAGATCCTGCAAGATGCTGAGCTCTAACTGGGAATTGCTGAAGGTTCACAGCTACCACTGAAATCAAGGGGAATTAAGTGCCCTGAGCAATGTTCAGAAAGTACACAGTTCTACACAGGATCAGGCCCTTCTGAATCTTAGACACACATCTGAGAGCGGCAAGAGTAAAGGTTTTTGTTACAAACCCAAGAGGAAAGAAATATTTGAAATATTTTTTTAAAAGTTATGCTGTGGAGCTGTTCTGTCAGACAACAGGAGACCAAAACACATTTGAAATCCAAACAATTTATGTGCATAATTTCTTTGTCAGGTAATGTGGAGCTGTCAGAGCTGTTAACAATCTTATAACACAAAATTGGGGCTGGGGTAGTCCCATTTTAGATATGTTTTTCCACATATAAGAAAGCTATTGCTTTTTTGTATCTCCTCTCCCTCACAGATCATGATAAAATGTAGATTTCTGCAACTCACTCATAGCAAAGTAGATGCTAAAGTCATCCTAGTCTAAAAAATAAAGATTTTGGTTGCTATTTTGTAATGAGAGTTGGTACCAGGGACCTTTGAACTTTCCTTAAAGTCTTATTTACCAGAGAAAGAGTAACTCTAAATATCAACCACCTGATCACCAAAATTATCAAAAGTTTTTATAAAAAACACATTCATTTAAGGCTACCTTGACCCCCCATTCTCTCCGCCCCTGAAATCATGCTGTCTCCTTCCTAAAAGCAGCAGCTGTGACTGATGCATTCATCCAGTGGCTGCGAGGACAATAAGCCTCTGAAACTGCATTGTTGCTTGGTAACCACCTGCTAGGCAGCGCAAAAGTGCAATGCGCTACGTGCCCTGGAGGCTGAGGACATCATATCTCATAGACAAATGGGTGCCTCACAGTTGGCCTAAGGATCAGCAGTGCTGAACGTGGATGTCTCCCTCATGGCAGCCACAGTCTTATGCACTGGGCCATCTGGCTGCGCCACTTCTATATTATGGTTCTTTTCTGATCTGAGCAAGGATAGTTATCTTATCTCTAGCTACAATAATGTTGTTCTGCCATCCAGACACAGCTTTATTATAATGAAAGAAACAAATTCAGTGCAATCTATTTTTATATACAAATGAACAAGGAAAAACACTACATTCTTCATGCTGCAACATAGAAGGATACAATGGTACAAGAAGTCTTTTTTTATTTACCAAAACATTTGTATTCGGATATAACGATTGTTTACATTTTCAAACCCAGATATTGTGAGATTCTTTGTGTGTTCTATTCCAAGTGTACTTTTGGATTTCAACATATTAAATATGGGTCAAAGAAGTGGTGTTTCGTTCCAGATCAGAATCCTGATTAAATCTAGTTATGGTCTGAAAACAATTAAAACTAGAGGTTTATGCTCAGATTAAACAGTGCTAAAGTCTACTGAGCTGTTCTCTTGACAGTTCAAACAGAGGACATCTTGAATGACTAAAACCTTGCAAAATCAGTTGTTCTCACTAGGTTTCTGCCCTCTTTGTCTGAAATCTGATGAGAACCAAATTTCATCAGTACCTGAATCTGACTGGAAAATAGATTCCTTCCACTTTTGGATTAGATCTGGAGACAAACTGTGGCTTTTGGGCTCAGATCTAAAGATTTGAATTGTGTCCTTTCTCACACTTCTAATTTCAAACAATAAATATTTGATCATTTAACAACCAACATAAAGGGCAGAAAAAAGGTGACAAGGATTACAACCTGGCAATGTCAAAATTATCAAATTATTTGATGCTGAACATTTGTATTGAGTTCAGCACTGTACTTGTTACTGGCTCAAAACACAGAAGCAAATTCCAAACATAAATGGAACATAATAGAAAATACTTCTGAATATTTGCCATAGTGTGTAATATGCTAAACAGCCTGCAGGAGATTCACACCTTTGTTCATTTGAAAACTAGATTTGTGCTCATACCTTCTGTGCATCACTTGAAAACTGACCCTATAATATTAATTTGATGGTTTGACTATGTTGGAGTAGAGATATTGTAGCACAGATATATATTCATTTATATAAATGTTCTTCTAATGCTTCCTCTCCTTGTTATGCAGCATCCAGGGCTCCAGAGGTGGCAACATCTCAGCAATGCTTCGTTTGTGATCCTTCAGGATGAAAGGTGATACAGAAATGCTAATTATTATTTCTGAGAGCTATGCATTTTATTTATCATTGCCTTATCTATAAGATACAGGAGAGAATGAGCTTCAGGGAGCCTGATCAATCAGCCCATTCTGCTGGCCAGAGAAGTGGGGAGGGAGGAGAAGACCTGTTTCCTCCCTGCCCCCAGCCTCTTGGGGGCATCTTATGCCTGTGGGCACATACTGATGGAACATTCCTTGTGCTCCCCAAAGCATAAGGAATGCAGTTGTGAGAGGCCCTTGTGCAGGCTGCCCAAGAAAGCTGCTCAAGCTCACTCCCCCCCACTAAGCCCCACACATCTGCTTAAAGGTCAGCTACAATGTGGTTCTGTATAATTTACTGACAAGCCTAAACCAATCATAACTACCCCATGTCTCCAGTTATGCAAGGAAACTTGGCTATATTATTTAAGACAATAGCAGCTGAGAGCAAATAAAAGTGCAAACACTAGCTTTCCCAAGAGCAAGCATTCAAAAAACATATCAGCTCCACCCCCCCCATCATGAAATTGGCTTATAAATCACATGTGTCTAAAAAATCATAAATTATGACACTTATTTGGCTTCTGGTTTTTGAGTCCTTAGGGTTCATGTTTTCAGACTTTTCTCTAGGGTCTAGAAACTTTTTTTTTTTTTTTAAAGAAAACTGAGATTCTCATGTAATTGCCTGACTCCAACACAGAGGGTGAGGCTTTCAGAAAATCATCAAATCTTGTGAAACTCATTCTAACCACTATAAGAGTTGGCAACACTGGCACACCCCACTAAGAAGGAGCCCTACAATGTAGGATTCTGTGTTGGATTTTGAACCTGCAAACTGCTGGCTATGTAGCCATGCCAAGCAAGTGATGGAAGGAAAGTGAGCAGCATTTGACACCTTAATAAGTTGAAAAGTGAGTAAGATAGCAGAATTATTACACCATCATGCTACCTACACAAAGCAGGGATGGAGTGGGCAGATAATGATGTGCATGGTTTATTCTTGTCTTGTGTATTCTTCTCCTAAAGTGCCATGGCCGTGTCCAAATCCCTTCTCCTTTGTGCAGCCCTCTAGAAATAGCATTAAAAATTAGTAAAGAGTGAGCAATAACATGCTAACTTTCCCCTCCACATATGGGAGCTATTATGGTGCCACTGTGTGAGTGAATGGTGGGGAGACTCTACCTACCAGCATGGCTGACTGATTTCATTCTGACAATTGTATCAATTTGGACTTGTTTGATTAGAGGTCTGCTGTTCAGTGGCCAATGCTATGTTAGGCTTGGTCTACACACACAGTTGCACTACTTTAACTAATGGTGTTATGTTGCACCAATTTAGTTAAACTAGTACAACTTTGTGTGTGGACACCTGCAATGCATCTAGCCCCTTTGCCCCTGTTAAAGTGATATAGGCAGGTTTACTCTGATATAAGTGCTCACCCACAAACTTGTACCAATTTACTTAAGTTGGTGGAGGTTTGTATACAAGTCCGCTGTAATGAGTTGGGAGCATTGTTTCAGAGCAGGTAATATGTCCCCTATCACATGTATATGATTCCTGTTCCTTAGCTGTCATCTGCAATGACTGATATTTTAATCTTTTCTTTTCCTGAGTGTGTGGTGCAGAGTGTAAATATATATTTCACACTCCCATCTGAAGCTGCTCCTGACTTGTTCTTTTCTTGAGACATGGCATCTGCTGCATGAGATAACTGAGCACCATCTAAGATTCATACTGTGCTCTGAAGTGACATGAGTTTACTGAACGGTGGTGGTGGTGGCAGCAGCTGCTTTATATTGGCAGAGCCTTCCTACATGTTGAGTCCTGCCACGCTCTGTACTTACACCAGATCTCTACTTCCACAGGATAGTTTGCTTCTGAACTTATGATATTTTGCCCAGGATGGGCAAGTTGCGAACAGTATTTTACATGCAGTGTCTCCCCCCTTCCCATATCCCACCCGATATCATACAATCTTGATATATCCCAAAGCCGGTGATAACTGCTGCTTTGCCCTACCTCTTTTGTTAGCATAATAAGCTGGATCTCTCGCACCAGAACTAAGTGATATAGACAAACATGATAACATTACTGCATCAGTGCCTTTTCTTTATGTATGGACCATCTGTGAAATCTCACCTACTGATTCCTGCTCACATTACCATCAGTGCTAGGTGAGTTTGCACTCATAGGTGTTTTTCATATCCTCCAAGTTTTTGGTGCATCTTTTTTTACTATGCACACTTTTTAAAGTTACTTGGGATTGATATGGTCATCGATTTCACCCGGTCCTGCTATAATGCACTGGGATGATGTATTCTCCTTCAATTTCTCCTTGATTTCATTGTCCTCTACTGCAATTGCAACATCTTTGCTTAGCTGAGAAACATGGAGATGTTGGCGCTTTGTGGTTGCAGATTCAGATCACAGGCACTTCAGATAAGCAATAGTAGTTAACAAACATTTTAGAAAAGATGGAATAGTAATAACATAAATTGGATGGTATAATGGTGTAAAGGATACACCTTTACACAATGGATAATAGCACATTGGATAATGGTGCAAAGGCCAACATGTTATGTCTAACATACTGTCTAGGCAACTGTGAGCAGTGACATGGTATTAATCTCTTACGGAGAGCAGGAGAACAAAATTCAAGTACTGTATCTTGCAATTTCCTCAAAACTTTGAGGTTAGTGCTAAGATGTGCAGCATTCAGTTTGGGTTTTTTAACTATATTTGAAATATCTGCAGATACACTTTTTTTATTGAACTGTATTGCAAGCAACCTTCTGCCCTTCTCCATCTTTATTGTTTTGCTTCATTTTGCGCTGTTACAGGAGAAAATCTTTAGCTTACAACTGAATCTGAAGTTATTTATTATGTTAGATGATGGAAATATAACTCAGCCAGCAAACTTAGCTAACAGCTCATTTGTGTATAGTAGTTGTTTTTTCTGATATATGGAGTGCCATTCCTATGCACACTGGCCCATTAAGTTTACAGGAAAAACTTCCTCTCCACCCACTGCAGTGCTGTGTGCCAGTTGGTTAACTCCATCCACCCTTGAGGTGGCAACATATCAATGGTACTGTATGTACACAAAGGCTGATACTGTAACCATTTACTATCAGGGTCTCACTATTCAAAGGGAACCAACAATGATCTGTTTATCCCAGTGGGACTACTCAACATCACACCTGGTAGTAAGTGCTGGCAGTGTCAGGACCATAGTTTGTAAAGTGCTTTGGGATCCTTTGGGCTAAGAGGTGTTACAGAAATGTAAGTTTATACTAAGACAATGCAAAGAAATAAATCTGTCTCTGTCTGATGTCAGACAAATAACTGTCCCTTCATAGGGGTGAAATATGGGAGAGGAAGCTTCTGTCTCTGAATGGAAACAAGTTGCTGAGGAAAAAATAAGTGTTCTTAAGTTCACAATGAAAATGGAAAATAAAGTAAGGAACAGTATCTCAAGCTTCCTTGAGCATTATCAATAAAGGGAGTGAGGGAAGGATTGTTCAAAGAGTGAGAAATGTGTGCTATATGTATTTGTAAAGACCGAGCAATAAGACAAAATAGCTGTAAGAGGTGAAAAATGCTAAGGGAACAAAATGGTACAGTAAAAAAGGTGTTTAAGAGGTTTATTCTCCCTGGATGCATACCCACAAATCTTTTTAATGTTAATGGTACTTAAATAGTTGGCTCAAGGGGACAAAACAGTGACCCTTATGTGTTTGAATGGGTCTTGCAAAACTCAACTAAAATCCACAAATTCTAATTGTAAGAGGCTGATTAAGTTCTAGGTATCTGTATTCAGTTCTAAGCAATTATGCTGTATTTTAAAGCTAATCACAGGGAAATAAAATTCAAGCAATAACAACTGATATAAGGACAACTTGATTTGTTTTTAAAGTAGTATAGTTCTTTAGGCAAAACAATTTCTGTTGATTGCCTACTCGTCTAGCATGAGAGATTACATAACGTGTAGAATGCTGTTTATTCAAAAACAAAAGGGCCAGATTCTCAGCTGGTGAAAATCATTGTAGCTCCATTGCCACTCACTCCATTCAGCTGCACTGATTTATACCAGCTGAGGATATGACCTATATAACTTTTGTAGTAAAGAAAGACCAACTGACTTTGGCCAGTAACTGCAAGATCAGCTAAGACGACAGTAAATAATTGCAGAGAAATCAGGTAATGCAAAAAAGTGCTGCCAATAATTTATCAAGGGGCTCTCACAAAAGTATTCCCTCTTAATATGTGATTAATTTCACATAAAGGAGGTGCATGTGCTTGAAGAGAGGAGAGACTGAAGAATCCATTTATTTACGATTTGAATACAAATGCTTTCTCATAGCCAAAACCAAAGAAACAGGGAGTAATGTCTGGTAAACAAATCTGTACTAAGTGACGCTTTGCTGAAAATGTTTATTTTCTTGGAAAGTATACTGGGCTAGCTCCTCAGCTGATGTAAATCAGTGTAATTCCATTGAAGTCTTATGGAGCTAGGTTGATTTATGCTGATTAAGGATCTGGCCCTTAACCAGCATAATTCATTAATAGTACAATAGAGTGTTCACTTGTGTAATTTGAGGAGGGGCCTCCTCCCTTTTTCCAGGGAGTCATCTTCCCTAAGAAACAATTGATACGTTTTGTCCCTTGGTGCATCCCAAAGGCAAAAAAAGTCTCTTCAGAAGTATTTGTAAGAGCCTCAGGACTCGGTCCCCTCTAGGAAAGGTGATTTTAAGCAGTACCCAGAGCAACAATGAACTCCATTAGAGACAGGAAGTCACCTGCCCTTCCCTTCTGTTTGGATGCAGAACTTTAACAACGGGGTCACTGGAGCCACCAAGCGTAATGCAAAGGGAAATAAACAAGGACTGCATATGACTAATTTACAGAGGTTGCCACCTTTTGCATTCGGGTGTATCTTAGGGGGGAGGGGGTCTATTCTGAGCTTCAAATCCAGTGCAAGTGACAGTCTGTCAGATTATGCAGAAATATTTTCAAATTAATTTGATTCCTGATAGTATAGATGGTGGTGATAGTATGGCTACAGCAGTAAATCGACCTATTGGAATCATCTTACATAGGCTTATCTGAATTTCTTCGTCAGTATATCTTTTCAAATAAGACTCCAATATAGAGGTATAGTCTTCAACCAAGATCGCTAGGATAATATGCAGCTGTCTTTCATAGGAAATATAGAAGCAGCCTGTAACCTCTTGTTTAGGTGGGCATGCTGCAGTGTGTTGATCATAGTGGGGTAACAATTGCTTACAATAACCAAGAATCTGAGTTTTTCACACCACTCAAAGTCATACATCACAGCTGTAGTTAATAATGTGTTAAAATGAATGTACCATGTTTTGTGCCAACATACTTCAGTGGGTGCGTCTTTCATAAATAAATAGGACTTGCCCTTCTCTTATAAACAGACTGAGAAGAAGGCTTATGAGTTTCTTAAAATATGTAATCATATACAGGCAAGCTTTAACTTCCAATAAGAAAAATCCAGTTTTATTTTAAGCATATGGGCTGGTAGTCCTGTGGGTAAACTGCCTAAAAAATTAGTTCCAGAACAGACACATTAATGAAGACACAAATAACTAAACCATATAGTACAGCTTATAAAATTTTGGCAGCAAAATCTTTAAGCATTGCCAGAAAAGAGTGGGGTTCCCACCTTATAGCCAAATTTTATTACCCCTTTAATGATTGATACTACCAGTATGTCTTAATCTTGGTAACTTTTAAGTTTTTAAGTATTTGTTACATTCTAGAGATTAATGTGCATCGCCTGCATTCATAGTATTTTTTTTGCAATTACTTGTGCTTTGATGCTGTCAAATTTCACAAATTAAGTAAGGGTCAATCTAAAGTAGAACTTGAAACACCTTTGTGATGCTGCTGATTCCATAGGTAGACTTCTTCCTCCTGAATCAATACACTGATCTGCTAACATGATGTTAGAGGGCACTGTAGGTGCCATCTGTTTCATGAGGCATAAAGCTGACATCCTAATTATGTATAGTTATTAAAGATTCTGTGGGACATTTTGCAAATATAGGAGTGTTAACTCTAGCATCCTAACACAATTCTGATTCAAGTAGTTTATATTTTACCTAATTTTACCCTATGGTCTCAGTTTCTTCCCTTCCTTTCAAACCTGTTGTATAGGATTGCTATGTGCTGTTAGACATTTAACATGTTTCATCCCAGCTGTAGCTGAATTTCATGGATCAAGTGGCACTGCTATAAGGTACATCATTATCATATAAATAGATCAAGTGTCACTGTCATGATGTGGCCCTTTAAGAGAGTTAGGCTTAGCCCCCACCTGTGACTGACCAGCTGCCTCCCGGTTAATACTGTGGAGCTAGAGATCAGGTGATAATTAAAGATAATATGGTCTCTCAAAAAATAGCATCTTTCCAGCTTAACTGATCTACTTGCTGTTTTTTGAGAGGACCACGTTATTTTCAATTACCACCTGATCTCTAACTGAAGCCCTGAAGGAAAAAGGCCTGGAATTCTGTGGCTGAGAATTTTTTTGTTGCATGTGCTGGTTAGTTAACCTACTGGCTTTCAGTCAGCTACCCCCACCCATCTGCTTCTCAACCTATTACTAGCAAAGATTTAAACTTGCAGGTAGGCCAGGCATGTGGGTAAAGACGCACACTCCTGATTTCATTGTTGACTTGTTCCTCACCTACAAACTCTAGAACTAGTCTAAAACATAAGATAGAGGAAGTCTATGGCAAGAATGTGGGAAATCTGTGCCTCTGAAAGATACAAAAAAATGCTCTGAGAGATGTTGGACCAGGGGCGTCAGGATGATGGAGACAAAACTTTGAGGCCCATATTCCCAAGCAAATATGGGAATTGTATTACATAGGTCATATCAGCTCCTGGCTATCCATACACTCTTGAAGGGGCTAACTTTTACTGACAGGCCTATTTTCTTGGTGTTTTTATCAAAAGGGAAAAAACAAATTCCTCACCAGGAAGATTTCAGAGCAGCACAGGTCTTTGCTAAACCTTTGCTACCTCAGAGTAAATTGATTCATGACAATGTAATGGTCATCATGTTTCTTTTTGCTTGATAACTTCTCTCTACAGCTAGGGGGAAATATTAGTTTCTCAACATTTTACTGATAATAAAGACTGCATTTATATCCCCCTGAACTCTTTAATAATTTAAAATATGAGTAAGCCCAGAGAATTTCAAATAGGAGTGGTTATTGCATTGCTGTACATAGAAATACATTGAGAAGAAAAGATTCTTGATATTGAGGTCACCATGCTATGCAGAATTATCTCTTGAATATGTCAATGCTGAAGATGAACACGTGGGGGTGCTCCCACAGTAGTGTCTTGGTGCTAAGGAAAGAGGATGTTCTGCCCACACTTCATCTAGAAATTGGACCCTGAACAAAGGCAAAAAACAGGCAGATTGCCTTCCCCTAATAATTACCTAGGTACTGAGGCCCAAATCCTCAAAGGTACTTAACGTTGCTCTGCTCTGCATTGGAACACCTCATTCTAGGCACCTTGCTGTTGCCAATAGTCCTGCTTTCTTTCTGAGGCTTCCTTTATGCAAAATCAGAAAAACCTGTAGTTTGTAAGGAGAACTAGGGAATGAATAGAGTTCTTGTGGGGGTGATTTGGGGTAGAAATTAAAATATATCATGGTAACTTAGAAAACTTTGCCATTTGCCATCTTTTATCTTCAGGGTCTTGTTAACATCCATGAAATAAGGAGCAACAACCCTGAAATGGAACTAGGTCAAGCCATAAAGTTTCCTCTCATATTGCAACTGCTTAGGGAGTTTTGGTAAAACACTGATGTTTGAGCAAGGGACTATTTAACAATGCACGGAACAGCATTCTCCCCTTTCCTAAATGTGGTTAAACTGGGGGGATGGAGCCATCTCTATTCAGACCTCAGTGAAATAAGAGGATCTAGAACGGATTGGAAAAATAAAATATCTCAAAGCAATGCTGGCCAAGTCCATTAAAGGCTTCTTACTGCAGATTTAGTAATGTATATAACATATATGCAGATTTAGCAATAGATATAACATAAAGGGCTTAGGATGGCAAAGGAAGCACTAAAGGTGGAAAGAAGGGAAGTTTTAAATGGCTGAGAATGAGGGTACTGGCCATCTTGATAGTTCATCTTTCCCCTTAGAAAATTGGTTAGAGGGAGAAGAATACATAATCCTTTACACAGAGTTATGGCAGTAACTCTAGAAATGAGAGAAAGGTGGCAGTGTTAGTGGTAAGATATTTTATTCCAAATCATCTACTAAGTCTCAACTGCCTTGTCCCCAACTAGAGCAGACACACTCCACCTTGAAAAATGGCAAAACACCCAGCCTAAATGACTCCCTCAGTCGTTTCAAATCCCTTCGAATAACTCTTATGTTCTTCCTCATCCATTACTCTTCATTTTTCATTTTAATAAATCAAATTCTACTCCCACAGTTTGTTTTTTCCCCATTCTAAATCATTCTTCCCACAGTGGAGGAACATAAGCCTTTTATCTCCAGAGTTGATGTAGTTTTTACAGATGAAGAGAGTACAAAGGAGAGTACGTTTTGTTCATTCTTCTTTTCACTACTCTAAAACAAAAATTTTAACCAAAATATATGGATGCTGCTTATATAAAGAAACACTTGACATTGGCTCAACAGCAAAACAAAACAGGCAGCCAAAAAGCTCCAAATAAAACTGTGGAATCAATAAAACAAGCGGCAAACAGCACTTCTCTATCATGTGCTATTTGCTACATCCCATCTCCTGCTCCTCCTTTATATGTTTTCTGTATAGGCCCTGATCTTTCAAATACTTTAGTGCCTGTTTTAACTTTACTCCATGACTTGGATGGGGCTACTCATGTGTAAAGTTATGCATGAGAGTAAGTGTTTTCAAGATTGAGTCCTTAGATTATTCACTGTTCGGAGCAGGGACCTTGTCCTCATATTTGTCTGCAAAAGCCCATGCATACCAATGGTGCTCATATGTAAATAAAAATAATAGAGCAGAGCACCCCTGGACACTAACTGTTCTGGAGTCATAGCAAGCCTCTTTCAGTTCAAGGTTCTCAAGTCTGGTCTCCTCATTCCATTTCTGACTGTGGTTCACCACTCATTTTTGGCCTCCTGCCAGGATTTCCCAAATGTCAGCTGTAAAGCTAGCATCAGTGAATATTTGAGGGCCTAAAAACAAAGGATAGGCTTGTATCTGCTGTGAAGTGATCTAGAATACATTCACATGAACAATGCTATAGAAATAGAAAGTAGATTTCTTCCTTGGGGAATTACAGACCAGTCAGCTTAACTTTAGTACCTGGAAAGACAGTGGAGCAAATAATTAAGCAATCAATTTCCAAACAGCTAGAAGATTATAAGGTGATAAGTAACAGTCAGCATGGATTTTTGTCAGGAACAAATCATGTCAAACCAACCTAATAGCTTTCTTTGACAAGGTAACGAGCCTTGTGGATGGGGGAAGGCTTTTTATACTGTTTTGCATGACCATCTCATAAAAAAATGATGGAAACACAACCTAGATGGAGCTCCTATAAGGTGGGTGCATAACTGGTTGGAAGACATTTCCCAAAGTGTAGTTATCAGTGGCTCAGTCAAGTTGGAAGGACATATCAAGTGAGGTCTCACAGGGATCAGTTCTGGGTCTGGTTCTGTTTGATATCTTCATCAAAGATTTAGATAAAGGCATAGAGAGTACTTATAAAGTTTGCGGACAATACCAAGCTGGTAGGGGTTGCAAGTGCTTTGACAGATAGGATTAAAATTCAAAATGATTTGGACAAACTGGAGAAATGGTCGGAAGTAAATAGGATGAAATTCAGTAAGGACAAATGCAAAGTACTCCACTTCGGAAGGAGCAATCAGTTGCACACATACAAAATTGGAAATGACTGCCTAGGAAGGAGCACTATGGAAAGGGAATTGGGTGTCATAGTGGATCACAAGCCAAATATGAGTCAACAATGTAACACTGTTGCAAAAAAAGCAAACATAATTCTGGGATGTATTAAAAGGAGCGTTGTAAACAAGACACAAGAATTAATTCTTCTGCTCTACTCTGCACTGATTCGGCCTCAACTGGAGTTTTGGGTGCCACATTTCAGGAAAGATGTGGACAAATTGGAGAAAGTCCAGAGAAGAGTAACAAAAATGATTAAAGGTCTACAAAACATGACTTCTGAGGGAAGATTGAAAAAATTGGGATTGTTTAGTCTGGAGAAGAGAAGACTGAGAGAGGACATGATAACAGTTTTCAAGTACAATAAAGATTGTTACAAGGAGGAAGGAGGAAAAATTATTCTCCTTAACCTTTCAGGATAGGACAAGAAG
Organism: Dermochelys coriacea; assembly: GCF_009764565.3. NCBI lineage: Eukaryota > Metazoa > Chordata > Testudines > Dermochelyidae > Dermochelys > Dermochelys coriacea. The sequence continues at coordinate 33,892,224 of NC_050071.1, read as the reverse complement.
CAACAGGCTTAAATTGCAGCAAGAGCGGTATAGGTTGGACATTAGGAAAAACTTCAAACTGTCAGGGTGGCTAAGCATTGGAATAAATTGCCCAAGGAGGTTGTAGAATTTTTAAGAGCAGGTTAGACAAACCTGTCTAAGATGGTCTAGATAATACTTAGTCCTGCCATGAGTGCTGGAGACTGGACTAGATGACCTCTCAAAGTCCCTTCCAGTCCTATGATTGATTAACATATGATTGATTAATTAACATAATGCTGTTTGAAACAGTACTATATTAAAGTGCACTAGGGAACAGTGAGCACCAATAGGGTCTACATGGACCAGTTAATGTGCAATATATTAGTGCACTTAAGAAATTTCAGCCCTGTAGAGCCCATTGTGTCAACAAGCCCTTAGATCTGCCCTACTGGCCACATTGTGTGCTACCCTATCTGAACCACACAGATGTGAGCTCTGCTGATGGGCCTGAAGCCCACTGGTATGACCCACAAAGTGCACAGGGAAATGAACAGTGCATCTGGGTGCACTTTCAGGTAGCAGAGTTCTTACTAAATCTTCCCTTCCCTGGCAGAGGGTAGCAACAGTGCTACTACATTTTCTTTTGCTAGCAGGTGAATTTCCCACTTCATGAGTCTGGCCTGATAGGTACAGGGCAAGCAAACCTCACTTCTCTGGTCTGACTGGGGTGAATCAGACTCAGTGAGTGAAAGAAATTGCTATGCAAACTGGAGGTTTGCAGCACTTTGTGGCAAGTCTCTGTGAAAGGAATGTTATAGTTTAGGTGTCATGCTGTAGTTGAAAAAGCTGGTATGTAATCTGCCTCGTGCCATGAAATGCCACTCCCTCTACTACAAAATGTTGAATATGAGAATTTGGGGGTGTAATAATTCATGGGCTGCAGTGTTAAGGACAATGAATACCAAAAAAAAAAAAAAATCTTCAGAACTCCAGAGTGTGATTTCCCAGACATGTATCATGTGACTTTTAAACCATGTGAGCAGAAGGTGAGTTCCTCTCTGGAAAAAGGTGTGAAGTAGGGCAGAATAGAGAAGAGTGGAAGGAGGAAGCAACTGCCAGGATCTAGGATTCACATCCATATAAATCCAATTTAGCCACAGCAACATTTGGAATATCAGGCTAAAATTCCGTTTTGGTGACTGCATTAACTCCTTTTAATCTTCTTTCTCTAGATGTGGAACCAGAACCCAAAGGCAGAATCTGAAAACCCCAAAATTTTTAGTTAACTCTTGTCTAGTCTATGTCTCCTGCATTTCTTGACCATAGATACAAATGTTGCCTAAGCTCAGGGTAGCCTGTAGTTTCAGCAGATGATTGTTTATTTTTTATTGATTTATTTTTGTATGCTTCTAATCAAGGTCTATGTTGTATCTGGTAAAAAATGGAGTTATATATTGGTCAACTGAAATAAGGCACACTGAGGAAGTAAAAATATGGAAATAAATTCAGACACTAGCCCTGTCTGGCATAAATGCATATCTGCAAACCCCATCCACATCTCCAGTACAGATCTGTGAAAATCAGACAGGAGCATTTGGTGGTACAAGTTCCTCTGTCCTGGTCATACACAAGATCTGCTGAAATGTGGCACTTAGAGATTTGGATCTTCAAAGGAGTCAGGAAGAGCAACCTCTTCCTGTCAGAGAGTAATGTTACCTTGAGTCTTTGAGCACCATCAGCTCAATAGATCTTATTTAGAAACCTCTTCCTTATTTTTTTAACTGCCTTTTGAATTTAGCTGCTGCAGATCTGGGATTTCTTGTATTTTGCCCTCTGTATAGGTAAATAGCTTTCCTTGTAATATTTGGTATATAGTTCTTATTTCAAGCTGCTTTGTTCTGATTAGTTACCAAATGCAGAACAGGCTCTAGAACAGGTTCTATAATCTGAATGTAAATAGAATACACTTTATCTGTGACCAACTATATCTGAGGTACTGTTACTGTTTCAGAGTGGTTAAATTACTGTTTGCTCATACGAACTGCTACCTGTTTCAGTTCTGAAGCAGGAGCTTGACTGTTTGGACCTAGTTATCCCTTGTAATTCAAAAACATGAAATCGGCACGAATAAAACACTTCCAAATAAGCTTTTGGGTTTTTTTAAAAAACAAAAATGAAAAACAGTTTCTCCACTATGTGAATAACAACATACTCAAAAGCAATATGGAAAGCTGGCTTCAGTCTTGATGATGGCTCCAAACAGACAAAATCTTAGCTCTGTCACCATGATGGCTCCAAAATAAAAACAAGGCCCACTGGCAGGGGAGGGGAGGGATGCCCGTCACGTAGCTTGTTGAAAGAAAGCAAAAGAAAAGTGTCATGGCCTGATCCTGTTAGTTCAGTGCCCTGCAATGTGTTATGGTCTGTGAAGAATGAGTATCTTACATATCTAATAGTTATCCATTATATTATATCCAATATAAAATGTGAGGAGAGCACACTTACTGAATCCTTTCTGTTCAAGGTGTCCATCAGGTAGAAGAGGGTAACCAAAGAAAATTATTACAGTTACACACCCATTGTTATGTCCTCATTCATAATGACTCAGTGCACTAATTGCATTTGTTCCATACTTACTGCCTTGCTTTTCACACTCGGGAAGCCAGACATCCCAACCTGGTATTATCCACATGGGTGAGCATGGGCAGGTGAATGAAGAAGCCTCTATGATGATTTTTCAGGCTTTTTTTGTGAAAGAGAAACACAAAGATCACCCTATTGACATGCATTTGCCTACAGTCACACAATTGTCTGTTTCACAGACAATATGAATTATGTGCATATGGCAATCAAGCCAATAGAGATTTTAATTCTATCTCATCTTTATCTGTTGCTTTCTGGACAAATATTTTCATAAGCATTTGCAAACAGCATTTTGTATGAAAAACCATTTCTGACCTAGAATTTTGTAATAAAGAAAATGTTGCTTATGTTAATCTCAGCAGGGCAGGAGATTTGGCACAGGTCGTCTCAGAGTTGCACAAACACCCCCTCTTTAGCCAAACAGTAGTCCTTTTTCATATTATACCAAGTCAGATGTGATTTATGGCTAATGTTAACCCCTGCTTGGGGTATGGAAGGATCTAGAGAGAGGCTGTTTCTGCACTGAAATGGAAATAAACGGCCATTTCCACCATTAACCTCAAGGGAGAATTTCACCTTACTCTGTGAAGCAGTACCTACTGTTGATGTCGTGTAAAATATAGCTATTTTATATTTGTCTTGAGAGAGGCACAGGAATAATCTTGGCTTTAATAGTGGCTTCCTCAGTGGCCTTAATCAAGACACTTAACTTCTCTCTGCCTTAGTATTCCCAGCTGTAAAACAGAGATAACAATGCTCCCTTACCACAGGGAGGGGTGTTGTGAAGATTGTTTCACATGGTCAGGTTATGCATTGCAAATAATGTTTGTTGCAAATTTAGCTCTTCACTGCTAGCAACTAGTGTTTGAACTAAGCCTAAGAAAGTATTCATTATTCATCTGTGTTGACTGAATAGTTTATGTGATTTTGACCTATGGGGGGTTGTAAACTGTTCATTTCAACTGTTCACTATTTTTAGCGAGTGACTGATCACCTAGAATCACATGGGATTAGTTTTGCTCCCTGACTGGGAACCTAGAACTTTAAAGGAAAAAAAAACAAATGACAAATAGCAAATGGGTAACTATGAATAATACAGTTCTGCTACAAATTTTCAAATAATTTGTTTATGCTAGAATGGACAAAGATGTTGGGATTTGCAAATGTTTTCATGATAGCAGTCACTGTCTGAATAGTCCTAAACAACAAATGATTTCTCCAAAATAAAAAACTCTCTCCTGAACTTGCTACTTTTGTTTGTGAAAATATTTGCAAATTACTTTCTGTATTGTCTGACCAACTCTGCTAATATATTTGAAATCAGAATATGGAGTCCTTATTGAGTACGGTGAGCACTTTCTCATGTGAGTAGTTCCATTGTCTTTCCTGAGAATATTTCCATATGTGCTCACCAGGGTGAATAAGCAAAAAGAAAAGGAGTACTTGTGGCACCTTAGAGACTAACAAATTTATTAGAGCATAAGCTTTCGTGAGCTACAGCTCACTTCATCGGATGCATTTGGTGGAAAATTTTTTTTTCCACCAAATGCATCCACCAAATGCATCCGATGAAGTGAGCTGTAGCTCACGAAAGCTTATGCTCTAATAAATTTGTTAGTCTCTAAGGTGCCACAAGTACTCCTTTTCTTTTTGTGAATACAGACTAACACGGCTGCTACTCTGAAACCTGTCATTATGCAGGGTGAATAAGGACTCTACTATCAGGCCCTTTAGTGTTTGAAATGTTTGCTGAGCATGAAAAGTGCTATATAGGTGCTAAGCATTAGTTTTAGTCAGCAGCAACTCTCTCAACTACAGTGTGACAAGGCTAAAATGGGAAACAAAACCTAACAGGTAAATGCAGTGTTAGTCAGAAAGAGATATAGAGAAAGAGAGGGCACAAAAACTGAACTAGCCGCTGGGTCATGTCGTGATTCAGTACATACAAAACAGGAATAATGCAAATTCATTAGTGTGTGTGTGTGTGTGTGCGTGTGCAAGAGTGGAGAAGCAAGTTGGTAAACACAGGAAAAACGTAGAAATCCAATAGCTAAAATGACTACGCAAGCACAGGGAAGGGGAAGAAGCACAGATGTCTCAAGTGACACAGAATTTGTGCAAGGTTCATGTGTCCACCTTGGGGGAAAAAAAGAAGCATATTGAGTGAAGTCTGAGTGCACACACTTTGCAAATAGCAACTACATTGTACACACAATTGTACTTTTAATTCTTAAAAGGTGTCATGCATCCACTTTAGAAATAACAACTGAATAATAATACTGTGAAATGCTACATATATTAATGAATTACGTATCATAACACTCTCTTATTCATCCCCTGTGAAAGTATTCTCTCTCCTATTTCACAGACAGGGAAATTGAGTGACTCAGAGACTGGTTACTTGATGGGGCATGGTATTGGAAAACCTGGCTTCTGCTCCTGATTTGGCCATGGAGGGTATTTCTACACTGCAATAAAACACCTGCAGCTGGCCTGTGTCAGCTGTCCAGGGCTTGCTGGGCTCAGCTGTCTTGGGCTCTCTGGCTGGTCCCAGAGCCCCAGCTCCAGCCTGAGCAGCAACATCTACACTGCGGTTTTGTAGTCTTACTAGCCTCAGTCAGCTGACTTGGGCCAGCGGCTGGTGATTGATTGCAGTGTAGCCCAACCTGAATGGCCACAGGACCTTGGGCAAGTCACATAATGGTTCTGTGCCTCAGTTTCCTCAGGTGTAACACAAGGATAATGATGTTTACCCAGCTTTATACTTAGAGGCCTGTGGTGGGGAGACTGCTAAGTAGCAGAAAGTAGTGCTATTGCCCAGGATTTCACAGGGAGTTTGTGGCAGAATCAGGGACGGAGCCGAGCCCTGTCCTTAAGCCACACACCCTCCGCCTATCCAGACGGACAATGCAGGGTTCTAATATCAACCAGCATAAACTGCTGCCAGGTTCTTTCGGGTCGAGCTCCAGCGCCCCACCCCTCCAGCAGGGGGCAGGAGCTTTGCTGGCCCTGCGTGGAGCAGCCCTTACCCCATTCCTCCCCCCACTCGCAAGTGGCCGGTCCGAGCCCGTTAGTCTAATGACCGGTCGGGCGCAGCCAACCAGCTTTAGGTGAGCCGTCCGGGCTTCTGCATAAATTATGCGAAGAGCCGAATCCCCCGATCTTCCCGCTGGGTGAGGGGCTGGGCGACCTCCCCTCGGACTAGGTGAATAAATTATGTTAATGAGGCCCGGGAGGTTCTGTCGGGGGCTTGGAGGCGGCGTGCAGCAGGAGCTGTGGCCAGTACGGAGGGAAGAGCGGGAGAGGGGAAGCCGCCGCCGCCGCTCTGTGCTACTGACACACATACAGCGTGCGGGATATTCGGGGCTCTCACACCCACAGACGGGGGGCTGCGGAGCCGCGGGGCTGCAGCCACTTGCTGGGTTCCCCCCTCGCTGTGCCGTGCTGCGGCTCTTGAACTGAACCTCGTCTTAGGGGGCGAGCCGGGTGGAGGGGAGAAAGGGAAGCAACAAGTCCGCCCGCTCCATCTCCGGGAGGGCGCCCCGTTACACCCCCCCCCCATCTCCTCCCCATGCACCTGAAATCTCGCTGACAAGTGGCAGGCGTTTGCAGGCGCCGCTCTTGGGATACTTCGCAAAGGTGTTTCTCCAGGCGGGTGGGGAGCCTGAAACACTCCCCCCCCCCCCCAAAAAACACCCCACCCCGCTGCTTTGTTTTTGCCCGGCAGGTTTTTTGGGTCTCGCCCTCTCTCCCGCTGGATGGTTGGTTTTTGATCCCTCCCGGGGTGCCTTGATGAGGCTGGCAATGAAGGCTTTGCTGCGTGCTCTCTCCTGGCATTGAAAGCGTGTAACCCATTTCTGGGCTCTTGCTTTATTTTTTCAGCTGTTTTTTGCCTCTGTAAACTAGTTGCCCCCACCGGGGGGAAGGGGAAGGGGGAGGGCGAGGAAGAACTGCTACATCTGCAGGGTGGAAAAGCATGTTGGGGAAAAGCCAAGAAGCCAAAGGGCAGGATGGCAACGGGGAGCCGAGCTGCCTTGGGGGACAGCGCTGCTGCCTTAGCTGGACTCTGCCCTCCAGTTCGCTGCTGGCTGCTTTCCTGTCAGTGGTGGCTGTAGCCTCCTGTGTGTATCTGGGGGTGAAGACCAGTGATCTACATGCGAGGGTCTCTGCCATCGAGAGCGCCCAAGGGGACTTCTCTGCTGCTGCGGCTTCTTACCAGCTGCTGCCCGGCTTCTCCCTGGATCAACTAAATTCAATGATGCAAGAAAAAGTGGAGCGACTTCTAGCTCAGGTGTGGAAGACTTGGTGTTGTCTATGTGTCTGGACATGGGTGGGACTGGGATGTCCTATGCAGGACCTTTAATTAGCCATTTCCAACATGAGTTTCTGCTTTATGGACCTGAGCAAACCTGTTCCCCAGGATTTATGCTGGAAATGAAAGTAGGGGTTGGGGTAGATGAGTCGGGGGGGGGGCATTTGTGGAAATGCTCGAAAAAACATTGGGCACTTGCAGCAAAGTGAAATTGCCAAATGTTTGTGTGGCAGAGAGTAGAGGGAGAACTCAAGAGACAGGGACACTTGCCTGTGTTTAAAAGATAATATGATCTCATGGAGATTAAGGGAAATCCCTTTATTGAATATTATTGATCCTAATAAAGGCTTGACTTGGGGTGGGTTGGATACATGAGTATCTAAAGTTAAGGCTTGAAAAGAAGCCCTTGGATGTGGCTGTTTCAAAGGGCTGTCATAAGGATCTCTGTAGCCCGTTTGGCAGCAGTGTCTCAAATAACCCTCATAAAGTAGTTAATCTTCGTATATAATGTTGTTATTGATTCTTCTCTCATCCGAGGAACCCAAGTTTCTACATTTAATCCATATGCCCTAGATGCTATGTGTGTGGGGGGGGGGGGGAGGGAAAGAGGTAGTTTGTATGGATATGTAATACCACACACGTAAAGCTGCGATGGGTAGAAACTCAGTTCCGTGTGTGTGTGTGTGTGAGAGAGAGAGAGAGAGAGAGAGAGAGAGAGAGAAATGATCAAGTTGTGGTCGGGGTGTTTAGATCACTGATACAGTTTGGATCAAGTCCAAGTAAAGAAGTCATCATTAGTTATGCAGTCTTTCAAATAGTTGTAAATCATAGTTTAACACATGCAAGTCTATAATCCTGACTGTAATGGAGTGAGCTAATGCTTACCAAGTTGGCTAATGTTTCCCTTTCCCCCCACAGAAATCCTACGAGCATTTGGCAAAAATAAGAATAGCAAGAGAAGCGCCTCCCGAGTGCAACTGCCCAGCAGGTAAACAGGAACAACTTTTAAATGTTTCCTTGGAGTCAGAAGATTTTAATTTTTTTTTATCCTTTGTCTGTCAGCCATGCATGTAATAACAACAAATATTAAATATAACACATGGGACACAGCTTTTAATAAACAACTGAGCTTTTGAGAGAGAGGATAAAGCCCTGCTTCCATCGTGGGGTGGCATAAGATTGGAAAAAAATATTCATGAAAATGAAATTAGACCAGGGGATGCTTAAAAAGTGTAACCAAGCCTATGCATTAGCTTAATGAGAAGATATATATTTCCTATATGCCTCTGGCTTTTTTGAAGAGGAGAAAGCAGTATGTTAAGTACATGCAGCTTTAAACAGATTAAAAATAACTTTAGGGTTCCTTTTAAATTTGCCCTAGTGTACCTATGAACTTTTCAGCTATCTGTTTTTTTCTTCATCATGGCTAATATGGTATTTTAGAGTGTGACCATCTCATACTGGATATTATTTTAAGGAATGTGGACCCAATCCTGAAGTCCTTACTTGGGCAGTACTCCGAAGATCTTAAGTGAGAATGTAGTCTGAGTAAGGATTTCAGAGTTGAGTTCTGTTGTGGTAGGATCAGTTGCTCGTGGACCCAAACAGTAGTTTTATGGTCCTTTCTGTGTTGTGTTCTCTACTATTTGTGGTCTGGTGCTATTTTTTTAGATAACTGCTGAAGATTAATTTTATTTTATCTATTAGACTTCTGTTGGCATATACAACAGAGCATTCAGAAATTATGAAGATGATGCTGGTGTTCAGTAGGTGCTGTAGGGACACTGGCACATATTGTGTGTGATGAGGCACCATGGATGTATAGTACGCTATATATGTATTGTGTTGAGAAAATTGGCTCTTTATTTAAAAGATGGGGATGTTGACGTGCATAGAAAGATGGAATATACTGAGTCAATATTGGACATTGTATGTTTTTTATAAATTATTTGTATGTCAGTAGGATGTGAGACTGCAAAGTAGGTATTTAAGGAAGGAGCTCTTCTAGTCAAGGGATTAACTCAACTCATCAACTTTAGGGGATTATTGAACCTCAGGGATGAAACTCCCTGTGACAGTTGGTATAATATTTTCCTGATAATGCAACTGATGATCCTTTTTTTACTATCCTATATAGAAACCTTAGCACCTAGCATGAAATGGGGAATATGAATGTTGGAATAGGACTTTTTACTCAACTCTTAGCTAGTTTTGGTAAGAAATATTATCTATTTTAGGGGGGGAAAGCAATAGTAATTTTATCAACCAAAAAAGATGAGTCATGCATACAGCCTGGATTTGATATTCCTAATGCTTAACTATAGAAAGATTGATGAAGTTCAAGATTTAGCACTAAAGAACAGTGTTTGCTTATACACAGAGATGTAGTCCATGATCCTGAAGCATTAAACAGTTTCCTCTTTTCATGCTAACTCTTTTAAATTAATCTTGTCACTTTCCAATTATTCTCTTTTCAGGCTCAGAACATCCTCTGCCTTTGTCTCATTTGGTGTTATGTGCTGTTTTACTTCCTTACTGCCACTAGAGCTCCACATAATACCAGTTTTTACCTGAACGTACTTAATTTTTATGCAATACATTCCATTAAATTGTATCAAATGGATTGCAAGCACTAGTATATTTTCAACAGTCCTCACTAGAAGGCATGGCATAAATCAGATGGCATAAGTCAAAATACAATATGTTGGGAAGGCATGTTTCATGTTGGGTAATGTAGATCTATCAGATTAGGATAATTAATATGAACTGGCAAAAATTATTTTACAAAGAGGACTAGCTGGTTCGAGGATTAGAAATAAGATACATAGCTTTTCATCTCTTTGTAACTATTTCAGTTTGGAGGTAGGTTTATAGTGATTGAAAGTTAGCACCATGTAATGGCTACATTTTGGACTATTTAAAATGATTTGATGCTCTCATCTGCATTCCCAGTTGACAGTTGTCCACATCAAAATGACTTTGTTTTGGCAGTCTCAGCACAGAGGACAAGGACTGAATAGACAAAAGGCAAAACAACTGTGCCTTAGAGACTGTAGAAGGTGCTTCTCCTAGTCAGGGTTGAAGCAGAGTAGGAAAGTGGGGGAGAGTAGTGTATTGCTGTTGCCCATGTGGTATTTGTTCTAAGTATAAAGAAATATTTCTTCACCCAGGCAGCCAATATACTTTTGACATGCACTAAATTGTCTTTTTAAACTAAAATCTTTAAAAATAATTGACTAATTTTCAATTAGGAATGGTCTTTAACTCTCCATGAGGGGCTTTCTTTGGGGAATATATATAAAACATTTCCATTACAAACCTGAAACTCTCTATTCAGGGAAGTGTTTGGCTTAGCAGGAACGGAATCATGGAAGCTCAATGGGCTTCTGTGGCCTGGCACCTGCGAAGCCTCATGCTGATTCAGAAGAGTAAATAGTGTCTTTACCATGACTGCACAATCCCAATTTTGCTGTTCTGCTTAGTTCCCTCAATTCCTCACTAGGGCTACATAGTAGTATGATATACGATCATTAGATCTGACTTCAAGGAGAACTTCACAGGACATGCAGAGGTGGTCCTTTAACACCAGTACTCTGGGAGCAAGACAGCTGCCAAGTGGCCACCAAGATAGTCTTCCAGCATTCTGTGTCTCAAAGAGAAATGAAGATTATTTAAAAGTAGGTTATATCATCATCTATCAAAGTGAGAGAGGAAATTCAATCTGCAGAGAAAAAGGGTGAGAATCTGAGCTCTGATTTGTTGTTAAACTTCTGCAACTGGTGTAGATCTCATTAGCTTGAGTTATTCATCCCCTTGTGGTTGTCTGTGATAGGAACTCACATTTTCAAAGGAAAATGGCTTTTGAATAGCTTGGACGCTGAGGGAAGCCAGATTCTCAGCTTTCATAATCTGAAAGGCCATACTCGTGTGGATCCTTTTAGCCAAATGGGGGGTTTAATCTTCTTGTCTAGAATAAATAGTGCTTTGTTTTCTCGTCTAAAAACTGGACAGTTCCACTAAACATGTTTTTCTAATTATGCTTTTTTTTATTAGCAAAAAGCTACACAATGAAAAGCTTGTTTAACATCAGGGACATTGTTTGATTTCAATTATGTGGGGCTAAAACCAGACACTGAAAACAGGTAAATTCAATAATGTTTACAGAACTTTCAAATGACAGTAGTAGGCATTCCTTCCCCTCACAAATCAGAACAATAAAGTTTGAAATCTAAATGCATACTAACATTCCTCTTTAATTACCTCAGACATAATGAGTGAGCCAATTTAACCCTACACTTGCAACTAGTACTACAATAAATTCTGGCAAGATGCCCTCCTCCCAGGGGACTGGGAACAAATTGGGTTGCTAAACATTACTTTTCATAGGTTCTTTTGCCCTAGCAGGCAGTAGTGCTGGAGCTGGGGGTGCTGCCCCACCCCCTTGCTTGAAGCAGTAATAACAAACACCAAGTACATGGTTTCCATGATTTCCATTATCAGCACCCCCACTATAAAAATTGTTCCAACATGCTTGCTAGCAGGACGCTTTTTTTTTTTTTGCTTAGATATAATCTATTTCCCAATTGTTAGGAATCTTTTAAAAAATCAGTATGTTGACTTGTAACACAATGCTCAATCAACCCGTTGAACTCTTTGCCAGAGGATGCTGTCATCATATTCAGCAAAGCACTTAAGTCTGTATACCCTTACTCATGTTGAGTAGTGCCTTACTCTATGAGTTGTCTTCCGTGAGACTACATGTGGAGTAAGATGCTACTTGGTATATATAAGAGTGTCAGAGTATCAGTATAAGATTATCAGAATCTGCCCCTAAATAGTATTAAGATACAGCATTACTGATTTAAGTGAAAGTAGGAATTGTCTGGTGGCACTTGTACAAGAAAGTAATCTGACACAAGAATAACACTGAATTAAAATGCTAAAAGTGTCTGTGGGAGAAAAAAGCTTATTCTATGGTTAACCTCCACTTTCTGAGGGTTATTGGTAGATTGAAGGGATGCTGAAAAATGTAAAAACACAGGATGAGTCAGTCTTAACTGGGTACTGTAGCTCGGTATGTGATGGCTAAACATAGCAACATTACAAACAGCTTTTATATAACATAGTGGGTGAAATTCCATGCATTTGTTTAATGTTCCTATAATGTTATAAAAATATCTTATTAGCCTTCAAAATGCAAGTGTGGTACACCCATTTCTGAGGCAGGTACAGTTTCTTTCTTTCATGGTGGAACAACATCAGCTTTTCCAAAATTGATCTTGCTATTTTTCGCCTGCAGTTTTTTAAAGCTGTCTTTAAAAAATCAAACTGCAGCCAGTAGGGTTATAATGCAATCATTAACAGTAAATGAACATAAGAAAACACAAAAATCAAGGTAAAAAGGAATTTTTTATATTGAAATGTCATACATCCTTGTAAGTGCTAGATTGTGCATTCCATATGCATGAAGTTGAGCACTTACATGAGTTGTCCCATACAGCTGGGATTAATTTGGCCCTATCCCTTTTATTAAGAGTGTCCTTCAAAAGTCTTGGAGCTATCATTAAATCTTACTGCACGTGCTCAGTTTGCCCTGTGTGTTCAGATACCTGTAGCTTGAAATCATTTCCAGTCTCTGGATATCGTCATAATTCTCAGGCTCCTCTTTCTTCACTCTTCTGCCATCCACAGCTATTTTGTGCTGTTTCTGCAATCATGTCACCTTGATTCTCCATTCCAGAGTCAGAGATCCCCATGGTTTGGCATTAGAAGTGCCTTCCAGTTCACTGTGCTATTTGCTACAGTCAGGCTATCAAGTTTGCTCCCGTGCTGTTGTATATAAGCATGCTCAGTCTGTAGATGCAGCAATGTTGTAGGCCAGGTTTTTCAGGGATGTACAGTTCCAGTTTGTCCAACTCTGTTTATAATTTATAGTTCTTATTGTGAAAGAATTGTACTTTACAGATACTAATGTTCTTATATAACATACGCATCAGATTTATTGTGATATTGGTATGGGTACATGAAACCAATGTATTTTCTTTGCATACCAGTGCTATTTTTGTTCTCCTAAAAGCCTAGGCTTGTCTTAAGGTACAGTGCCAGCAGCTGAAGTGGGATATACAGTATTAGGCAGAACAGCAGCACATTTCTAATTGTCAATGTTCCATTAAGATTGTTTCCTGGAGTATTGCAAGTAATTAGGCTGAAAGAATAGAGGAAAAGTCCAATTTCAGAGATTAAAAGAATCCAGAAATTGACATCAGCAGGGTATGTATTCTTTATTACGACCACAGTGAAGTAGTCCTACAGAAACTACAGAAGTAAAAATAAGGGGAGACGACTTAATGTTTGCAGGTTTGGCGAATCCTGGAGGAAAGTATGGAATGATAGGGAAAATTATTCTGATATTTTCTATATTATTTAAAAATCCAGCAGTGTGGTATCTTATTCCAGCGCCCAGAACTACTTATCTCCTTGATGGCGCTGCATCAACTGTTTTGTGAATGCAATTCTCTTCCTTAATGTTAATTTTTTCTGACAATGCTTTTATTTCCTCTTTTATACTTTCACTGATTCTTTGATTCCAGTTCCTCGGCACAGATGATCTTTGATGTGCAATAGTATGCAATCTTCTGGGTAACCTGTTGTCACTTTTGGATGACTGCTTAAGGTTACTGTTTTTCCCCCATAGTACACACAAATAATTTTATTGGCTAAGATGTGACCTTTTAAATCTCTTCGCTGTGGGGGGAATGTGTACGACGTGATGAATGAAACATAAGGATGATTGATTGACAACAGTATGCACCAAATTCATCTCATGTGTAATTCTATTGACTTCAGCGGTATTGCACCAAATGGTAATTTGGTACGATATGTTTTATTAATAAGGTCTTTAAAAGTCTTGGATTACATCTTACTGAACTTGCTCTGCTTTGTCAAACAAGTTTAGAAAAATATTTAACTTCAGCTTCCAAGAAAGGCCTGAATAGTTACTTAGTTGTCATTTGACCCTGGTATTACACTTTGTATGATAAACAGAATCGAATCTTCTGTTTATGATGATATGCTTCTTTTCCACCTGAAGTCTTTAAAGCTTGGATATGTTCAGTTTGGTTTAGTCAAAGTTCTATTGAGCTTTTCTCCAGTTAAATGTTGGTACACTGAACTGACTGGTGCTACATTCTACTGACCATGTTGCTAAAACAGTGGCATTACTATAGGATGCTGCAGTGCTCTTTCTGATTCCCTTCTAAATTAACTTGCTGCAGCTAGCCAAGTTAGTTAGCTGCATGATTGAACGCCACAGTGATTTGCTGTTATGCTCAATACTGTAATAACCAGCTAGCTTTGGAAGATGGCTTGGCTGACCATAGCCATTCTCTAAATGCCTTTTTAGGTCACCAGATAGAATAATAAAATTGCTCTGTTCAGGTTATTGAGCTTTTTGAACAATGTATTCTATTTTTAACACACAGCTCTTTTACTCATAGCACTAGTTACAGCCCTTTCAGGAATGCCAGTGTACAAAGGGATTTTTTCCCCCTTAATCATTTCAGTTGATTACCCTGCTAGGTTTCCTAGAAGTCCTCAACAGAATGGCAATCTGATCGCCCACCTCATTTAGGAAGATGGTAAGGACAGGTAGAGTAATATGGGCTGGAAGAGCTCCTCCTTTCTCATAAAAACTAAGGCTGCAGCAAACTGTTAGGAAAAAAATGTACTCTAGTTAACGTGATCTTGTACGCTTGCTTTCTGAAAGTTTATAGCCTCCGTCAAGTTTTCCTATTAGAATCAAAAGCAAAGTCCGAGAGCTGTGCCCAGTTAAAGAAAGAGACCATTTATGAGACTATGATAAAAATGAAAAGTGAAACAGACTGCCTAAACCTGCTCATGCAAACGTTGACTTGCTCACACAGCGTGTATTTGCTTGTGTCAAATGAATAGTTGTGTGTGTCTAGATGGGTCATTACGTGTACATGCAATTGTAGGTTTTCTGTATGCGGTATCTGTGGGTGCAGTTTATACAACAGGTTTTGAAAATGTGGCCCAATCAGAGCCAGATTTTGCCACCCCCGTTCACGTTCAGCAGTAGCTTACTATGGAATCAGTGGAACTACTCACATAGCAAGCACTCACAAGGATGGCAGAATCAGGCTTGGAGTGATTACTGAACTCATTGGAGATTTCTACAGGGTGCCTATGGAGTTCTTGGCAGCGCAGAGATGGCATACCTGCAAATAATCTCAGGGCTTTAAACAAAGGCAGAACAGGGAGCAGTGCTAACCCATAGAAGCCGGGCAGAGTCTGCCCTAAGGCTTTTTTGTTTTGGTGATGGTGAAATTACAGTCTCAGCAACTACAGTCATTCTCAGCATGCTCAATAGGTGTCTAAGGGTTTGTGTATACGGAGGCAGGAAAATTAATCTGAATTAATTTAAAAAAAAATAAAGACAGATTGAGGCCCCCACATTCAAAATTAGGCTCTTATCTTTAAACAATCTTATTTAAATATTAAGATTCCTACTCTGGATTTGGTTGTGGATTATCTTTCAGGTCATGTGTGCTGTACGTGTATATCTGAAGTCACAATGGCCTAGTATGATTTCAGTGGAAGTTAGGGAACCTAAATACCTTTGAAGATCTGGGCCAATGTGTCTCTAAATGGTTCATATTAAAAATAAATACACTTCCAGTAAACATGGGGAGGAAAAGGGTCTTTTGAAAAGGGACTCGGGTTTCCATTTTGGAGAAACTGACCTTTAGCCCATGTCTCCCCTCTGCTGTGAAATGGAACAAAAACTCTCAAATTCTCTGTGGAAGGTGTAGAATTGGGCCATGCAGGGGAGGAAGGAGTATCTGCATCCTATTGGGTAGCCTCCTTCAGCTCCTCCATGGTCATAATGCACAAGCTCAGTTGAGGGGCAGTGTGCTAAAGAAGCTGAAAGGGATCAGAGAACAGCTGCTCTGAGAGACATATTTTCTTCTCAGAGCAGTGTAATTCATCATACAACATTCAGTGTAAATTCTCAGAGCAGCAGTAAGTCCATCTATGCAGTTTTTTATGTTGTGTAATGGCCAAGGTAGACTGGGGCCAAACCATGGCAACATAGCAAGGTAGCCTCGGAAGGAAAGCAGTGGACAGCCTGGAGTTGTTGGGGAATCCCACATATAATCAGAGTGGTCTGCTCTACTATTTACTGTGGGCTGTGAATATTTGATTTATGCTATGAAATTATGGCCAAGGCCTCATACCCAGTTACTGTTTCAGTCTATTGGTCTCAGGAGGATGTTATGACAGACTGACTCTCAAGTGCTCCCTTTTCACTTGCTCTTACATAGGAAATGGAGTCTATAGCTTCATAAAATTGCCCCCTCTCTGAGATACTGAGGTGTCATTATGAATTACAGTTATAGGGGCCAATGGTACAAGTGCAATAACTAAAATGCACAGGAGGAAGAGGGCAGAGAATAAACAGATCATCTTCACCTGCATCACTCATGGCCTTAAGCTGCTCTGCCATTTGCAAGTTATGCTGTCTTTAACCAAAGTTCCATTTATTCCACCCTTCTGTTTATTCTTTCTGTTCTTTTCTATATATAGTAACGTAGAGGAAAAACAACAGGTCACACCAAATCCGCAAATATATTTTAAAGGTTTAGCTCATAAGTGGGATTTTTTCCATAACCCAGGGAAACATTATTCATTCTCTGCATACTATATTTAGCGATATTTTGGACAATATTGATTGATGCGTTCAGCAGAAAACTGCTTTTTAAAAGAAAATTTTATAAAATGAAGGGGGAGGAAACCAGTTTTGAAACCAGAAGGATGCTTTTAATTGCCAAGCGGCAAAATCTGCTCTGAGATATGTGACTCCCATCAGAGTGATGGACAGTTGTGCACACACGTGAGGGCAGAATGTTACCATATATTTTGGTGACTGGAAAGATTAAGCTGCTAACTTACATTGCAGAGGTATAAGTTTTATTAGATCATGTATGGATACAGGATGCAAGAGTACTAGATCCATTTGAATACAGACTCAAGGCCAGATTCTGTAGTGCTCATTATGCCAACAGGGCATGATGCAGGGTCTAGTTGGTGTAGGGCTCCTTGTGTATCAACGCTCTCTTTTAGGTCATTAGTGGGGTTTTAATGCAGGACCTTCAGTGCTAAAGTCAAAAGCCTCTATGACTAGAACACATGGGTAACTCCATTATCTGGCAGCTATAGTAATCTCTTATCTTCAGGATAAAAGGATTAGCCACTAGAAGGCAGTGAAGATCTGCACTCTTCCAGTACAGATTATGCTTACACCTTTTATTCTATTTAAGTTCTTATACCAAACCCATCACCACAGTATGTGAGCACTTATCCTCCACTTTCCCCCGTGCACCCTCACAAAGGGGACAGAAAGGATAGTCTCACTAAGCTCCTGGCCCAGTGTTCCCTGTTCTCCAGCCTGTGCCCCATGTGCACATGTACAAGAGAGAGAAATCATTATGATAAAGACCACTATACGTGTGCTGAAGAGTCCCCATGCTGCCAACTGGTTGTTCTCTGCAGGCATCAGGCTGTCCTCATTCAACTCTTGCCCCTCCAGCACCATACCAGAAGATGCTCCAGTGCTGTCAGTTCCACGGAAGGCTCTGTGGCTGCTTTATGCCCAAGAATCTGCACCAGCCTGTTGTAGGAAGTCTTGTTATACAGCTGATGGCTGTATGATGCATCTGCAGTTTCTGTTTATAAGAGCATGGCATGTTTGAAGTCTCTTCTTTTGTATGGCTGGTGTAGAGCAGCAACTATAAGTTTACCTCAAGCTTATTGCGCCAAATGGCTACATCAGGCGTAGCAGAATTTATTGCGGTAGTGCCTCCTTCATATTTATAAATTGGGCAGTAAGTAGTGATATGTTCAAAGGTCTGTCCTGGGGAACCACACTTGCACATCGGGGAGTCCTTGATTTTCCATTTGTGCGTTAGATATCTGCATCTACCATGGTTGGTTCAAATTCGATTCAGAGTTGACCAAGATGACCTTGGAAGGTCAAATCCAGGAACCTTCTGCATGGGATCTGGCGCAAGGTGCTTATTTTTTTAAGTCTTGTTTAGCCAAGTCTGCTTTCCCAGCCTCCTTCTGATCATAGCCTGATTGCATGAGGCTAAACGAATGTTTCCAGAAAGGCATGCAGGACTTAAGACATTGCAGGGAAGCGGGGGGGGGCAGTGTTGTCAAGGTCTTTGTGAATAGGAAGACATATGTTTTCCTGGATTTGCTGAGCTTTGCGGAATGTTGCAGCAGTTTGGTGTATCGGTGGGGGAGCGATGTTAGACAGGACAGGTAGCCATGATGTTGGAGTCCCGTGATGCACCACATCACTGTATTTAGCTGGGTATCCACAAGTTGTGTGTGGCTGCATCTGGTCCATACTGGTGCACAATATTCAGCTACTGAATATACAATTGCTATTGCAGATGTTCGCAACACTGATGCTGATGCATCCCATGTTGTACCTTCTAGTTTCTGGATTATCTTCGCTCTCATTTTTATCTTTGCAGCTACCTTCTCAAGATGACCATGGAAGAAGAGGGCGCGGTCGAGTTTCACTCTGAAATATGTTGGAGTGTAATCATGTTGCACATTTTTACCACAGAAATCTACTTTCAGTGTTTTTGGCACTCTTATCAATGAAATGCACTTACTGTTTTCCCAGGGTTTGATTTGAACCTCCATTTCCGGAAATATTGTTCCATATTTTGGAGGTCATAGAATATCAGGGTTGGAAGGGACCTCAGGAGGTCATCTAGTCCAACCCCCTGCTCAAAGCAGGAGCAATCCCCAAATAAATCATCCCAGCCAGGGCTTTGTCAAGCCTGACCTTAAAAACTTCTAAGGAAGGAGATTCCACCACCTCCCTAGGTAACACATTCCAGTGTTTCACCACCCGCCTAGTGAAAAAGTTTTTCCTAATATTCAACCTAAACCTCCCCCACTGCAACTTGAGACCATTACTCCTCGTTCTGTCATCCGCTACCACTGAGAACAGTCTAGATCCATCCTCTTTGGATCTCCCTTTCAGGTAGTTGAAAGCAGCTATCAAATCCCCCCTCATTCTTCTCTTCTGCAGACTAAACAATCCCAGTTCCCTCAGCCTTTCCTCATAAGTCATGTGTCCCAGTCCCCTAATCATTTTTCCACATCCTTTTGTAGTGTGGGTCCTCAGAAGTGAACCAGTGTTTGCGGAGCCATTGACAATACTTACGTAGAGCTGGTGCTATTGTAACTGTACTGGCAATGCTTGTGCAACCCTGGAAGCGTTTCTGAATATGGAGATGAAGTGTTTTGCCAGCATTGCAGGCATCAAATCCGGGTACGTTTCTCTTTTGTGTAAACTAGACTTTAGGTCTGTAACTTCTGTGGATTTTGCTTTAAAACAGATTTATTTTCTTCCTGCCCATCAAAGAGTTATTTTAAACCCCAGAGCAAACAACACCTTAAAGTGAGCCTTCATTCTGCACTTTGGAGCAGCCAGTAAAGATGCTTCATATAAACCATTGTAGTTCATTCTTCAAGAGGAACAAATACTTTCAAAAATAAACTGAGCAACAAGATAATTAAAGCAAATGCAAAATCACTAGGTTTTATCTTTGAGTTGGTTTGGTGTATATAGGATGTTGTTTTTATGTTTGTCATAGACTCTAAACCATCTTAGAAAGTCAATAAAATAATAATATAATAAAACTGGCATCCCTGGTTCATTTTTACAATAAACTGGGGAAGAGTGTTCTGTAAAGCTCACAGTTTTTCTCAAGAAGTTCAAGGGAGTAAATGATCAAAGGAGGCACTGTGGTTTACCTAGTAGTGGAAGCAAAGGACTTGGAAGTAGCAGTCCTGTATTCTAATACGGCACTGGCTCATTTGCGAGTTTAGGAGAGTCGCTTACTCTTTCCGTGCCTCAGTTGCCCATCAATAAAATGGGGAGGATGATGATAATTATGGATACAATTTTGTTGTGGTAAAATTAGGCAAAATTTAGTGAACCGTCATGATAAAAATGTACAAAATCATGGTATGGTCACGCCAACAAAAATGTGCAGCAATTTAACAATAAAGTATTACAATGTAATGCGGAAGTATTGACATTGACCCACAGTTTGGATGGCCCGCTGAGGTGAGTTGGGGGTGGAGGTGGCAGTGCATCCCTGAGCCCTGCTGCCTGGGGCTGAAGCTGAAGAACTTGCAGACATCTTAAAGTCAAGGAATCCATGACCTCCCTGACAAAATCTTATCTATGATAATTATCGGTATTTCTAAAGTGCTTTGAGATCTTCAGATAAAATTTGCTATGTAAGTGCAATAATAACTCTTATTCTGCTAAATTATTAATAATTTACTGTTTGGGGAGGGGGGATCTTTTCTTTTGTAAAATTAATTCCTCTCTCCTTTGCTGTGGTCTTCCAGCAACTCTTTGTGGAGAGGTCACATATCAGCATTGTTTCTTTTTGATTCCTAAGATCAGCTAGAATTCTTAAAAGCACCATCACTGTCAATTCTGTGTGCATTTTAAAGAATTCTGCAATGAGAACTTGAATTATGCACTCTTTGTTATTCCTGAAGATTACTGAACTATCACATATAAAAGGTGATTTCAAGTGGATTGATTTGTAATCAAAGTAATCTTTTGGGAGGAAACCAATATGTTTCCTTCTAAATCGTAACTGTTTGCATCCCAGGTGCATTCTAAAAGGTTCCACCTGGTCTTCTTTAGGGAATAAGATGGCAGCAGTCCAACTGCTAGTGTCATATTTCTTGGTTAGAAAATTTATTTATGTATTTGTAGAGGGGTATTGTACAGAACAGATCAACACAAAACGCACCATTGGATGTTAACCAAGAAGAAATATATTTTATGCCCTTTTTAGACTGAGATTAATATAAATTTAATGGAAAGAGGGTTTTTTTTTCTGCATGTGATAATTGGATTTAAATATTTCAACAGATAAAATGTATTTGCAGTGCTTGGTTAGTCATTCTTGCTTGCAGTGTTCCAAAGAGATTTGATGGTTTCATATCTATATTTATTTTATTTTTCTGGAAAGTGGTTTTTTTCATAATTTCTGCTCTGGAAGATTATTTAAGAAATTCATAATAAAATAAAAGACACCAAAGAACATTATTCACTGGCTAACCCAGATGGATAATGGCAAGTTCCACTTATTCAAACAGAGAAATAAGGTATTATGCTAATATTAGTAAAAGCCCAGGAATTAGAATGATAGGTTACAGTACATTTGTGCTAATAAGGACTTCACTTTTACAAAAAAAAAATATAAGTGAAACTACCTTTAAAATAGAATTTAATAGAGTGAAAATAATTGGGTCCAATCCTGCAAACATGTGCACATGTATAACTTTACACATGTATCTAGCCTCATGCCTTTCAATTGAAGTCAGGAGAATTACTCCAGTTTACATAAAAGCAGACTCTGGCCACATGTCAGTTTGGACGTCTTATAACCAGCCCTGAAAGCCTATTTTAGCTTCAATATTATGAACATTTTTAAGATGGAAAAGAACTACCTAAGGTTAAATGGATATAACCTATATCCTTTTTCAATCCTTGGTCTAAAAACCAAAATCATCATTTTTTTGCACATGGAAAGGTACAAGATTAGTTTCATAACACTATAATAATTCTATTTGTACTCAGATGCTGTCAGGACAGTGGAAATTGTTAAATGTATTCATACTTATTGCAGGGCTGTGTATTCCCACTTTTGTGTTCAAAGTATGTGGAGCCTCTGAATATTGGTTATTTCCAAATGACTGAATTTAGTTACTAAAAAATCCTTCTCAACCTACAGATTTGTTCAAAGCATCAATTCTGGGATTTGGAAAAAAAAAGTGTATACATGTGGGCCTTTGATCTTTACCATATCACCCTGATCAGCTTTTTGAGTATCTTCCGCTCCCCGTCCCCAAAACCAACTGGCGTTTCATTTTTTTTTTCATATGTCCCTTCTATTCAGCTCAGATGGTTGTTTGAACTTCAAGTACCATTTCACCCATTCCCCAGCCTCCAATACAGAGCTCCAAAAAAATCACTATTTGGTGAACTCAAATGTTCCCTCCCTTTCTTTGCTGAAGCAGTGTTTTACAGGCTACCTTTTGCAGGTTTCTTTGTGTTCAGTGTTTAACATGTTCCATTTGTGGTTGCTGGCAAGCTGGAGTGCTATGGGGGCAGCCTGCTCCTCCGTTAGAGGAGGTATTGCTTCAGCAGAAACCAGGCTGGATGGTTCTAGACCCTGGTGAGTTGATAGGCTGTGAGGAGAATCCTGCTCTGAAGGGTGACATGACTGAACAGAACAGGCAGAAGACAGCTTTTGTAAACACAGATCAAGCCAGAGTAATATAAGCAAAAAGATGAGTAACACATAACTTGGGGCTCAACCAAGCCATCAGATCCTGGGTAAGGAACCCTCCCCACAGCCATTCTTGTGTCATCCCCTCAGCTCCCATGGGCCATGGTTCCTGGCCAATGGGAGCTGCTCAGCTGGCCCTGGCCATCCTTCCACCTAGGAGCCAGAGGGAGATGCCAGCAGCTTCCTGGGTGGGAGTTGTGGAGCCTGGTCAGGAGCCTGCCTGCATTGCCATCCGGACTTTTAACAGCCCAGTCAGTGGTGCTGACTGGAGCCGTCAGGTTCCCTTTTTGACTGGGTGTTTTGGTTGAAAACCGGACACCTGACAACCCTAGCCTGAGGAAGGCTAGGTTTGACTCCTTCCACAGGCTGTTAACTTCACTCCTGACTTGATCGGATGACTCTCGCTCTTGCCTCTTGGACAGATCATACTGCTCCCACAGTGCTTCCACCCCTTGTGTGATGGGAAGCCAGGGATTAAACCCAAATCTTGAACTCTGATCCTGTGCATGGTTTCATGTTTTGTGAGCATTGGGCCTAGGAGGTTCCCAAGTTTCCTCTATATGAGGGACATCAGTTTATACCGCTACTCCAGTAAGAGGGAATGCATTCCATCGGACATCATTATAAATGCATTCTTACCGCACTGTTGCTGCTATGACATACAAAATGCTTGGCTTCTAAGAATGGCCCTATATTGCAGGGACACAGTATATTATCCTGCCATTAATCACACTTGAAGCTGAACTGTGTCTGTTTAACATAGTCAATTACTAATAATAGCTCTGGGATAGGGAGTAATGAATCCATGATTATTCAGACTCTTTGGGAAAATTCATGACGGTATTAAAGAACACTTGTTTCCAGCTGAAGACAGATTTCCCCTCAAATCATCTTCTTTCTTTCAGGCGCCTAAGCATACTCTCTCTTTGACTGCATTCAGTGTTCTTTACACTGTGTTGCAGGACATTACAAAGGGGGTTACTCACATCTCTGCATTGCATTGTGTCCAGACACACTAATCTTTTTGTTAGGCCATGATTGGTCACCTCAGTCTAAACCCTATGGAACCTTTGAGCAAAAGTGGCTTGAGAGGGACTTTTTGTGACAGACAGCCATCAGTTCAAAGCCTGGGAAGAGGGGCTCATGTGGGTCGGGGGGGGGGTCCTTTCATGGCAAATGGACAGATGTTTTTCTCTACTTGGGATCATACAGAATATACAATGACTTGAGCACTTGCATCCCCACCATGTGATTTTTTGCAAGGCTGCTTCATGATGGGAACATATACTTTTCATAGACTCAGCAGGGGGACATTTACTTGTTGCTACTGTTCCTTTCAGCCACTTTGTTGGGAGGCTAAAACTACCCTTTTGTGAAGTGAAAAAGGGTTTTTAGTAGAACATCAGCATCCTAAACGCTGTCATTCTTTACATACGTATCTTCTGTGTAAAAACTAATTTTGTGTTTGGAATACAATCAGAAAGGAAGGGTCAGTACCAATAATTCCAAATCCTGTTGTTTGTGTTTTGGTATAATATAATTAACTGTCTCAGTTGTGTTTGCAAATAATAGGTTCAAATCAAATGAGAATTTTTCATGTAGAAAGTTAATTATATGCTTATTATATAAAGAGAGAATGTACACCGGAGTAAATTAATGTTCTTAATCCTGCTATACGTAATATAACTGATGTATTGCACAACAACAAGCTACTCTTAATGTTCATTGGCATTCATTAAATGTGCTGCATTTGGTAATTCAGTCTGTTTTCTTTTTTAATTATGTCTGTACAAAATATGATTTTTAGACATCAGTCCTTTCAGGGGTCTAAAAATGCCTCTTGGTATAACTACAGGGGGCAAAGGATTGATTCTTCTTATTCTACTATCATCTGTAAACTGACTTAAAATAAGGTAAAATGGGACAAAAACTGGGGAGGGTGCATACAATTGTTTGTTAATCCCCAAACAACACATTTTGTAAAATGAATGTATTTTTGTTTGTCGTCTAGGGCATTTTTCACTGTAGTCAATGACAATCTATATTTTGGTGAAAAACATGCTCTTAGAATATTTATTTTTGCAGTCACTGTATGGGGTGGGAATAAAATAATGTTAGAATCTTGCTGCTTTACTGGGCTGCCAACTACTAAATAACTTTATTGGAAATGATTGTTCGTAAATTTGGCATTGAGAAGATTAATTGTAGAGCTTGTAGCATTACTAGTAGTTATAGTTCATCTGAAGTAATTTCTGTTTTCCTTCTGACGTTTTCTTTCATTGATCTTTGCTTGCAGTAATTATGGTTTGAAAACCTGAAACCCAGCCAGACATACATTAACAGAATAGATTTTAACAATACTTATCTTACAGAAAATGAAGAGTATAAAATAGAGAGCTAATAGGTAGATATTGCTCCATCAGATAATTCTAAACACATAAATGTAAAGTCATCTTTAGTCACCTGATTTAAATGGGACTCCTCTGTGACTAAATATTACCCTGGTTTTATAAAGCATGCAGGATTGAGTCCTGAGCATAAAGAACTTCTATAGAAGGCTTGACAGCAATATGTCCCCTTGTCATGAAACAAGACAGTCTTTACTTCAAATAAAAGGCCACTGGAAATGTGCAGTGCCTCCTAGGTAAAAGTCCTATAAATATAAAAGAAGCCCTAATGTGTAAACTTCAAAAATGTGTGTGATTTCAAATTGCTTATGTAAAAAGATTAATACAGTGTAAACAGAACGGCATTTGTGAAACAAAATATTATTGGTTAAAATAAGTGACATTTCGGAACTCAGTTAAGTGAAGACTAGAGCTGGTCTGAAAATGTCCCCCCCCCTTTAAAATTTTAGGCTTTTCAACAAAAGAGGTGGGTAGAAGGGTTTGTTAGAAAAAGATTTGTAGTCAAAACTGAAAGCTGCAAACATTTTTCTCTGAAAATGAAAACGAATTAGTTTTCTGAGTTTTTGGCTTTCTGTCAAAAAAATTTTGAGGAAAGGGGGATACTTTATATATATATATATATATATATATACACACACACACACACCCCAAATATTATTTAATAGAAATTCCAATTTTCTGTTGGAAAAATTTTTGATGGAAGAATTTTGTCCAGCCCTAGTGCAAACCAAGGAAGATTCTGAGACTCTCCCATTCTATACAATATAGACTACATTAAGTAATGCTAAAGTAGATACCATTGTCCTCCATTCTGAGATCTTGCCCTTTGCCATTGTGGAGAGTGGAAGGATTCGGTCCTAACTTCTGCAAAGCATCTCTCTTTCTATCTAAGGTAAACAAGCCTCATAATTTTAATCATCATTCTCTCCCCCTATATAATGCCGCTTGTCATTTTACATTTTAGCCAAATTTATTACCCTCTGATTGCATCAATCATAAAATTGTCACTATGCAGAAAAGCATCAATACACTGATAAATAAAATTATTTAGGATAAAATATAGTCCTCACAGGACATCAGTGTGGTATATTTTGCAGGGGGGGGGGAAGAAGTAAAAGCAGGTAACAAATAAAAAAAAACTCTTTGAATGCTATTAGCAGTTTCTCTGAGGTTATTTTCTTCCACTATTTTCAGTAAATTCAGCATCCATTTTATCCAAGATGTTTATCTTTATGTGCGTAAAAGGAAAACAACTTCCTGCAAACTCCAAACCCTGTATACGAGTAGGATAAAGCAAAGCAAAAACCAATACAGGCCTCAATCCTGCACTATTGGAATCAATAGGAATTTTTCCATTGCCTTGAATGGGAATGGCACTGAGCCTTGATTCTTTAAATAATAAAGGTTTTTTTGATTATCCCATAAAAGGGGCTGTAATTCTGGAAAAAATACTGGGCCAGATTCATTGCTCCAGCTGCTCTGAGTCGATCCAACAAAGCAAAACATCCATAAACTAGGCTGGCTAGTGAGCCAGGTTTATGGCTGTTTTATGTCACTGGAGCAGTGGAAAGCAGTCCTGGTGAATCTGGCCCACTATTCTTAAATTTTTTAAAACTATACTCTGGCATGCTTCCCATGTTCAATATTTTTTACTGTCCTGGACTGTATATTTTGTTGACAAAATGGGCTGGACTTCAAATGTGCTGTGACTCAGTGCAGAAGCAAATTAAAAATATCCAAAAATATCTCAGTTAGGCTGTAGATTAATCTCTGCTAACTCCTGCAATTAACTCAAAGTATCCTGATTAAAAAATTAATCACAATTAATTGCACTATTAATAGACTACTAATTGAAAGTTATTAAATATTTTGGATATTTTTCTAAATTTTCAAAAATATTTATTTCAGTTACAAGACAAACTACAAAGTGTACAGTGCTCATTTTATATTATTTTTATTTCAAAGACTTGCACTGTAAAAATGATAAACAAAATAAATAGTATTTTTCAATTCCCTCATACAAGTACTGTAGCAATCTCTTTATCATGGAAGTACACCTTCAAATATAGATTTTGTTTGTTTGTTACATAACTGCACTCAAAAACAAAACAATGTACCTATAGAGTTCTACAAGTCCACCTAGTCCTATTTCCTGTTTCAGCAAAGACAGATCGGCAGCAAGACACAAACAAGTTTGTTTACATTTATGGAGATAATGCTGCCCTCTTCTTATTTACAATGTCGCCTGAAAGTGAGAACGGTGTTCGGCACTTTTGAAGCTGGTATTGCAAGGAATTTAAATGCCGATATGCTAAACAGTTGTATGCCCTTGATGCTTTGGCCACCATTTTGGAGGACATGGCTTCCATGCCGATTACATTAGTTAAAAAGAATACATTAATTAATTTGTGACTGAAAATTGCATGTCTCCTGCCTGCATTCTGCCATATATTTCATATTCTAGCGGTCTCGAGGATGACGACCCAGCATGTTGTTTGTTTTAAGAATACTTTCGCTGCAGATTTGACAAAATGCAAAGAAGGTACTAATCTGAAGTTTCTAAAGATAGCTAACGCTCGGCCCAAGGTCTTAGAATCTGAAGTGCCTTCCTTGGCTTTTTAGCTAGAGAAGTAATTATTCAACGTGCAGTTATAACCAAAAATGCCCCTTTGAAAAAAATGATTTTGTGTGTGGGGTCAATATTTATTCTCCTTTTGTCCTCATAAACGTGTTCAGTTTACAAATCAAAAGATGATTTTTCTGTTTGCCAGCACTGTGACCACAACCTAGTTCTTTGAGACTCAAGCTGTGTTTTGTTGTCTTTTCACAATCATAATTAATAACAAAGACTCTGCAATAGTGTTTATGGTGTACAAGGCAGAAGAGCATGCAGCTTGCATTTGTCTAGCTGTACTGGATCTGCAGGGCCAACAGTAATAAAAATGAAAAACAGTAAATTAAATTGATAAGCTGGGGACATACAGGAAACAGATATCTTGGGTATAAGTACCACTTTATGTGGCTCTTTTTCTGACCAGAAATTTTTGGCCTGCATTTTTAAGAAGGAAAGTTAGATTCCCAAAAGCATGTTCATATTTACAATGATTGCTTGTGCTAAGTGGGCGAATGCATATGCAAATGATGTGTTAAGTGGCTGAATGTTACCTGCATTGCAAGCACAATTGTGCATTTATTGTTTGCATGTATATTTGTGCTTCTTTCTTTTGCATATTTGGCCATCATATTTTACTGTTTCATGTACAGTCAAAACGATGCTTCAGTTGTCATTTCCAGACTGTTTTCCTCTGTCTCCCATTAGTCTTGAATCAAATTTTTCAACTGTCTTATTCCAGGAACAAAAGTTGCCTGGATCACAGCTCATTTATTGTGGTGTCCGCCAAAGTTTTATTCCTGAAGTAAATAGAAATTTGGTAGGTCAGGTTTGCATGACCCTTTCTTGTCCCCATAGTATTCTTAACATCTTGAAAACACCTACACTTGTAATTTTATACTGTGACGAATATTACAATGCACTTCGGGAACATGGTTGATTCTCATAACAAATGATGACAAGTGAATAATTTACATTCAATGTTGTATTACAGTATTCAGAGATGTGTGGAATAACTTTCAAGTAAAAAAAAAAATCAACAAAATATGCAAGTTACTTAGGAGAGTCATATTTAAAAATATTTGCTTAGAGAGCAACTCTTGTCCTAAAATAATTAATGGTTCTCTCTGTCATATGCTTCAGAATGAGAAAAATGACACACTCTAAATAAATATCATTAAATGGATATTAACTATATGCCACATTCTCACCATGAGATTAAACTGTTTGCTCAATGAGAAAATCATTTAGCTGCCTGCTGCTACTTCGTCTGTTGCTTCAGCAGGTGAGCAAGTGGCGCTAGTTTTGATTTCCTTGTGGATCTTGGTGGAGTCCCAACATTTTGTCTTTCAAAAATTCTTCCTTGACAGAGTTCTCTGTTTATTAGGACCCGGATTAGGTGTTTAAACAAAGTAAGAGTAAGTGACTTGCCTCCTAATTGTGGCAGATGTCATTACTTCCAAATCCTAGGTACTCACTGAGTAGCCACAGGGATATACAATAATTACTGAGGTGTCTACATTGGACTCATTATTAACAATTGCTAAATATTTAATTGCAGAACTGAAAGGGGGACCCTGCTGATAATATAGCCTACTTTTTTCATAACTCATCTAGCCAGGGATTAAATGTGTGTGTAAAATAAATTTTCTGAGTGGAACCGCCCATCATTCTCAGTGTTGCTTCTTAGTGTAAAATTAATGGTGTTGCAGTATGAGAGAGTGAGCAAGAGAGAGAGTGAGTGAGCAGCTGGGCAGATTTCCTTTCAAGAAATTGTTAGGGGAGTTACTATCAAGGGAAATTAGAGAATATTTTGAAGGTATCCAGATTAATATGAAAAATACCCTAATAACTTTGCATTTAATTTAATTTGAATTCACATTTATTTAAGGCAGAGTAGCTGAATTCTTAAAATATAATTGTGCTTGGAACAGAGGATCTTGAGAAGATCATTGTTTTTTTGGCATGGAATGTTGATCTTGCTTCCAACAGAAGATGAGTTCTTGATGGTATTTTTAGTTGGGCAAGGATAAGTAGTTAATCTTTAAAACTGTATAGTACCTGAATGATGACATCCTTTTTATTCCCCTCCCCTCCCGAACTGCACCTGTGGAACTTAGAACTTGAAAGGAACAAGAATATCAACAAACTAATTAATTGATTACATACAAGCAGTTTCAGGCTGTGAGATCTTATCCCATTTTGCAAACTAAGAAAATTCAGATATAGTTAGTACTTGGATGGTAGACCTTCAGGGGAAAAAAAACAGGTACAACAGGAAGTATGTTGGTGAGTTACTAGATCATACTAACACAGTGGAAAGAATATTGAGTCAATATTTCAGCCTCGTGTTTGGGGGAACTGTGCTTCTAGAATGTAAATTGAAATTGTGGTTGCTTGTCTGATATGTCTACTCACTCTGTTCTTGATATTAACTTTATAGCAAGCGGGCCGGATTCTGATTTCTCTTACATCTGTAAATCTGGAGTAACTTTGTTGAGGTCACTCTGAAGCCTGTCATGGGTCTGGGTCAGAAAATTTGATCCCCGTAGTTGTAAATTACATGTACCATAGACCTTGGAGTGAGTATAGCCTCATTTAAAAAAAAAAAAAAAAACAAAAAAACCAGACACCACCTTTACTGTTTTTTTTTAAAGTTGGTTTACTTCAATAATAGATAACAAAATGCCAGATTCTATTATCTTCTCTGGGAGCTCTCTATTAGGGCCAAGATGGAATGATAAGCATTTCCCCACCCCAGTCTCCTCAGCCTCTCCTTAGTCAGTTGGCCTCTCAAGAACTGCAGGGAGTAGAAGATAATGCCATGGAGGCAGATTACCCTTCTCCCCCTTACAGACATAAAGAGGGAGGTCTTTTTTAGAGAGTGGAACCTTTATCTATAATGCTTAGTCTGTTCTAAAACGAAAAGTTGGTACTTGCTTATGTCCTCTGTGAAGAGGGTTGCAGACAACAACAAAGGGTGCTGAGGGCACCCTTCAAATGCTTGGTGGCAGCAGAGATTAAACGAATGTGACTTTTAAATATAGTTCAGCTCTGAAAACTGACTTTTAAAATTAACACATTTTCTCTCAAATCTGCTTGTGTGTATTCATCTCTCTCTCTCTCTCTCTCTCTCTCCATCTAGACATCTTTGTCATTCAAGTCAGTATATAGATACGTGTGTGTGAGTGATATATATATATATATATATATATATATATGCCAACTTGAATGACAAAGATGTGTTTCTTTTACACCTGCTGGCAATTGGAGACTGAGTTGGATTCTGTTCTTCCTTCTGCATCATCAACAGAATTGTATAGTAAATTACAGGGCTATAATCATTTTCACCTGTGCAAACCAAGGGAATCAATTAATAGATTCATAGATACTAAGGTCAGAAGGGACCATTCTGATCATCTAGTCCGACCTCCTGCACAGCGCAGGCCACAGAATCTCACCCACCCACTCCTATGAAAAACCTCATCTATGTCTGAGCTATTGAAGTCCTTAAATCATGGTTTAAAGACTTCAAGGAGCAGCGAAGCCTCCTTCTAGTCAACCATGCCCCATGCTACAGAGGAGGGCGAAAAACCTCCAGGGCCTCTCCAATCTGCCCTGGAGGAAAATTCCTTCCCGACCCCAAATATAGCAATCAGCTAAACCCTGAGCATATGGGCAAGATTCACCAGCCAGATACTACAAAAATTCTTTCCTGGGTAACTCAGATCCCATCCATCTAATATCCCATCTCAGGGGATTAGTCCTATTTACCCTGAATATTTAAAGATCAATTACTTACCAAAATCCCATTATCCCATCATACCATCTCCTCCATAAACTTATCGAGTAGACTCTTAAAACCAGATAGATCTTTTGCCCCCACTGCTTCCCTTGGAAAGCTATTCCAAAACTTCACTCCTCTGATGGTTAAAAACCTTCGTCTGATTTCAAGTCTAAACTTCCTGGTGGCCAGTTTATACCCATTTGTTCTTGTGTCCACATTGGTGCTGAGCTGAAATAATTCCTCTCCCTCTCCTGTATTTATCCCTCTGATATATTTATAGAGAGCAATCATATCTCCCCTCAACCTTCTTTTAGTTAGGCTAAACAAGCCAAGCTCCTTGAGTCTCCTTTCATAAGACAAGTTTTCCATTCCTCGGATCATCCTAGTAGCCCTTCTCTGTACCTGCTCCAGTTTGAATTCATCCTTTTTAAACATGGGAGACCAGAACTTAACACAGTATTCTAGGTTAATTTGGCAATGTTTATAATAAGTGGGATGTTCTAATTAACAATATTTAAACAAAACAAAAAAATTAGAACCAGGAAGTTTAGAAGTCAGATAATTGAAAATGTATAAGTTTGATAGTTTCATCTATTTACCTGAAGCCTTCTCCCCAAATGTCATGGCTGATGGTAGAGTTTGTTACAGAATCTTTATTACTGGTAACAGTGAGCAAGCAAGAAAGAAACTAGCGTGATTTTTCAAATCCCAGATTGTTCACAAAATTGGAAATTAGAAAAAAACGCATATTTTTATTTATAAACTGAGCACATGTAGAAATTATTTAGACACAATAAAAGCCTTCCATACTCTCATCTACAGAATCAGTGTTCAGAGTGGGACTGCATTTAATGTTTACAAATGACTGAAACTTGTATAATCCTAGCACAGATCTCACTTATATCAGTTAATTCAAATATTGAACCTATCAAATACACAACCATTGATTACTTAAGGGTTAAATTAATGTGATACTTGTAGGAGTCTATTCCAGCAAAGAACATTAAATATGGGGCATATTGTTTGCATCATTAAATTAAACTACTAACTATATAGCTTAGAAGAGAAGCATAGTCAGCAGTGTACTCTTAGAAATCGAGAATTGTATTTAGTAATTCAAAGGTATTATTTTAATGTTTGATAACTGATATGAATCTGAATTTTTGACACACATTTCCTTGTAAATAGAAGCTTGCTTAATTAAAAATCCATGTTTACTAAATACAGAAAATGAGTTAAATAATAATTGAGGCTGTGACCCAAAACAACAAAAGGAAGAAAATTCCAATATAAGGATGACTTGAGCCATTGGGACAAATCCTCCTCAGGTATAAATTGCATAACTGCATTGACTTCATAGAAACTATGTTGATTTACACCCGCCTATTGTCCTATTGACTGGCCAAGGACTGTATGAGTAGTACAAACACAATGCAAGGAATTGAACATTTAGTGGGTGGGATTAATTTAGCTAGATATGGAATACTGTCTAAAACCTTTGGATTCATACTGCTGCATTTGCAATCTCCAATGGCACAGATGGCTTCAACCTCCATGATGAGAGGGTGAGCGTCCTAGCTTACGCGGATGACCTGGTCCTGACCGTGGACGACCCAGAGAGCCTCCAAGGTATGCTAGATGCCACCAGTCGAGCTGCCGACTGGATGGGGCTTCGCTTCAATGCAAAGAAGAGTGCAACTCTCCACATCGATGGCAGCAAAAGGGACTTGGTGCAGACGATGGGGTTCCATATCCAGGGTGAGCCCATCATTCTCCTGGCAGAGAGGCAGGCATACCAGCACCTCGGCACGCCGACGGGTTTCCGTGTTCGGCAGACACCTGAGGACACTATCCAGGAGATCTTGCAGGATGCCGCCAAGATCGACACCTCCCTGCTAGCATCATGGCAGAAGATAAATGCCCTGAACACCTTCCTGATACCCCGCATGTCGTCATTCTAAGGGATCCGCCGTGGTAAAGGTACCCCTCAACAAGGCAGACAAGATCATCCATCAGCTGGTGAAGAAGTGGCTGTTCGTTCCCCAGAGAGCCAGCAACGAACTGGTCTACATCGTCCACAGGCATGGCTGTCTACATCACACACGGGTCTACATTGCCACGTCCCCTTCATGGGTGACCTGTGTGACATTGTGGTGATCACCCACGCCTTCCGCCTGCTGATGTGTCCCGACGCCATGGTAGGAACATCGCGGCCAAACACCCTCCATGACGCACAAAGAAGCAGATTGCAGAACCTACTCCAACCAAGACATCTCCACCTTCCTGAGTGGTTTCCCTGGATGGCGAATTCGGATGGGAGGGGCACAACATCCCTTCACTGTGGTCCCGCGCTCGCAATGCCACACACGTCGCCTGTGGGAAACGCATTGGCTGCCACTGGGAGTGGTGCAAGGAGTGCCAGGAGCTGTAGTCCTGGTGGCTGCCGATCAGATCCGACGACAACACCACCATCATCACCCCGAGCGCCAGGGACGTGCTGAGGACCCTGAAGGCAGCCATCCACTCACTGTACATGGAAACCCTGAAGTGTAAACCAGACTAGGGTAAAGCCTCCAAATGACCAGCAGTGGGACGCCAGCAACCACTTCCTCGCAGAGATGGCTGCACCTGTTTTGCTGACTGGCAGTTCATCCATCATGCCCGGCTCAGCTGTGTCCCGCTCAACGGAGCCGTCTGCCATGGGAACCGAGACAAGTGTTGCAAGAAGTGTGGCTACTCCAACGAGACCCTGCCCACGTCCTGTGCAAACTGCAAGCCCCACTCCAGAGCCTATCAGCTGCGCCACAATGCCATCCGGAACCGCCTGGTGAAAGCCATCGCACCACGCCTGGGGTAGGTTGCCATGAACTGCACCATCCCCGGTGCTGACAGCCAGTTGCGACCTGACGTGGTAGTCACCGATTGAGGGCCCAGAAAAAGATCATCCTCCTCGACGTCATGGTCTCCTTTGAGAACAGGACCCTGGCCTTCTGTGAAGCCTGAGCTCGTAAGCTGGAAAAATACACCCCCCTGGCCAACACCCTGAGAGCGAAGGGCTACGAGGTGCAGATGGATGCCCTGATCATCGGAGCCCTGGGCACTTGGGACCCCTGCAACGAGAGTGTGCTGCAGACCTGTGGGATCAGTCGATGCTACACACGGCTCATGCGGTGCCTCATGGTCTTGGACACCATCCGATGGTCCAGGGATATCTACATCGAACGCATCACTGGCCACCGACAGTACCAGGAGGTCTGAGTCAGTATGATATCGTGTATCAACTATGAGAAAGGGAGCGAGAGACTTTTCCAGTGGACCATATGACTGGAACCATAAACTCACTGAACATTAAATCTCACCAAATGAGGGTAAATCCTCCTCATCATCGTATCCACTCATTATACTCCACACCTGAACATAGCCATTATATGAACAACATACCCCCATATCTCAATGTCTGTACTTTGACCCGTTAACCTTTTACCCACAATCAGGGAGATTGCAGATTATGTATTCCTTACGTCATCCATTCCTAAACCGAATTTTGCACCCCTTGATAATCTGTACCTTATTCCCTGATAACCAGAAACTTCTATGCTTAAACTCTGTACCATTTTCTTTTTATTTCCACATCATCTTAATAAATTATTATTCCTGATGAGGTTGGTGGATCTGAGAGCTTGAGCTCTAGCCTGAGCAGGAATGCCCACCGTTGCTATTTTTAGCCTCCGTAGCACTAGCCCTGAGACTCAGCCCAAGTCAGTTGATTCAGGTGCTGGGATTCTCTGCTGACATTTTCTTGCAGTGTAGATGTACCCTTTGACTGTAGCTCAAACCAAAGTAGTTTAAAAAAAAAAAGCACTTTTACAGAAGCAGCCCTTGTATCTTAGATTCCTTACCAAGATGGTGTAAGTTCTTGGTGCAGCTCGATCTATAATGGTGCCAATGAATATGCCTTCATTATTTTAAAAAAAATTTTTTTTGAGTGGGGGGGTGTTAGCTTCTAGAACTCTGTATTTCAGAAGGGCAAATCCAAGATCATGGGCAAAAGTCTTGCAGGACCCCTGCTGTTTGTCCCACGGGTTTGGGCCGCTTTCAAAGGCTGGAACTGTATATATTAAACTAATTAATATATTTTAATAAGGGGAGTTGTATTCCCTCCAGTTCTCCCTGAATTTGAGCCCTGCATGGTACCCTGGACAAAGGGAATACTGTAAACATTTTTCCTGCAATCAGTACTATAGGTTTTGTGAGTCTCCTCCCCCCGCCCGCTTCCTTTATAATAAGATTAACATTTTCGCAAGAGCGAGAAGGCCTCTGTTTGGCCTCATTAAGTTTACTTGTTTGGCCTTTGCTCCCCTGTGGTGTTGGGAAAACCTTGTCTGGAGTGTTTGAGGGATTTGTTGGCATGAAGGGAAAAACGGAAAATTTCATTATGATCTAGATTTATGCAAACAGAGTGATGGCAATTTCCTTCTATGAGTGTTGCAAAGATACATAAAAGTTGTATGAATAAGGTAGTTGGGGGTAGCTCTTATAATGAATTATACTACATCCTTAAGCTAACAGAAGTTTTTCAAAGATGTATGGAAGATGAAATAGTAGCTTAGCTTAGAACGTATGTTTTTCATTATTTATATAATCTTTTCCTTAGAAATGTCTGATTATCAATTGTAAAGCAAAGGATCTCAATTATATTGTAACAATATTGAAAAAATAAGTAATGATTGGATCTCATCAGTTCAGCTTGGGAAAGCTTTGGGAAGTGACATCAGTTTTTTTAAAGATACAGTATTGCAGTGTTTTTTGCTTTTAAATAATACAGCCGTTACCTGATCAATTAAACATGAAATGTTTCCCCAAACCATACCTTATAATGCCAAAAAAACTTCACATGTCATCACAAACGTTTCTGTATTTTTAAGTCACCAAAATCCCTTAATGCATTTAACATTTTTCAGGACTCAGACAATCCTGCTTTGTTAATACAACCTTGAAAATTGGCACCTTCTTTACTGAAAAAAAGTCAAAACTGGAGATCTCTGAAAGGGTAACACTTTTATTTTCAGTATAAGTTAGTCATTATGAATTCTGCTTTCCATCCTATCATTTTACTTTTTTTTATTAGTTCAGCATAGTTGTAAGGTTTTATTACAAATGGTTCCTTTGCTGCTACTGAAAAAATTGTTTTCAGTTTCTAATCTATCAAATACCCCCAAAATTGTGCTCTGGCACCTTTTACAAAATTAAAAAATTGCTTCATATACATGTACTTTATATATGGACATCAAGTAATTAACTACTCCACCCATCCTGAGAAGTGTAATTGGCAGTAACCTACTAACAAATCAGAATATTAGTGAATAGATAAAACCCTTATTTTTTTCACACTTATCTTCATCTGAGGCCTGATTCAGCACATGTGGAAGATTAAAAATTTGGGCTCTGGTGGACCAAGTGGGATGGCAAATGTCAGAATCTGTGGTACATCAGGTAATATCCTACTGGCATTCCCTTCTTGTTAATATTGGGGATCTGATATGAGTGCCTTTACTGATTTCCAAATGCAGTAATATAGCCTGGTGGGAGAGATGGCCACTTTTTAAATCTGATCCTAAATTATTATGGCCTTTATAAACTAAAAGCAATACCTTGAACTCCACCTGGGACTTTCAAACAGCCAGTGCATAGCATAGAGCATCATATGCTTTCTACAATATGCCTTAGTCAGTAGGTGGGCTGCTACATTTTGCACTAGTTTCAATTTGAGAAGGGTTTTAAAATATATCTGTGTATAGGGCACATTGCAGTATCTGTCTCAAAGTGACAAATAAATGTGGTTCTTCATGCACCTTAATATGAGGTTAGAAATCATCATTATGTTAGTAAAACATTAATAGGCTAGATTCTGCCACACATACTTATGTTGAGTAGTAGCTTACTTATCAATTGGTCCCATTGAAATCATGACAAAATTGCAGTCAGGTCACTTTAAGCTCCTAATTCTGAAAATCTTAGCTTCCATGTCGGTTGTATAAATACTAGTTTAATAAATCAGTTTATATTATTTTGTATTAGAAGAATGGTGTTCACAAGCTAATTTTGTATTAGGATGGAGTTGCATTTGGAATAACTAGTTATCTAAATTCAGTGTACAGCTGTATTAGATTATATAAGGTCAATCAAGTGCAAGTACTGTAGTGTCTTCCCATAACAAGTAGATTGTTTACTTTTTAACAGAGACAATACTCAAACAACCCATGGGAAATTAAATAAACAAATATAAATTGTTAACTGTAGGACATATTATAAAGCTGTTACTATTTTCACATATCTAACTCATTTTTAATATAAAAGCTTTATATAAACTACTTTTAATACAAGTTGGAAGGAGACCTTTATAATTTAAGCAGTAAGGCCCAAATTCAGTAAGCAGTACTTATGTACGTGTGTAAGTGCTATGCTAAATCAGGGCCAAAGTTTCCGCTACAACATATGGTGCATTAAGTTTTTGAAATACATGAAGAGTGCATTCAGAAGTACCTGCAACAGCATTACCCTGTAATCAACAATTGAAACTCAAGTTAGCTTGTTCAAAGGCAGTGCTGTTCCACTTGCAATGATATTATGCCTGCAGTGCAGACCATTTGTATTAGATATAATGCTATGAGCATCAGGCTAAGAGCATTAGCCTAGATTCTGAGCACCTTGGATTATTTCATTTCCAAAACATTAGTATGGGTCAGCGCATGGTGGAGACAAACAAAAATAGCTAAAGGGATAGAATCCTGACTTAGACCTAAAACTTCTGATTTTCTAATTAAATACTGGAATGTCATTGGGCCCTACTGAAATGACTAAATCATGAAATTCTCCATCTTAGTGACATTGTTAAAATTGAAAATGTCAGAAATGTCGGTTGTGAGCATGATGCATGAACATAAACCTGGATTTTATTTCATTTTCTACAAACGGCCAGATTAATCTGAAGTAATATTGAAGTCCTGTTTTACTCTTTCCGCTCCATAATGAATCACCAATTTATTTGCTGAATTTTCACACATCCCTCATGCAACAAAGACAACACAAACTGTATTGAAATAGTAAAAGGCATTAATTACTCTAAAGACAGCAGGCACTTCAGAAGCTGAGGCATGGTACTTGCCTAGGCAATTGACCTCAAGCAAAGAAACATTTTAAGATCTAATTCAGCTGAGATGATTGCATAACGCTATAGATCTTGGGTGCAGAGCTGGCTGAGCTTTGCAGTAGAACCCCAGCAAGGCTGCATACAGTAAGTTTATTCATTAAATTTACTCAAGGCTGCGGAGTTCTCAGGAGTGGGAGGAGCAGGAGGAATTGAGAAAATCATGGTAGAGTTTTCCACCCCCTGCAGAACTCTGATCCTGCATTTATCACTAGGTAGCAGCCTTTTAAAAGCTTTATTTTCTTTGAAAGGATTTTCTCTGGGGAGCTGCAGTTGCTGTAAGTCCTTTCATGAGGCTGCACTTTAGCATGGTTTTATCATGGGGAGGAAACAGTTTGATTAGAGGTTAACCCCAAAACTTAGGCCACGTTTGCCGAGGTTTGATAACCTTTTGACAAGGAATGTGGCTTGAGTTCTGAGCCAAATTTTTAGTGAGCCTTGGCCAATTTATGGTTTTGTGAGGGCAAAACTAGGTAGTTACAGCTGAGTTTCACTTTTGCGTTTGGAACTGAAACTCAGATCAAAACTGGGGATAGGACCTTGGCAAACCAACTAAATCAAAACAGGTTGGTATGAACCCTGGAAAACTGTTGTGATTTACAGACTACAGTTACAAGGAAATCTTTACGTATTCCGTTAACATTGTGTTATGTCCAAAGCATTCAGGAATTCTACACAATCCCATATACTTGTGGAGATATAAAAGAGGCTCCATACTGTCTCTGTCACTTCAAAAACATAGTGGCTCTGAGTATTGTTATGCTAATGGAATTTTAAAAAAAATTCTTTTGCTTAATAAAAATCCATTTTATGTAACTAGGCAAAGTATCGGAAACAATCATTCCAATGTTGTGAGATCAAAACTTGATGTTGAGTGATTTGTTAATAGTAAGAGATAGTGGAACAGACTAAGGAGGGGAGGTGGGTGAGGCACTATCGTGACAGATGTTCATGTATTTTGTGGGCTTGCTATCTGTGAATTTATAATTGTATTGTTCTCACAAGTGATAAGGCTGATGTAAATTGCTAATTGTGACAAGAAAGTTAAAGGTGACAGTCATTTGTCCTGAACTTGTGCTGTTTTTCCTAGGTATTACACTAAGATCCTCCACTGATATCTCTGTATCTACTATGTGCATGGAAATGTCTAGGCACAAACAAGGGTGGTTGCACCAACAGAGTCCACAATTTTGAATGTTTTTAGTTCCTTGGAGCAAATCCCCACTGAGGGTGGTGGTGGTGTTGTGTGTTTTGTATGGTGGCTTGACTTTAAAGGGTGGAATTTACTACAGTGGAGAGGTCCCATCAAAGCCCCAGGAACTATTTAAGCTCTACATTAAGCTCCTATGATGCTGATGTGGCAAAACACATAAGCATGTGCATACATTGAACCATGTGAGTAGTCTCATTGACATTTATGTAATTAGTTAATTAGTTACTGGATCAAGCCCCAAATGGTGTTGAATGGGACCTTTTTTGGGCTGTATGCATTTGGATAAATTTCACCTATAATATAGCTAATAAACGTAACGTGATAGACTGGCTCTTCCACTAGTAACAATTTCTTTGACTTTGACGGTATGATCAATGTAATATTGTTGTCTTGCATGCTAACACTGGTGCTGCTAAAATGTATTACTTCCTATGCCCGAGTTATTTAGAAATAACGAGAATAACATTTAGAATCATTTTAATTAGTTTTAACTTAACTGCAATAAATGATCTACTTAGAAATATTACTTTAAATTAGGGCTGTTGATTAATCGCACTTAACTCATGCAATTAACTAAAAATATGAATAGTGATTAAAATTAATCATTAATTGCAATTTTAATCATAATATTAAACAATAGAATACCAATTAAAATGTATTAAATAATTTTAGATGTTTTTCTACATTTTCAAATATATTATTTTCAATTACAAAGTGTACTGTGCTCACTTTATATTATTTTTCATTACAAATATTTGCACTGTAAAAGTGATTTAAAGTTTTTTTTCATATCACCTCATATAAGGACTAAACTGCAATCTCTTTATCGTGAAAGTGCAATTTACAAATGTAGATTTTTTTGTTACATAACTGCATTCAAAAACAAAACAATGTAAAACTTTAGAGTCTACAAGTCCACTCAGTCCTATTTCTTGTTCAGCCAATCACTAAGACAAACAAGTTTCTTGACATTTATGACTTCTTATTTACAATGTCACCTGAAAGTGAGAACAGGCATTCACATGACACTTTTGTAGCTAGCATTGCATACCATATATGCTAAAAATTCGTGTGCCCCTTCATGCTTCGGCCACCATTTCAGAGGACATGCTTCCATGCTGATGATGCTTATTAAAAATATTATGTGTAATTAAGTTTGCAACTGAATTCCTTGGGGGAGAATTGTATGTCTCCTGCTTTGTTTTATCTGCATTCTGCCATATATTTCATGTTATGACAGTCTCGGATGATGACCCAGCATATGTTGTTTGTTTTAAGAACATTTTCATTGCAGATTTGACAAAACCAATGTGAGATTTCTAAAGATAGGTACAGCACTTGACCCAATGTTTAAGAATCTGAAGTGCCTTCCAAAATCTGAGAGGGATGAAGCGTGGAGCATGCTTTCAGAAGTCTTAAAAGAGCAACACTCCGATGCAGAAACTACAGAATCCGAACCACAAAAAAAAGAAAATCAACCTGCTTTGGTGGCATCTGACTCAGATGATGAAAATGAACATGCGTCGGTCTGCACTTGGATCATTATCGAGCAGAACCCGTCGTCAGCATGGATGCATATCCTCTGGAATGGTGGTTAAAGCATGAAAGGACATGCATCTTCAGTGCATCTGGCGCATAAATATCTTGCGACGCCGGTGACAACAGTGCCATGTGAAAGTCTGTTCTCACTTTCAGGTGACAGAGTAAACAACAAGCAGGCAGCATTACCTCCTGCAAATGTAAACAAACTTGTTTGGCTGAACAAGAAGTAGGACTGAGTGGACTTGTAGGCTCTAAAATTTTACATTGTTTTGTTTTTGAATGCAGTTATATAACCAAAGAAATTTTACATTTGTAAGTTCAACTTTCATGATAGAGATTTCACTATAGTACTTGTAATAGGGAAATTGAAAAATACCATTTCTTTTGTTTTTTTTACAGTGCAAATACTTGTAATAAAAATAAATATAAAGTGAGCACTGTACACTTTATATTCTGTGTTGTAATTGAAATCAATATATTTGAAAATGTAGAAAACATCCAAAAATATTTGAATAAATGGTATTCTATTGTTTAATAGCGTGATTAATCACAATTAATTTTTTTAATAGCCTGACAGCCGTATTTTAAATGCCTTATTGTCTTTTTTTCTTTTCTCTTCTTTTTTTTTTTTTTTTTTTTTTTTTTTTTTTTTTTTTTGCCCCTCAGAGTAGCAATGCCAGTTGGTAACAGTAGAATTTTAAATGTCAGTTGGCTTTGTAGAACTGTCTGAAAAAGGCCGTTTTGATTATGGAAAAAGGAATTACCATCTTAACTCTGACTAACTTCTCTCCCTGCAGATAATCACTGGGATCCCAGTCATGATCTGCTAGTGTCAATAGAACATTTCATGCTTTTCTCCCATGCTGCCCCTCATGCTTGGGAGGAGCTCTCCATAAACATCCACAGAGCTACTTAATTGTTCAAATTGTTTAGTTGATCAAATCCCTCCTTAAAATTCTCCCCTTTGCTGTGATGCCTACATAAAGCTTGATAGTAATTAGGCTGTGTAGATAGTAATTAGGGTGTGCTCAGATCCCTACCCCTGACCAATGTTGTCTCACTGTTTCCTTGTACTTTCAGTCTGTATCCATCTGATGTCGTCTTGTTTTGTATTTCGATTGTAGACTCTTTGGAGTGGAGACGGTTATTTTGTTCTTTATTTGTACAGTGCCTATCACAGTGAGTTCCTGATCCATGATTGGGGCTCCTCAGTGCTATGGCAATACGAATAATATATAATAATAACAGGGACTAGCTGTATCTTAATGTTTTCCATTTCCCTTTAATTTAGTGATGGGGGAAGGAGACTTGCAGAGTCTCAAGGACAGAGAGAAGCAATATTATTAGAGTTTTTGGGAAGGGAAAGCTTTTTTGATGAGAGTGAATCTTGATTTGAGATAAATAACTTGTAAAGAGGCTTCCAAAGATGACTTTTAATATCTTGGAGTCTTGAGATCATTTCTTCCACATAAGTAGTTTCCAGACTTGACCAGCCTGAAAACCATAGTCCTGTGGTGACATCTTAGTAAGGTTACCCTATATGGAAGTGCATTTTGCAACCATGGCTAACTCGCAAACAGATTTAGATACCCTTGCTTATGTTGAGGAGTAGCTCACTCTTCAAATAGTTCAGTTGATTTCAGAGGGAGTACTTGAGGTGCAAGGTACTAGTCAGTATAAATAAGGGTATCAGAATCTCTCTCTAAAATTGTCTTGTAACAGGAAAAATACACCTAGGGATCTATGTATAACAATGATGTAATTCGTTTGTAAAAAAGTGCCCTTATTTAGTAAAACTTTCTCCTGCCCCAAAATAAGTGTTCCTGAGCATCTGCCACAGTAATCATCTTGGCTGCTGTGATTGCAGAAGGTCGCTAAGCAATTTGGTTTCACTGAAAGAGGGCATTATTCCATCTTTCCTGTTTTTTTAAATATATAAAATATATAAAAAGAACAGTTTTGTTGTTCATCAGAATTTGTGGGGTTTTTGGGGGGGGTGGTGGGAATCTGTTATTGGCATGACTTTCAAAACAATTCTAGTTTGACTGTTTTATCAGAGACCTAGATAACTTGGTTTGTAGTGGTTTTCCAGTGCTTATTTTGAAGATGTCCTGTTTTACAAACATTGGACATGCAAAGTAGAGTCATAGTAAGAGGAGAGGAATAATTAAATATATAGTTGAGACCTGTAGGCCAGATTTTTAGAAAAGTTTTTTGCATACATTTTTAAGTGCAGCTACTGCAATTTGTCATGCATATCGTACATTTGCATGTGCAAATGAGTATTTAGATGTCTTTTGATCACAGTAATTTTGCATTAAATCTGGCAGTTACACCCCAGATTCTTCAGAAAAATATGGTTATGATATGAATATGGCCTAAGATATATTTGATGCAAGATGGGTCTTGTAAGGTATCACTGGAAAAGTTATGATTTATTGAATGTGATTATCCAATTTGTATGCATGTATCATTTCTGTATCTAAAGTTAGGATTATTGACTAAGTAACAATTACAACTGTGTATGTATTTGTGGAGACACCCTCCAGACAACAGGCCATCAGCTTTGATGGGCCTTTAGGAAGAAACAATAAGACTTTAAAGATACTAATTTCTCTCCTTCCTGAGAGGACAGAGCTGTGACACTGCTAGGTCACAGTACTAGCACATAGCTGTGACGCTTCTAGTTCTTGTCACCTGGTACTAAACACTATCGTGGACATCTAGTAATTTTCCACTAAAAGGAGGGGGAGATCAAGATGGGAAAACAAAAGATTCCCGCCTTATGTAAATCTTATTTAAGGCTGGGC
Organism: Dermochelys coriacea; assembly: GCF_009764565.3. Classification (NCBI taxonomy): domain Eukaryota; kingdom Metazoa; phylum Chordata; order Testudines; family Dermochelyidae; genus Dermochelys; species Dermochelys coriacea. The sequence goes on along the minus strand of NC_050071.1, from coordinate 33,848,302 downwards.
AATAAGGCAAACATGATTCTCCTCCATTGCCTACCCAAGAAGAAAGAATGCTGAAAGTAATTGAAGAAAAAAAGGAACTAACCTGAAGGTAAAGGTAGGGATCGGTCCAGACTGAGGCCTGGTCTACCCTGCCACTTTACAGCGCTGAAACTTTCTCACTCAGGGGTGTGAAAAAACATCAGGTGGCATCCCAAAGGGGATCCAACCCATCACACTATGTATACAAGAATGCAATGCAGGTCTCTGGTTTCTTTGATTAGAAATCTGATGTAATAAATATTAGTGTCAAATAAACTATTATTTGGGCCTGAAACAAATACTGCATTAACTTGGGTAAGTCACTATTTTAATGGATCATCATTACTTTTCCAGTTGAGGAATATCAGTATTTTTTAGATTAATTTTAAATTGATTCAGAAGGGAAATGTGGCATGTTTAGTATAAAGTCTTAGTGAAAAAACTGCAGTCAGTTTGTCATTCAGAAAAGTGTAACTTTATCATACTGCTTTTCAGAATGGAAGATGTAGACCAAAGGTCAAAAATAATTACTTTCTAATGGAAAATATATCCCTTCTTAGGGTAATCTGAACTGATGACTATAGAAACATTTCCAAAGGTACAGTTTAAATTTTTTTTTGGCCCTCTTTGTGAAACTGGAACCCCTTCCAGTTGTACAGTCTGTTTATATGAGAAGACTTTTTGATCTTGAAAATTCATTGAAGGTATCCTTAAATTCTGTATGGGATAATAAAATCCTCTGAATATTATGAATTTAGCTCCCTAAGCAGTCTGTAGACTGTATTAATGCCCTGGCATCACATGCCAGACTTTCTGATTTCTGAACTTGAAAGTGGCTGCACAACCTTTTGCATTTGACCGAAATATGGAGGTTTGTGCTTCAGAGCCAGGTGTTTAAGAATAGGAAGTTTCAAGCCTGTTACATCGTATTCAAAGACTCATGAAGTCTGTGTCCTCAAATGTTGGTGTCCTCAAGCTCAGAATGCACTGAGTGCATTGGTTGGAGTGCAGGAGGGGTTCAGGAAGCGGGGTCTCTGTGGCGCTTACCGCGGCCTCCAGGAAGCGGCCTCCAGAAAGCGGCCTCCAGGTCCTTGCTGCCTCTAGGTGCATGGGTAGTCAGGGAGTCTCCACGTGCTGCCCTTGCACCTGCAGGTGCCACCTCCATAGCTCCCATTGTTTGCAGTTCCTGGCCAATGGGAGCTGTGGAACTGGCACTTGGGGCATGGGCAGTGTGTGGAGCTTCCCTGGCTGCCCATGCGCCCGGGGACCTGGCAGCTGCTTCTGGGAGCCATGCGGAGCCAGTGCAGGCAGGGAGCCTGCCTTAGCCCCAGGCCCCCACTGCGCCACTGACTGGACTTTTAATGGCCCAGTTGGTGGTGCCAGCCGGAGTCACCAGGGTCCCTTTTTGACGGGGCGTTCTGGTTGAAAACTGGATGCCTGGCAACTCTGATTGAGTGGAGGCTTCCTTTGGAGGCACCTGGCCCAAATCATAACCTATCAGCCCCACTAATATTTGAGCTTATTTCTTATGCAATCAAATATGCTTACTCAGGGCTCTGTTCTGCTCTCACTCAGGGCTGTGTCAAAAAGATGCAATCAAGTCCTGATGTAATTATATTGTTCCTATGCTGGCTTGTTGGGGCAAATTCTTTTTTCATTTATACCAGTGTAAATCTGGAGTAATTCCTGAAGTCAGTGAAGACAGATTAATCTATTGCTGAGGCCTGGTCTACACTACGGGGTTAGGTCAAATTTAGTCACATTAGGTTGATTTAAAAATGACTGTATCCACACAAACCCCGTTCCGTCGACCTAAAGGGCTCTTAAAATTGACTTCTATACTTCTCCCTGGCGAGGAGAGTAGCGATAAAATTGACCTTGCTCGGTCAAATTTGGGGTAGTGCGGACGCAAATTGACGGTATTGGCCTCTGGGAGCTATCCCAGAGTGCTCCATTGTGACCGCTCTGGACAGCACTTTGAACTCCGATGCACTAGCCAGGTACACAGGAAAAGCCCCGGGAACTTTTGAATTTCATTTCCTGTTTGGTCAGCATGGTGAACTCAGCAGCACTCAATAGCAGAGGTGACCAAGCAGTCCCCCCGAATCGTAGAGCATAGAATATTTCTACACTCCCCCTATCATCTCCATCCCTGAGTTATCGGAGATTAGAAGGCGAAAAAAACACGTTCGCGATGACATGTTTTCTGAGCTCATGCAGTTCTCCCACACTGATAGGGCATAGCTTAATGCATGGAGGCATTCAGTGGCAGAGGCCAGGAAAGAATTAAGTGAGTGCGAAGAGCAGAGGCAGGACACGATGCTGAGGCTAATGGGGGAGCAAATGGACATGCTGAAGTGTCTGTTGGAGCTGCAGGAAAGCCAACAAGAACACAGAACCCCACTGCATCCACTGTACAACCGCCTACCCTCCTCACCATGTTCCATAGCCTCCTCATCCAGACGCCCAAGAACATGGGCGGGGGGAGGCTCCAGGAACCTAGCCACTCCACTCCAGAGGATGGCCCAAGCAACAGAAGGCTGTCATTCAAACAGTTTGATTTTTAGTGTGGCTACAATAAGCAATGTGGCCTTGTCCTTCCCTCCTCCCCCACTCTACCCGGGCTACCTTGTCCATTATCTCTTTCTCTATTAATTAAAAAAAAAAAGGAAGAAAGAATGCCTGGTTTCAAAACAATAGTTACTTTATTTCAAAGGGGGGAGGGTGGTCATGAAACTGGTTTTCAAAGCCTCTCTGATGCGTAGCGTGCCTTACTGTGCTCTTCTAATTGCCCTGATGTCTGGCTGCTCAAAATCGGACGCCAGTCGATTTGCCTCAACCTCCCACTCCACCTTAAACGTCTCCCCCATACTCTCACAGATATTATGGAGCACAGAGCAAGCAGCAATAATAATGGGAATGTTGGTTGTGCTGAGTTCTGACCTAGTCAGCAAACAGCGCCAGTGAGCTTTTAAATGTCCAAAGGCACATTCTACCACGATTCTGCACTTGCTCAGCCTATAGTTGAACTGCTCCTTACTACTGTCCAGGCTTCATGAGCCATGAGAGCAAGGGGTAGGCTGGGGTAGGTGCGACCGCGTGGTGCTGCCGGTTGGGAGAGCAGCCTGAGGCAGAAGCCTCCAGCTTGCATGATATTCTAGGCAGGACTGAATCTCCATGAGACGAAACTTAAAGAAGAGAGTGACCTGGAGTCATTCCCATTCGGTGCTCTAAGAGGAGGATAGCCCTCTCTGTGCAGGCGCCCCGATCAACCCCACCGAAGTCTGCCAGGAGCACCCAGGAGACGTACGACAGCTACCAGTCCTACTGCACCGTCTGCTGTGAAGGCAAGGAGTTGGTGCTGTGTAGCAATGCAGTACCGTGTCTGCCAACAGCACCCAGGAGACATACAGTGACGGTGAGCTGAGCGGGTTCCATGCTTGCCTTGGTATGGCATCTGCATGGGTAACCCAGGAAAAAAAGGCACAAAATGATTGTCTGCCATTGCTTTCACAGAGGGAGGGGGCCTGACAACATGTACCCAAAATCACCTGTGACAAAGGTTTTGCCCCATCAGGCATTGGGAGTTTAACCCAGAATTCCAATGGGCAGCGGAGACTGCGGGAGCTGTGGGATAGCTACCCACAGTGCACCGCTCTGTAAGTCGAATCTAGCCACGCTAGTGAGGACGCATTCTGCCAACTTAATGCGCTTAGTGGGGACACACACAATCGACTGAATAAAATCGATTTTTAAAAATCGACTTCTATAAAATCGACCTAATTTCATAGTGTAGACATTTATAGAGACAGTGGGCCCATTTTGGATCCTGCTTACACTATTTGTGTGCGTTGTAACTTTATTGACTTGATGGAGTTACTCCAAATCTGGAGTAGCTCCACTAATGCCAATGATGTTACTCCAGATTTACCCTGATACAATTGAGAGCAACCCAATCTCTTCAGCTCAGGGTTGATGCACATTGCTGGGCTTGACATTTATTTAGATTTATGAAAGAAGACAAAACTAGATAATACAAGCAGTTATACTGTCCTATTGAACATAGAGTGAATTGCGGGGGGGTGGGAATCGTTTATTAGTGTCCAAGTTATATATCTCATCATCTTTGATCTTCAAAATCAATTTTCATGCTTAAGAAAACTATCCTATGTTTTTGACATAAATTGATTTATCTGTTTTGTTCTGGATTAATTCTCCATGGTAGATATATGGAAACGGGAAGTTTCTTTTCTGCCAACTCCTGTGCTTGTTTGTTCACATGGTACTATGTTTTTCATAATCCCTTTGGTCACTGAAGAAATATTTTGAAAGTGGATTAACATCTCATTTTATCAACCAGTAGAAAGAGGCAGTGAGTTCTGATGAAAACTTTCTGTGTACAACTGCAGTATAAGTTAATAGCTTGCAAATATAAGATGAGAGTTTGAAAGGGTGCTTAATGTGAATCTGATTTATGTTTAAATTATGTTTCAGACTGAGGGCAAAAGTTTGGCTTTGAATTGAACTCTGAGTTAGCTTTCAGCTCTGGAAAAATAGGGTAATTTTTCGAATGACAAAATACAGTACTCTATCAGAATTAAGAAAATGAAGGGTAGTTTAGTGGACTATACTAGGCAATATATTGGATTTATGGGGGATAGTGCAAAATCAGAGTAGCACCACTGGAGTCTGAAAACTAGAAAATCCCATATCCAGAAGTAATGTGCTTGTAAATAGGATGTTATTTTTCATGATACAGCCCTGAGACTGTGAGGCTTTACTGGACAAACTGACTCAGACTTTGAAAAGAATTTATCCAGGAGAATGAAGAATCTGAGTATAGGATTAGGACTGCCTACGATACTCTTAGCCTTCACATTTACACAAAGACAGACGTACAAGACGGATGTTTTCAGTACTTGAAACGTATGTTGTTATAGCACTCATAAATTTAGTCTTTTGAAATGACTCACAGTTTTAATACATTAATAACTGTACATACAAGTAATTGCAGTTGTTTGTCTATATTGAAATTCTGTGGATTAAATTTACATTTCATTGAATTAACTAACGTGGCAGCCAGGGCTTCTTTTATATTTGTTGCTCTCTTTTTTTTTTTTTTTTTTTTTTTTTTTTTTTTTGGGACCAAATTATTTTTAGAAAGTGAACATGGAGGGAATCAGTAAAATTCCCGGGACAGGAGAGGCAGAAGTCCCTGATGGGAAAGTAATTCAGAGAAAAAGATTAAAAAATGGATCCCAAGTGCTAAATGTTATAGTAGCAATTGTATTTGAATCTTTTGGCGATTAGTCTAATTAGTGGTGAATACCAACCCAGGCCTGCTCTACACTTGGGGGGGAAGGACGGAAATCGATCTAAGTTACGCAACTTCAACTATGACGTACTTAGACCTACTCACCGCAGTGTCTTCACTGCAGTGAGTTGACTGCTGCCGCTCCCCCGTCGACTCTGCCTGCGCCTCTCCTGGAGTGGAGTGCAGGAGTTGACGGGAGAGTGCTCGGGATTCGATTTATCACGTCTAGACTAGACACGATAAATCAACCGCCGCTGGATCGATCGCTGCCTGCCGATCCAGCGGGTAGTATAGACATACCCCTAGTTCACTAAAAATCTTAGGGCTGAGATTTTATTTCTTAATGTGCTCCCATCTGAAAGTTGTGTGAAAGATTCTCTTCTCTATGAGCAAATGCGATTAAATAGGGGCTCTTTGTGTCTGTGCATTTACAATATGGTCTTCTGCATATGATCAAACACTTCTGGGCACTGTGATATGTATTTCAGCAAATATCACAATAGTATGCAATACAATGTAATGGAAAGGAAATACAGTAGAACCTCAGAGTTATGAACAACAGAGTTACAAACTGACCGATCAAACCCATGACTGAAACTGGAAGTATGTAATCAGGCAGCAGCAGAAACAAACAAAACAAACAAAAAACCCCCAAACACAGTACAGTACTGTGTTAAATGTAAACTGTTTAAAAAAAAAAAAAAAAGGGAAAGTTTAAAAAAAAGATCTGACAAGGTAAGGAATGTTTTTTTGATTGTTTCATTTAAATGAAAATGGATAATAGCAGCATTTTTCTTCTGCATGGTAAAGTTTCAAAGCTGTATTAAGTCAACGTTCAGTTGTAAACTTTTGAAAGAACAATTATAATGTTTTGTTCAGAGTTGCGGACATTTCAGAGTTACATTCCCAAGGGTGTTCTTAACTCTGAGGTTCTACTGTGTACTTTTTCCTATAGCCCCTATCCTGCAGTTGCGTCCCTGTGGATGAATACTTAAGCTTGCAAGAAATCCACATGGGCACAAAGGACCTGTGTAGATCTAGTTGCAGGCTCAGAAACTCAGTTTGTATAGCTAAATTATATTGTGCACTGATGAGTTTTGGTTAAATGACACTTTTACCCACATATAGCATTTTCTGTAACGGAATTTGTGTTGTGTAATCATGTAATGAAATACTCTGTTGTAATGCACATAAGAACAGAACTAATGTTCTTATGAAAATGCTAGAGCCTGATCCTGCAAACCTTACTCACAAAAGTAGTCTCACTGACATGGGTCCGGACTACTCACTTATGTGAATTAGGGTTTGCAGGATTAGATCGTTTACTCTGAATCTGCTAGCTCTGTCAAATTTAATTCTCAGCCCTAGAGTTGCAGTAACAAAGATAATTTATTTATCATTGAATGACGGTCAGTTTGCAATGCAGACGCCTAATATAATAACAAACAAATAAGAAGTACCGGTTGTTGTTTTGTAGCACTGAAATCCACTGATTGTAGCAGTATGTTTTCTTTTGGTGTGTTTTTGTAAGAGTTTAGAGAGAAGTGCTTTTTTCTAGGTAGTTGTGTGTAACCTTTTCATGCAAAAGATTTTCCCAGCAAGTCTCTTGGCCTAGTAAAAAGCCTGCTAGAGAGGAAAACAGAGGCTTCAACTCATGAAAGTGAATAGGGCAATCTTAGCTATGAAGAAGTGAATACACTCAGTCATCAAAGAGTACTTAAAGACAGTCTGTAAGTTATCAACAGAAACATAAGTCATTCTTTAGATCTGCAAGCATTGTGGGAGACTGAGAATTCCATGAGCCACTACTGCAGGGTCAAGCATGGCAAAGAGCCATGTAAAAGTATTTAATTTTAAAAGTCATGCTGTATATTGGGCATAAAGAATTGCACTAAATTTGTTGCTCAAGGGTCATGATGTATGCATAGAAACTTAGTTTATTTTAGAACTCAGGAAAGCTCTCATTGACTGAATCAGGAATCTATAGATTGTACATATTTGGTCATTATGTAAGATGAAACTTTTTTATATCCTATTGCAAGTGCTCCAGTTACAGAAACATTCAGGTGAGAAATCCAGACAGTGCTAAATAGATAACACCTACTGTAACAACAATTTAAAAAAGTAAGTCAGTACCTTTGATGTGAAAAATAGCATAACGTAAATAGGCAATCCTAATGCTTTTCCAGAGTGTTGTCTGGTAAATGATGCTGAATACCTGGCATGCTAACAATTTACGATAATTTCCCAACCTTCACTAATCAAAAGAAGCCAGAAATGTAATAAATTACTGGGATGAAAGAGGACCAGATGGTTCCCTAAGCTGTTTGTTTAAGAAAATTTAGAAATTGTTAGTGGGGAAAGGTTTCAGAGTAGCAGCCGTGTTAGTCTGTATTCGCAAAAAGAAAAGGAGTACTTGTGGCACCTTAGAGACTAACAAATTTATTAGAGCATAAGCTTTCGTGAGCTACAGCTGTAGCTCACGAAAGCTTATGCTCTAATAAATTTGTTAGTCTCTAAGGTGCCACAAGTACTCCTTTTCTTTTAGTGGGGAAAGTTACTGGTGGGAATCTAAGTGAAACTGAACTCTGACTTCAGGGAAGATACAGGTAATTGAGTGTAAATTCATGTGTGAAAGGGGATTGCAATACCCATTCCCAAACACTACTACAAGGTTTGGTGTTGGGATGAGGAGAGTTAAAGAATCAGAGGGGTGCTGAATGTGGTTGCAGGCACTCAGAATTACGCAACATGTTTATTTCCATGCTCCAGAAGTGAAAGAAACAGCTGTTTAATCAAGTTCATAAAGATCCAGATCCTCAGCTGATGTAAACCAGCATAGCTCTCATGGTTGGGAGAAGCCAATTTACAGTAGCTGAGTATCTGGCCCACTGACACAAATGGCACAAAATTTAGAATTGAAAAATACATGTCAATAATCAGTGCTCATGGTCCATGTACATTACCAAACAAATATTGATAAAGGCTGTAATGATAAAGCTCAGATTCAGATGCTGCTGCTGTTTTAACTATGTACCTGGAACGAGGACATTGTTGTTTCACTTTGGAATGGATTGTATCCAGTAACATGACATAGATATTATATTCGCTAATATCATGATAAATATAAGATTTGTTTGAGATATTGTGCAAGACAAAAGCAACAGAAGTTAAAGGAAAGTTTTAAAGAGATGATTGACAATACTACTTAGTACAGTAAGTCTGACTTATTAAAATCTTACTAAAATGAATTGTTAGAACATATTAGAAGAGAATTCACACAACAAAGTAGTTGTTGTTTAGAGCCACAGGATTTTGTGGATCTGATATTCGTGGAAGACAGTGTCAGATTCCTCCCCCCCCTCCCTCCCCTTTGCCTTTTGTTAGTTATTTTCCTCTCATGTTTTGGTTCCTTCTAAGGGGAGTGGGCAAGTCAGCTGTTCTGCCCTTTGAATTTAGGATACTTAGGATAAATGGGGTTAAATTGGATGACCCTTGTGGTCCCTTCTAACTCTAATGGGTCTATGATTCACTAGACCAATCAAGTTGGTTCCTTTTTGTACAAATATCCAGGAATCCTGCTATCATGGAATCATTACTTGAGAGGATAGTATGGCCAGCACTGTCAAAATTTGGGGCCAGATCCTTGGGCTTACAGTGGCGGTGTTAAGCTTTTCTGGCAATTCTAAGCAGCTGTAATGCCATTTTGAAATGGTATGCGGGTTTTCCCCTGAAGATGTGTGCATAGCTATGCTTCTTGCCAGCAGGTAACTCCCTTTAATGTTATTGGAATTATGTGTGCAGGGACGGGAAGAAGAGGGACAAAGGGAAAAAACAAGTGTTCATATTTAATTATTATTGTCATATGTATTGTAGCACCCAAAGGCCCCAGTCTGGATCCCAGTCCCATTATGCTAGGCATTGTACAAACACATAAGACAAATGTCTCTACTCTAAAAAGCTTACATTTTAAATAGACAGTACAGACAACAAGTGAGCAGAAAGGGATTCAATGTGTAAGCAAAATAATGAGAGTGAAATGTTAACTTGTTTATATGCTGCGTGTGCACACAAACACACATGGGTTAAGTCGAGTGAGGGGAATGGTAGGAGGTGCTGAGTCACTAGAAGCATTGGAAAATGAAGGAAGAGATACAGGGATGTTGCAGAGAGGGACAGAGGATTTGGGGGAGGAGGGTAGGAAAAATGAGGGAGAGGTTGGAAAGGACTGTCAGGGGGAATGAGGATCACAAACAGCCAATCAATGGAGAGGGAAGTCGAGCATCCTGACTGTAAAGTATAATGATACTGCTTGTGTCTAGTGGAGTCTAATAGCAATCCTGTAAATACCTAGTCACACAAGTAACCCTTAATTGAATTAAGTCAATGAAAACTGCTGTTGAAAAATCACGCTGCTTATTTAAGTGGCTAAATATGGATGTTGATGCCTCTTGGCACTGAGGACCAGATCCTCTAATCTGATCAAAATGGTTTAAATTAAACAGGGTTTACAGCTGCTTTGCATCACTGTTGCAGTGCAAAGTAGTGTGAATGTACCATTCTGGTCCTTAAGTCTTTGCACTTGAGTTGGAGTTTCATGGGGCAATACCGATTTAGTGGTTTTGGTGTAATGAAATGGTATCCGTGCTAGGTAATTTAACATGGAAATTAAGATTGTATTTCCTGAAGTTAACCCCCTCCCCCAAAAGTAGAGAAAAATATATTCAGTGTTAACGATTTACAGTTAGCTCTGTAATTTGGTAATTTTGTAATTAAAGAGCAAAAACTGAGTTAGTTTCTGACAGATAATGTTCAGACTTTCTGAAACTTCTCCAAATCTTTCCTGCACAGTAACAACAAATCTTTACATATTACTGGCATCAAAGCATATTTTTTGTGCAGCAAAATTAGAGCATCCTATAGTTATATTTGTAATGACATCACTTTGATTTTCTTTTTTTGATAGACTTTTTTATTAAGGGGGAAATTATTCACACATGCTATAATTTCTGATCCAATGGGATTTCACAATATACCTTGTCCAGTTCATGCACAGTCTGTTGGCTTTTAGCCTAAACCATAAAATACTTATTAATTTGACCAAAAAATCTGGAAAATATGTAATTATGAAGAATGGAGGAGCCATTCATTTCCAGTTTTGAAGGGCTGGCTAAAAAAGGGTTAAAGACTTTAAATCCAAGGACAATTCTAGAGGGATTGTTTGCATGATTGTACTTTGAGTGGATATGGACTGCACACATGGTGCAAAGCTGAGGAAACACATGGCATTTCCTTGGGTGTTTGTATACAGGAAAAGCAGCCTGGTGAGATACATGACAAGTATGTGCAAAGACGAGTGGTATTCCACTTAGAAGCTTCAGAGCAGTGATGTCACACTTATAAAATGTGCTGTATATGAGAGGAAAAGCAAGACAGCTATTAATATTCCAGACCGAAGGTTCTTTGTCTTTGCGCTTAGCCTCTGTATCCGGAGCTGAAACAACTCAAGTGGACGCAAGGTGAACTGAAAAGAAATCAATAGTTCTTCTGTTAATAACAAATCCATTTTTATGTGAAATCTTTTAATTCATATATTTATTTGGAGTTCAAGTACCATGGAAGCACTTTATAATTATTGTCATAAAAAGACTTATGAACACATCAGGAACTTGAACAGATAAATTAGTCATTGAAGTAGCTGTCTGGGGTGAGATCGGGGTTACTGGGGTTTCACTAACTCTACCTCAACAACAAATTCAGAATGTTTCCTGTGCTGTAAATTAGAAACTGCTCTATTTTAATTAAGGCCATCTGGAAGCTCAAAAGGACTACAGGTCTAAAAGTACTCAAAGGTGAAAACACTATTTCATACTCACATTTTTGTCAGACAAAAGACCTTCTTTACAAGCATGTGTTCTTCATGATTTAAAACACTTAGGACTGTAAAGTGTTTTACTTTAGTCAGATGTATCTTTGACTGTATGTGCTCTGAAAACTGGATAGGTGTTTTGACTGTACTCTATTTGGGAAGAGCATCTGATATATCATAAAAATGTTGGGCTGGAAAGGACCATGAGAAGTCAAGCCAAGCCCCCTACACTGAGTCAGAACCAAGTAAATCAAGACCATCCCTGAAAGCAGTTTGTCCAACTTGTTTTTAAAACTTCCAGTAATGGGGGACTCCAGGACCTCCTTTGGTAGCCTGTTCCAGAACTTGACTACCCTTTGAGTTAGAAAGTTTTTCTTAATATCTAATCTAAATTTCCCTTGCTGCAGATTAAGCCCATTACTCCTTGTCCTACCTTCAGTGGACATGGAGAACAATTGATCACTGTCTTTTTTTGCAATAGCCATTAACATATGGGAAGACTGTTATCATGTCCAGCCTTGGTCTTCTTTTCTCAAAACTAAACATGTCCAGTTTTTTTAACTTTTCCTCATAGGTCAGGTTTTCTAAATCTTTTATCATTTTTGTTGGTCTCCTCTGGACCCTTTCCAATTTGTTCACATCTTTCCTAAAGTGTGGTGCCCAGAATTAGATACAATTCTCCAACTGGGACCTCACCAGTGCCAAAAGGGCCAATTACCTTCTGTGTCTTACATACAACACTCCTGTTAATACACGCCAGAATCATATTAGCCTTCTTTGCAGCTGCATCATATTGACAACTCATATTCAGTTTGTGGTCCACTATTAGCTCCAGATCATTTTTAGCAGTACTACCTCATTTTGTATTGTACATTTGATTTTCCTTCTGAAGTGAAGTACTTTGCACTTGTCTTTATTGAATTTCATCTTGTTGAATTCAGACCAAGTCTCCAGTTTGTCAAACCCGTCCTCCAAAGTGCTTGCAACTGCTCCAAGCTTGGTGTCCTCTGCAGATTTTATAAGTATACTCTCTACTCTCACTATCCAAATAATTAATGAAAATATTGAATAGTACTGGACCCAGACTGAGCCCTGCAGGACCCCTTTAGATATGCTCTTCCAAATTGACAACAAAACATTGATAACTACTCTTCCAACCATTTGTGCACCAATCTTATAGTAATTTCATCTAGAACACATTTTTCTAGTTTGCTTATGAGAATGTTGTGTAAAACTGTGTCAAAAACTGTACTAAAACCAAGATACATCACGTCTACTGCTTTCTCCCATCCACTAGGTCAGTAATCCCATCAAAGAAGGAAATTAAGTTGGTATGACTTTTTTTTTCTTGAAAAATCTATGCTGACTATTCCTTATAACCCTATTGTCCTCCAAGTGCATACAAATTGATTGTTTAATAATTAGCTGCAGTATCTTTCAAGGTATTGAAGTTAGGCTGATTGGTCTATAATTCCCAGTCCTCTTTGTTCTCCGATTTAAAGATGGGTACTATGTTTGCCCTTCTCAAGTCTTTTGGGCCCTCTACTGTCCTCCAGGAGTTCTCAAAGATAATTGCTAATGGCTCTGAGATTGTTTCAGTTAGTTCCTTAAGTACCCTAGGATGAATTTCACCTGGTCCTGCTAACATGAACATGTCTAAATTATCTAAATATTCTTTAACCTGTTCTTTTCCTATTTTGGGTTGCATTGCTTCCTCCTGGTTGTTAATACTAATTGTGCTGAGTGTCTGGTCACCATTGATCTTTTCAGTGAAGACTGAAGCCAAATAGGCATTAAGCACCTCAGGTTTCTTGATATCAGTTATTAGCTCTCCTTCTCCATTAAGTGGAAGACCTACACTTTCCTTAATCTTTTTCTTGCTCCTAATAATTATTTAGAGAACCTCTTCTTAACGCCTTTTATGTTGCTTGGTAAGTGTAACTCATCTTGTGCATTAGGGTTAGTCTACACTATAGACTATGCCGCCGTAGCACATCTGATGAAGACTCTCTATGCTGACAGGAGAGAGCTCTCCTTGTTGGCATAATGAAACCACCTCTGTGAGAGGCAGTACCTACTTTGGTGGGAAAAGCTCTCCCATCAAAATAGAACTGACCACACCAGCGCTTAGGTCAGTGTAACTTATGTTGCTCACGGGGTGGCTTATTCCCTTCCCTTCCCTTAACCACGTAAGTTATATCAACATAACCAGTAGTGTAGACAATCCTTTAACCTTCTGGTTTTGTCCCTGATACTTGTGCTGTTCTGTTGTTCTCCTCCTTATCAATTTGACCATGTTTTCACTTTTTGTAGGATTCCTTTTTGATTTTCAGGTCATTAAAGAGCTCCTGATGGAGCCATATTGGCTTCTTACTATTCTTCCTGTCTTTCCTTTGCATTGGAATAGTTTGCAGTTGTGCCTTTAATATTGTGGCCTTGAGGAAAACTGCCACCTTTCCTGAACCTGTTCCCTTCAATTTTCTTCTCATGGGACCTTACCTACCTGTTCTCTGAGTTTGTGAAAGTCTGTTTTTTTTGAAATCCAGTATCCTTATTCTGCTGCTCTCGCTCCTTCCTTTCCTTAGAATCATGACATCTATCATTTCATGATCACTGACACCCAACTTGCCTTTCAGCTTCAGATTTTCTACCAATTTCTCCCTGTTGGTCAGTATCAGGTCTAAAATAGCTGCCCCCCGGTTACTTTCTACACTTTCTGTAACAAAAGGTTGTCCCTGATACATTTCAAAAACTTACTGGAAATTTTGTATTTTGCTGTATTTCTTTCCCAAAAGATGTCTTGGTAGGCAAAGTTCCTCTCCACCCCAGGTCCTGTGTTTTGGATATTTCTGTTATTTGCTTTAGAAATGATTCTTCGGCCTTCTCCTGATTTGGTGGTCTATACATGCATGCGTAGACTAGAATATAGGTGAGAGAAGAGCATTGAATTTGAACTGCTATTGAGGACACAAACAAATTGGTTCTGTAAATTGCTGAGTGCGCTCATCTCTGTAGGAATTGAGGACACTGAGGAGTTCATCACTTCACAACACTGGGCCTAAGTTTACTCTTGGTGGTTTTTTGGAAGGGTAGGGGAAAGGCACAAGTCTTAAAGGTGAATTGAACAGCCTTTTACCTGCCATGATCCGAGTTCCTCAGGTTGTTATTTCTCCTGTACAGCTCACGATATCTCTAGCACTTAAAGCTAGAGCATTGCATTCCTCTTGCAGATCCAATAGTTTGCAAAGTTACCAACTCTAGCAGGGGAAACACAGAAACCTGAGAGTGGATAAGTGGAAAAAGGAAGTATTTTAAATACTGTGGGCCTGAATGATCACTGTTGCTCTAATTTTATGGTGCATCAGACCTTTTTATTTTGTTTTTAAATAATTTATTTGTAATTGAGTCTGCACTTGTATTCCATTAAAGATTTGGGATTGTAAATCATTCCACTTCAATACACACTCAGCTGGTATAGATTGGTGTGGCTCCACTTAACTGTAAAGGAACTATGCCCTTTTAAATCAGTCCCTATATCTTATAACATTTCTGTAGCTCACATCGCCATAGAATGTGGAGCAAATTTGCTCCACATTTCTTTTTTTGCCTTCGTGAATACTCTCAAACTTGCAGGTGCTTAAGGGTATTTATATGCATCAGTCAGGTGAGCAGTTGAACAATTACTGAAACTGTGTATGTAGATTTGTGGTTTTACAAATGCACACAACATTTGTGTGCATATCCCTGGAGCCACATTGGAAATATGAATCTTGATGTGATATTCAGAGAAAAATAAAGGGATTGACTTCTTTATTGCAGAATGTGAATAGATTATGGACATAACACAGCCCAGTTGTGCAGTAATGCCTCATTCCTTATGGCACTATAAAAAACATATATGGTGTTTTTCATCTGCATTGATCTGCAATTGCTTTACAAGCTTCACAAAGCTGATCTACATACTGTGGGTCAGTCTTTGCTCTGTTACACCTGTGTCAATTCAGAATAACTTCACTGAAGTCAGTGGTATAACTGATGGAAAAATTTAGATATTTGTGAATTATTTCTCCCTCCCTTGAAATACAGTCACTTTTGGGAAGACCATGAGGCAACAGTATAACAGTGCACTGTAATACTATTGTAATCTGCAAGAAGAATCCCACAAAAAAGAAAAGGGCAGAATTCCATTGGTAGTCTGGAAAATTTACGGCCTGATCCTGCCCCGTTGAAGAATTCCAAAGGGTTAAATGGGAAAAGGATAGGATTGGTTATGTGGCAATACCCTTATGTGGTAACTGTACAATTCCATGTTACAGTTATATCCTGTAAAAAGTGCTTTCCCTCTAATATGGGTGTGTAGCTTCCATTGCAATAATAAGAATGTGGCCACATTTTAATATCTGGGTACCTAAAGTTAGGCTCTGAAATCCATATTTAGACACTTAAATAAGAACCATCATTTTCAGAGGTGCTGAACACCTAGATCTCCCATTGACTTCAAGGGGAAAATATACCCATTTGAGTATACGGATTTAGGTGCCTAACTTTATGTACCCAAAGACTTTAAACAAATGCATTAAAATTAGTATCATTTATGTAGAATATATCTCCATGTGTTAGACAATACAGAAGTACATAAGAATGGTCATATTGGATGAGACCTATGGTCCATCTAGCCCAGTATCCTGTCTTCGAACAGTGGCCGGTGCCAGACGCTTCAGAGGGAATGAACAGAACAGGGCAATTATTGAGTAATCCATCCCATCATCCAGCTCCAGCTTCAGGCAGTCAGAGGTTTGGGGGGGACACAGCTTGTGGTCAGGCATGGGAAGATGAAGCTCAGTACAATGTGTACTAACGTAATCTAATATAGTGGGGTGATGAATTCGTCAGGTCATAATTACTGCTTCTTCAGGGAAAGAGTCAAAAGAGAAGGCACACATGCCTGATGCTGAAGGACAGCCTTTTTATGCCTTAAACATTGTGGAAATTATTCAAGAACAGTTTATCCCTATATAAAGATTATCAGTGTTTAGTAAGATTTGGATAAGCTGCTATGAAAGGACTGGTTGAGAAAATTAAAATGGCCCAGGGCTTTTTCTCACACACCCATTTTATTTAATGGACTCTCCATGTTTTGTGTTGTGTACTGGTGCGACTGGATTGTTAAAGATGGGGCTTCATTTGAATTATTTCCTCAACATTTGAGCAATCTGAGTCCATTTGGGTGGACCCAATCCTGCGAACATCTATATAGTGCATACTCCTCTAAGTAGCACCATTAAAATCAATGAACCAGATCCTCAGCTGTGACCAAGCTGAACACAGGCTATGTCAGGGGTGTATGTTCAAGGGTAGCTGAAAGGTTCTTCTTGTACAACCCTACTTCTGGTCCCACTGTTCTGTGTTATACCAGCATATTTTACCTATCTTACTATTATATGTAATCTATTTTATCTCAAGTAGTAGAGCTGGTTAGAAAACTGAATTTTCATTCCATGGGAGAAAAATACATTCCAAATCAGAACGAAAAGACAAAAATTTCCACAGATCAGAAATTCAGAAAAATTTCATTTCAGAAGCATTAAAATGTTGACAGTTTTGATAATGGTGATGTTATATTTTAATATAACATAATATAATATATTATAGTAGTCAAAATTAAGTGAACAACGATAGTTAAAAGAAAACATTTAAACATTATTGAAACAAAATGTTGATAGTTCCAAATTGACACAAGATAGTCAAAATGAACAGTTTTGAAATTTTCCTGTAAAAAAATTTAATGAAAATCAACATGTTCATGTGAAACACTTAGATTATGATGAAAGTGCATTTTCTGATTGGAAAACTGTTTCCATCTAAAATTTTTTGACCAGCTCTGGAACGTAACTAAGTACTTATATGGTGTTCATCTCTGTAGTATCTGAATGCCTTACAATATTCACTTTGAACTGGATTTTCTTCATCTCAACACTTCAGTATGTTGGGGAAGTATCACACCCAGTTTATTGATGGCTGCTTTAATTGATACTTGGATGCAAATGTCAAAGGTGGCCAAAAACATAAGTAAGGATCAGCATAGCACAGGGCTGCCCCAGTCACCCCTCTCTCTACTCCTTCCCCCCACGTTTTTTCCAGACACATTCCCTTTTCTACTCCAGTAGCAGGGAGAGGGAGTGGCATAAGAGCCCTTATATCAACTCTCTCCCACCAGAAATTAACCACTATAGTGTGGGTTACCCTCCCATGGATGGTAAAAACAGCATTAGAGTAAGATGGTAGTTGGTAGTGCACTGCGGAAAGGTGATACTGCAGGGAAGGAGCAGGCTCGTTGGGTCTACTTGTGAGAGACCAGGCGACTGTATTTTCAAGATAGGGCCCTGATTTTGCATAAAGGTCCCTATCAACATATATGAGGTAGAATTTATTGAGGACCTGAGGAGGTGGTGATAGTAATATTAATAATAATAAAATATACGGCACCTTTATGACACTGTGTATCATAAAGGATTCCAGAGTACTTTATAAAATGTAAGAATCTTGTCACATAACATTGAAAATATTCCTCTGGAATGGAATATGGCAGATGGTTAATAGCATAAATAGCACAACAGTATAGAAGGGAAAGTAAGAGAGAAAACTGTGTAGCCATCTGAACCACTGATGGAAATATTGGCTTCCAGGCATCATCTAACAATCCAGATTGTAATTTGGGAAGATGTAGGGGTGCTATTGGATCCATTTTGCCCAGCACTACTCAGGACCTTGGTTTACAGGGCAGTTCTTGGGAATAGACTGTAACAACAGCATCCTTCTATTCCATGGATTTACCTCTAGTGTGTATTAAGAGTCATTAGCTCCTCACTTGATGGGGGTAAAATTATATTTATGCTGCTGTTTACTCCTTTTTTAACAACACAAAGTCAACATAGCTATGAGGGGAGAGCTGGATTCTCATCCTTGTTATTCATCAGTTAATGTTTACTATTATACAATCAATCATATCTGTTTAAACCCATTGAATATGGCAATCAAAACAAAAGCTCTTGCAAACTTAAGCACATTTAACATGGAAATCAATGAAAGAAAATAAACAGGAAGCCTTACAATACTATTTTTACACAGCCACTGCTCAGAGAAAAATCACACTTTAAATGTCACCTGAAAGATGGCTCCTCTAAATCCACTCTGTGGAATTGTTTTAGTATGGACTTAGAATGATGAGTGTCATCAACTGCATCATCAAAACCACTTCTTGTAGCATTTGGGATTACTTGGGAGGTTTCCCATTGCGGTAATGACCAAGCTGAATTCCATCTAGTGGGTGAGATCTCATGAGATCACAGCAGTACTCTCAGCCATATTACTTTTGTTTTTTGTAACCAAAGATTTTTTTCAGTGTTACCACCATTGATAAAAAGTTAACTTCTCTAAGATAATCATCCAAGGATCACTGTAAAAGAGCTGCTCTTCAGCAGCTTGTCTTCATAACATGCAATTAGAAGTGATGTGATCCCCTGTTTGACATTAATTCATAGATGACTTACAGGAGTTTTTGTGTTCCTCCAGTTTCTATGCCATAATGGTCTTCACCTGAATAGTCACAATCAGCAAATCAGAGTTGTTGTTCTTACTAAGAAATACATTATATTAAAAACATTTTTCTGTGTAGCTATCTGGTTACCCATGCAAGAGACATGGTATTGTTACCGTGTTCCCAGGATAAAACTAAGCATTGTGAGTAAAACAGAACACACTGTTCCTTTTACATGACTGATCTGAATCATACTGATTCAAGTTTATGTTCATGGCAGGTTCATTTTCCAAGTTCACAGTGTAAGTCAGATGGCAGTGTTTTAGACTTTTTTTTTAATTTATCAAGCCCTCTTTTTACAAGAGTTTGAAACAATGATTCTCCTCTGGCTTACACCAATTTTACACCGGGGTGACCCCATTCATTTAATTGAATGATTGTTGATTTATAATGGTGCATGAGGAGAATCAGATCAAATATCTGTAGAGAACAAACAAACAGGAAGAGAGAATTAGAGTGTGCAGTTTAAATTTAAAATGTTCTTGTGTTCTTGAGATAATTGCATTAACAATAGAGAGGGTAAAGGTTCAGGACTGTAAATTATGCATTATATTGGTGAAAGTAGATAGTGAGATTTCCTTGTTGGGAGAGAATGCAAATCTTCTACATTGAATCCTATTCTGTGCTAAATTTCATTTTGTCCAAGGCCTCATAGAATGGGTATGATTTATTCATTTCCTGTAATCCTGAAGGGGTGAAATGCCCATTTGTGGTTGCATTTATGAATTTAATGGGGGGTTTTGAAAATTAGCTGGAGAAGTTACAGGTGTACTGGGAGCTGCTTTGGGTTTCATCTAGTTTAGATTTAACGTGCCCAGCCAACCACTGTTGCATGGCAGGCAGGAGAATATAGAAGAGCTCTTGTTGAGGGGAAAATTAGAGTTAGATGCATGTCGTAATTTATTCAAGCTCTGTACTAAACTGGCTTTTTAAAAAAAAATGTGGCTGGTTGTATATAGGACATCAAACAACACTCTTTAACTTGATGATAACTGAGTGACATGCTAAAGTTTAGAGCCTTGGAAAAGGCTAATCCCATTTGACTGCTCATTCAGAGCAGTTATCAGCAATCTTTAGCATATTATTCTGCAATCATTTCCTTTCTTCTGAACTATAAATTGTTTAGCAGCTTAAATGCAGATCAGAATGATAGTTTTTAGTCTCCTGAAGAACAGGCTGCCAGTGTTACTAATGGTGTTCTATTTAATACCTGGAGTTCTTATTCAGACTTAAATTCTGAGTACAGGCTACATTGTGCCTTGTGGCACATCCCTGAGCAAAAGGGGCAGGGCAGAGAGGGAGCCCCTGGAAGCACAGAGACACCCCAGTGAGGCACAATCCCTCTGCATTTCCCATGTCGCCCTACGGAGTAAATTGCTATCACAGTTTAAAAAGTGGAGCATATTTCCTCATGAATCCAGCCTTGTCTGTACTGCAGCTGGATGGGTGAGTCCCAGCTCCGATAGGCAGACATGCGGTTGCTGCTAGTGGTACCACACTAGACATAGCAGAGACTCGCTCTAGCTGAACAAAAATAGTAGTGTGAATGTTGCAGCACAGGCCACCTTAGCTCAGACACAAATGGGGCAGGCGGGCTTGGGGTTCAGGTGGCTAGGCCCAGCCGCCACCCATGCCGCAACATCCACACTAGTATTTTTGTTGAGCTAGAGTGAGTCTGTGAACCCTTGCAGGGAATCACACCTCCCAGTTGCTGGGTTTGTCTACGTACCTTTTGTAGGGGAAAGCCATGGTTCCGTCCCACCCTCCCTTCGTCCTGTCCAGTCCCCAACCCTCCCTGACCACTTGGTCTTGCACCAAGCTTTCCCCCTGACCGCCTAGAGCTTATTCTGAATTGTTGTGCAGAGGTTGGGAGGAGGCTTACTCCTTGCACAGTCACATGAGACCAGGGCATGGTCTAGCCCTATATTTTATGTTGTACTTCATGCAAAACATGGGTCTAATTCTGATTTCACTTACACTGGTGTAACACAGAGTGGAGTTATTCCTAATTGACCCAGGTGTAACTGAGAGCAGAATTTGCTCAGTGTCTACAGGAATAAAGTATGTAAAATTCTGCTGGAGTAGTTTTTGTTGCCCTAGAAAAATATTCTGAATAGTAGGGCTGAGTAAATAATATGCACTGAAGAGTTGACTTGATTAATTGTATCTCCCCCCCCCCAATTGTGGGATGTCACAAGTAAATGATTTACTCCACAATTTTTTTGAGTTTAAAACAATATTTATTGTTTGGACCAGTAGCAAACAGGTTACTGTACATATCTTATACCTGATATGCAACCTTTAAGCTGTTTACTAGCTGTGACTGTCCACATTAGTCGCATGTTATTATTTGTGTTCCTCAACTTGTGATCAGTTTTGGGAACCGAGTTTAGAAGGTATATTGGGGAATTGCAGGGGATTCACAGATGGGAAATGAGAATTATTAAGGCAAGTAATAATTCTCTTGAAAAGAGAATGAAATGACTGGCACATGCTTCAAGTTAATCAGGTGCTTAAGTGCTTTTCTGAAATGAGTCTTTATGCAAGTTATATTCTGAAACCTATAAAGTGCTACCCTACAGTTCTTACACAGACACACATCACTGGTGTAAAATCAGTAGAGGTTCTTTGTTCAGAAAGATTACAGGACTAAGCTCTTAGAACCAGATCTTGAGGTCCTGAAGCCACTGGGTGCTCAGCACATTTCAGGATGGCCTAGGTTAATGACTAACAAAAGCCATGACATTGGTAATGCCTGGGAAATGGAAGGCATGGTTATCTACAGTTAGATGGCTTGACATTCTCCCTAATTCCACCAGTGGTTGACTTCCTCTTTCTTACTTAGAACGGTAATTAGCACTTTTTATATGACTGAAATATTAGAAGGAGAAGCATGATGGATAGCACTGAACACTCTTGAACTTTTTTTGGAACATTGTTTTCACGTAGAGGTGCCAGCTGTTTGTTTGGCTCTGTCTGGTTAACGCTCTTTCTGTTGAAGGTTTAAAAATGCATATATGTTATACTGAAACCAAGACATTGGTCTAGTGGAGACTATTTTAAGTGTGCAACAAGTGGTAGAATCAGAGATTGATTTACAATGCATTGTTCCTCATGTAATTGGCAAAAGTCTGAAAATTTGCCTCAGCCCAGACTTTCTCTAGATCCCTATCCAACGGGAAAACTAGATACCATTTAGAATGTGGTCTGTTACAGTATTTAATGTTTTACACCTACCAGAAGCTATATCTAAATGAATTCTTCTTTCTTGTAAATAAGTGAATTATTCATATGATCTGTGACTCACGAGAGAATTTCCAATAAAGGGGAAACCCCATCTGATACCCCAAAACCTCTTTCTTATTTCATCAAATTATCACAGCAGTTTTCTTTGACACACTCCATATATCAACACTTGTGGGCCAATCCTGATCCAAGATATACAATACACCACCTATTTGCACATGCCTCCAATGTTCTAATAAGTTAAGCAATATAGACCATTACACTTTTTTCTCTTACTTAAATTTCTCTGTGTCATTTCCTCCCACTGGAAAATCAGCTTTCATCTCGTCTTATATGGATACTCTGCAAAAGGTATTTGAATTTTAAATACAGAGCAAAGATGTAAAGAAAAAATTAGTATAAATGAGTTGACATAATGGTATATTTTTGAGTGTCTTCCTTCCCCATCTTACTAAGGTTAGTGCCAAAATCCTCCTTGTAAAACAGACCATAAGAGTCCTTCTCCATACTGATATCTGAGTAATGGGGAGGATGGGGAATAAAATTCCCAAATACATTATTTAGGCATTGATAGACCAATATTGCTGAATAAATAATTTGAACATCTGTAGAGCTAGTTGAATAACAAAAATGCCTATTTTTAAATAACATTTTCAGGGGAGGAATATTGATGGAAATAATTACCATGAACAATTTGATGAGCAATATTTATATTTTAAGCATTTTTCAGTTTTAACTAGAGCTGTGATCCTGAATAACTTCTGATTTCCCCCCTGCTCTTTTGCTTTCTTCCCTCAGTCTCTAACTCTACCCTTCCACACACATAGGGTTTCCTTATTTTCCTTACATAAAATAATAACTATAGGGTAAAATTTACAAAAATGCCTAAGTCCCATTTTCAAAAATTATGGTACCTAGGAGACTAAATCTCATTGACACTCATTAAGACCGAGGCTCCTTAGTGCCTAAATCGCTTTTGAGAAATGGGACTTAAGCTCCTAAATCACTTAGGGTGCTTTTGCAAATTTGTAGACCAATTAAGCAGAAAGAAAAATAGAAACAAGAGGAAAAGGCATATTTTTCATGAGGGGTAGTGCAAAGGAATGCTGGAAGATCAGAAAAACCTATGTGAAAACAGTAGCCTTGGGGGCTATCCAACATTCCCTTTCATTTCAAGCACTCATTGATTTGCTGTTGTGAACTGTGGTGATGTAGAAAGATACTTGAAAGGATTTCTGATTAATATTGTACGTGAAACAATAATCAAATATCATCATTAATTGATTTCACTGTGAATTTGACATATTTGATTTATAGTCTACAATAAATAGACAAATAAACAGTTCATTTTTAAATCAGCGAGTACTGATTATACAGTGATTAAGGATCTGTTTCAAAGCCCACTGAATTCAAGGTAGCATTTCTATTTACTTCAGTGGGCTTTTGATCAGGTCCTAAATGTTGAATGTACAGCTTCATAATTCTTGTATGTCATAGGTTTTTGATGAATTCTCTTCCATATTAGAATAGTATTAATATTAAGAAAACAGAAGACTCATTTTAGATTTCTCTATGCAAATATTTCAGCATGGACACAGCAAATGAATTCAAATATAGGAGTCTGTTTTTCCCCTGAAGCCTTCATAACCTCCGTTGCCAGTAATATATATTGCATATATGCATACCAGTGAGAAAAGACCTCATAGGGCCATATTCAGACTTTATTTAAAGGAATGGAACACGGAAGTCAATGAAGTTGATTCCAGTTGAGTTCAATGAGTTTTGAAACTGAGTTAACTGAAGTCAGTGAAGTGAAGGGAACTGAGTCAGTTGAGTTGCACCCACTTACACCAAGTCTTAATTTGTCCATTTGTTGAACCCTGTATGGGGAAGACACTTTTGTGAGGATGTCTGATAGGGCAAATTTATGAGTCATGATGTTGCAATGTGATGATGTTACTTTAATATTTTGTCACACAGTGTAATGATATAGTTAAACCTCAGTTTTGTGGTGCAATGACATTGCAATGAGACAATCATTTTTGTACAGTTCACCTTAGACCCAGTCCATCTCCCACTGAAGTTAGTGGAAAGACTCCCATAGATGTTAATAGGAGCTAGATTGGGCACCTTTACGTAGGTGTGCGGAAAGCAGCGATTATGAAATATACTCTAGGATTCAAGTCACATGTGATCCCATAACAATGCATTTAGATTTAATGGTTAATATAGGAGCATGCAGACTCCCCTCAGGGTTTTAGAATTTTAACTTACCAGTCCGAACAGTGGTTACGAGAAGCAAAAAAACCACACCCTAACTACTCAGACTTTTTGTGGAATCAAATCATGTTGTTTGCCTAATATACAGGGAGCAATTAAAGTTCAGGATAGGGGCATCTGGTCCATTAATTGAAATGTGTCTTACAGGTAAACATTAATGAAATTTTTTTTATAAAATAGAGTGAAACAAGTATGATATGTTTTATTCTATGCAAATCTGTCCCAGCAAAGGATCAATTTATAACTTTCATGCTTTTATAAATAAGTGAGAATAGCTGTCAGGCAAATTAACTATTGGATTAAGTGCAGATATAAGGGTCTGAATTTAATTAAACCATTTTATATTCCTTTTAATCTTTGAAAGCACTTTGGGGGATGAAACTCCATAGAAGGCTGTACAAACAACTACTCTAATACCCATACTGAATCTGGATGGTCTAGTCTGCACAATACTACTTGTGACACAGGGCTAAACTCCCCCCTACCTTGTTAAATCCCATGTTTTGGCCCAGAGACTAAAGTGAATTTTCATTTGAGTAGTTTCCTCCAGTTCATACTACTCTGGGAAGGGCAGGATCCTGCTTCATCCATGGAATGGGTAGTTACATTTGATATCCTAAACTTCCAGATATTAAACTATTCTTATTAATCCTTCCATGTTGCGAATGGCATTCTGTGGGATTACAGTGCAGGAAAACATACATTTAGTATTCTTCTTGGAAATCTCTGCCCATTATAAGGATCACATTTTAGTAATAAATGAGATTAACAACTATTAGTTAATAATTTTCTCAAAGGTACTGCTTTTATACTTTGAGGGGCTTCCTTCTATTTCTTGGAACAGGTGCTTCTGAACTCATTGTTTAATGGCAATGACATTTGCAGCCATTCCCTCCTTGAAAATTTAAACAGACCTTCTTGGTTATTTTTTTCCAAAACATAGGGATAATGTGTGCCATTTGATAAACTTTAAAGGGTCTTCCGTAAATCTAAGTCTTTGCAGTGTTGAAACCCATTATCTGATGGGAAGTATGACAGGAATTCTTTAATAAAATATAGCAACTGTTGATTGTCACCAATCAGAAGAGCTGTAAATCATAGGAATTGTGAAAAAATATTTACAGTGTAGCAACGTATTATTGTGGGAATTACATCACTTTCGAAGAAGACATTTGAGAATCGCACTGTTTCTCAGAATTAAAGATCAGGATGAGTAAAACTTGGAAAATGGTTTTGCTTAGTGCTTCTGCCTGCTACTGCCATCATGTAACTGGAGAAAATTGTTCAGCTTTCTTTGATCTTTCAGGGCTAATGGATTTTTCAACTCTCTTTGTTTTAAGGATGGTTATGTTCAGGAGGAAAATGTTGTTTAGAACTATTTTACCCTGATCATCTCTTGGGTATTTTTGTTCATTCTCACTTCTAAATATTACTATTTTGTGCCTTACTCAGTTTACGGAAGAGGAATAACAGATTTTTAACCCTGATGGAAATTAACCATTGGAACAATTTACCAAGGGATGTAGTGGATTTTCCATCACTTGTCATTTTAAAATCAAGATTAGATGTCAATCTAAAAGATATGCTGTAGCTTGTCTAGAAATAATGGTCTTGTTGCAGGAATCACTGGATGAAATTCTATGGCCTGAATTATCTGGGAAGTCAGACTAGGTGAGTGACCTTAATGGTCCCTTCTGGCCTCAAAGTATATGAATTTGTGAGTCTCTGAAAATTACTTAATTTAAATTATAGTTCTATTTAATGGCATTTCAGTCAGCCAATTGAGTCTGGTTGCTGGAAAAAGTTCGTAGAGTACTAAGTAACTCATCAGAACAGCAATAAAAGTGTGGTACTTCGAAAAAACTCCCACTGAAGACTTGATAAAGGACCGAATAAGGATTTGGTTGCTCTGGAATAAGACACAACAAAGTGTGAATTGTGCTGCATAAATGCACTTCTTGCGAGGGGTTATGCATGAGGTCAAAGGATGAGTGCCATTCATATAACTAGGCATGAATTAATAGAATTAGTTACAATTAGCTATGCACAAAAGGATCAAAAAAATCGTTCATCCCAGCAGGCCATTCATTACTACTCATGTTTTCTAGTAGCTATAAACTTATTTAAAATCTTTGTTTGGAAGATAGCACTGAAGAATAACTACAAACGAGAGAGCCTGTGAAATTGTCTCTTTGAGAATGTCATCTTCAGTGTCCTCACTGGGCCAGATTTTCAAAAGGGCTCATCTCCTATTTAGGCACCAAATAAAGTGGCTAGATTTTCAGAAGTGTTCAATACCCAGAAGCTCCTATTGTTCTCATTACCTAGGTGGGAGGGGATCTCTGGAAAATCCATCCACTTATTTAGCTACTGAAATGGGAGTTGCTAGGTGCTGAGTTTTTAAAATTCTGTCTCTTTCTCCCTGCTGGCCAGATGCAAAAAAAAGTATGTGGTCTAAACTAGCATAAATTAATCTCTCATGTAAGGACTTTATGTAAGAAAAAAATCCATCTGTGTTGGACAGCTGAACTACATCTAGCATGCCAACATCTACAATAAATGCAGATTGTCTCTCTGTCCATCACATTTTAATATTAAGGGCCAGATCCACCAAAATGCTTTAGTTTAGTACTTTTAGTTTAAGTGTTACACTGCTTGGAGGATGCAAACCAGCCACTAGTTGGGTACATATGCTGAGTCTGTGGCTGTTTTAAACACAAGAACATAGCAAAGCAGCCAGAGTGTGATGGTGAAATTGGCTCTACATCTTTCAAGCAAGCAATGGTGATCTGAATGCAAGCATATGAACAAAGAGTATGTATCTAAAGAGAAGCAGTGGTTGCTTTAGATTTTCAAAATTTGACTAGCAATTTTGGACTGTGCCATCAGTTTGTGTGGTGATTTACTTTATCTGAAACTGAAAAAGAGTAGGGCTAGCTGAAAAATGTTCAGCAGAGCGTGATGCTAATCAAAGAAATTTCAAGCCATAGTGAAATCAGATTTTGGGTGTGTAATTTACTTTATTTAGGCTGTGTGTTGAAACATACCAAAATTATTTCTTTACCACACCTACCACCTTACTGTTTCACAGTCTGTGACTATGGCTATGAGATCTTGCTATAAGTAGAAATATAGCAACATGATATAATAAGAGCAATAAGGTGTTGAAATAACACAGAAGTTAAAAGAAAGAAATGTATGGTCTTACAAAAGAAAAATTGGTTCCGTGTGCCCCATGATTTATATTTCAGAATTTATATTTAAATCATACTTTTGAAAGACTTATTTGGTAATCATTTTTATTTTATTATATAGATTTAGCAATACATTTTATTTTATTATATAGATTTAGCAATACATATATATACAATTTGGGCCCCATCTTTCAGTCCTTACTCAGAGAATACTCCAACTGAAACCATCAATTAAGTTCAATGTATACTTATGCAATAAACACCCTTAGTGAACTACAATACTTTGTATACCTGCTTGAGTGCTATTAAACTCAAGCATGATGCACTGGCAGAGTTAGCTCAGTTTTGTTTAACATAATTAAAATTCTGTGGTAAATTTTTCCTGCATTCCACAACAAAATAGCCACTGTGTGCCTGCTCAATGGCTTTGTAGACAATCTGTTTGTCTCCACTGAACTGCTTTTGTTATTAAGAGATCTGTTTGGTCCAGTCACTTCTGAATGTCTCTCCAGTGTGAGTTAAATCACTAAAACAAGTACCTACAGTGATCTGGATGTCTGTTCAATTTCAAGGAGCCTTAAGGTTCATGAACAGGGGTCTACTGAAGATCAAATCAACTAATCTTTAAAACAAAATGTAATGAGCCAAATAAAGAAACCACAGTTCAGATAGCTGACATCATATTATAATATCTCCCAGACAACACAAGACTTCTCATGAATGTGGGTTGATAATTTTTTTTTCCTATGGACACAAAGATTCCAATTGACTTGAGAGCTCCAACAACCAGATTTTTAAAGGTATTTAGGTTCCTAAAGATGCAGATTGGCATCTAGTAGAGTTTCAAAAAACCCCTTATTCAAGTGAGTAAGGATTATTTAGGTGTGCACAGACAAACATTTCTCCAGTAGATTAATTATGTTTAAAGGTTTTCAGATTACAATTTATAAAATAGAATTAACAGAAGCTGCCCATCCTATTGTCCAAAAGAGAAAGGCTGGGTTAAAAATGAAGAGAACCCAAGCCAGGTTTAATGGACACTATTATCTACAAGTCCCAACACTCATATGAGGATTTTTATTGGTATTGTCCAGCATTTCAGTTTTATGAGGGATTATCTTTCATCAGGAATCTGGGTAAGTCTTGAAACTAGGAACTCCTGTGTGAATGGCCTGAACATTATCGGATAGAGTTTTCAGTCTCTGAGTACTTTAGTTTCCTCTTTGATGACCTCCTGAGGTCCCTTCCAACCCTATGATTCTATGAACACTCTTTTGTCTTCCATCTTAGATGCTTTCAGTCCTTGTATGACTAAGACACTAATTTTCCTCTAAAATATAATTGCTTCAAGCACTGAATGGAGAGATGCCTTAGATGTCCCTCCTAGCAGAGCGTTAGCTAATATTTCAGAATCACTTACAGCTGGTAAAAGCTTCCTTCCTTGGAGAGGAGAAGAGCTGTGGAACAGGCACTGACTCGCCTTGCAGTACTCCTCTTCCCCAGATCTTGCAAGGGTCAGACTTGCAGAAATCTTTTTAGTGGACTCACTTCCTGCTGCTCTTGACTCTGTCTTTTGAGTGGTTGGATTGCTGTCTCTGAGGAGAAAACCTGCAGGTGAGAGCTGTAGGGAAGAAAATTTTGCAGAGTTCCCCCCCGCCATTAAAGGGTGAGACCTGCCTCCCTGCAGAAAAAGTAGTGGTTTTGCTTGACGAATCCTGGAACTGCCCTGAGATTCACTCAAGACGAAGGGCAACTTGCATAAAGATACTTGCCTGCCCATGCATCTCACTGTTACCCTTATGGCTCCCTGGCAGCGTGATTCCTTTATAGCTGGTTGTCAGTGGTTCCAGTGCCCCTGGCAGCTCCCAAAACACCCATTAAAGTGCAGAAAGCTCCACTATGTCAGCTGGGGGGAGAGAGCTTGGAAGACTCAATGCAGCCTGAGACACATTCTTTTCTGCAGATTTGCCATTAGGTTCCCAGCTCTGTCCCAAGTACTCTGTGGATTCTTTCCTGTTAGTTCAGCAACAGAGGGGATACTGCTGAGGGTTTGTGTGGCTGCTCCTCTAATGTGCCTCCAAACCCTTACTGCTCTGCAGAAAAATATAGACAAAACGTCAGTTGAGAAGAAAAAATGCAGACCTGCATTTCAGATTGGACTACTGAAGAAAACACATACATCTCCAGTTAGCTCCCTGAGAAATCATCGAAGCCTCCAATTTGCTCTCCTGCTTCTCAGTTAACTTGTGGCATAGCTGCTTTGTGGCCTATCCTGATATCTTACACCCTGAAAGTTAACTGTTTCATCACTGTACGTTTAAAAAACTTTATTCTGGTAACTTACAGTGCTATTGACTCAGTTTATATTAGGCTATGTCTACACTGCACACCTTACAACGGGGCGACCGTGCCGCTACAGCCACACCGTTGGAAGGTAAGCTCAGGAGAGAGCTCTCCTGACGACAAAATAAAACCACCCCCAATGTGGGGTGGTAGCTTTGTCACCAGGAGAGCATCTCCTGGTGATGAAGCACTGTTCACACTGGCACTTTTCGTTGTTAGAACTTTTGCTGTTTTGGGGTGTTTTTTTTCACGCTCCTAAGCAACAAAAGTTTTAATAATGAAAGTGCAGTATAGATATTAGGAAAACTCTAACATCAACAGATAGTGCAAGACTCAGCAGAGTAAGACACCACAGGGCACAATAGTCTTCTTGCAATGGTAGATGATGCTACATATAGTTAACATTAAAATACTTATTTCAACTATCTGGGCTATATCCCATAAATGAATGGACATACAATGTTTTGTGTACCATTTATATGTGTGTCTGCATTTAAAGAAACAATTTGATTATAATCTCCTTAAGTCAGATACTGAATCTTCTATGTTTAGTACAGGCTCACCACATTCTAGGTTCTGAAATATAATAATTAATAACCAAATAATAATTAACATGCAACTCTTGTGTGTGGTCTGGGACTTATTGCTAGAATCACCAGTGCCTTAAGGAAGCAGAAAAAATAATATGGCAGGAGCCTATGTTTAAAATAGTCTTGCTCTTTTGGATGCGAGACCTTCAATTGCTTTAAAATGGCACTTGTTGAATATAAATGAGATGTTTGGAAAACATGGCTTTTATTATCAAAGGACATGGCAAATGGATAGTTTGGGAAGTGTTGATTTGGAGTGTTTCTTGAAGTAAAACTAAATGCTGTGAAATGACAGATGACCCATCAGCCAGATAACCACGTGACAAATCCAAAGGGAAAGCTAAAGTTGTCAGCACAATTGTCTATGGAGCTCACCAAAGCCAGAGGCTGATGAGAGAATTTCATAAGCATTTTACTGTTTTACTCCCAGTAAAGTATGCCTTCAAGCTAGCTATCCTGATCTCACTGTTGGGAGAGAAAATCTAGGAGGAAACAGAGGAAAAGCATACTTTTTTTTAAAAATCAAGCTAGGTGATTTGTGTTTAACTAACCCATCTTTTCCCTCCTTAGATGTAAATGACAAAGGATAACGCCTGCTCTGTTTGATGCAAAGAAGATGCATCTTTTGCCCAAGAAATTTTACCATCTAGGGCAGAATTCTTTAGAATCAGAGAGGACAAGATTACCATTCCTCTGAATCTGCATGCCTTCTCCCAGACACGTATATATAAAGCTCTTTGGTTCGCTTGCTGGTCGTTCCCAAATCATTACCCAAGCACCTTCTCTTAGTGTGATCTTGAACACTACAATGATTTTCTGTCCTGCTGCGTGCTCAGGAAGAAGAGGTTTTCTCCTCGTTGTGTACTAGCATACACATAGTGGGAGATGGCCCCAAATCTTCATAGATGTTAAGTTGCATGTCTGAAAAACATTACAAGAAAATTTCAACACACTTGCCACGAATGTTGTCCATCATCATTGTTAGATGGTGCAAAGATGCAAAAAGGGCAATGATCACTTTCTTATTAGCCACCTGCACAAGTTTTCTACTGAGGAGGGTTCTGAAGACAGTGAATGAAAGGAAATCCCCTCTCCATATAGCCAGGGTTGGTGAGAGCCATTTGAGAAAGCAGAAGCTTTCAGGAGATTTCTTAAGAACTGTGGATTTGCAGACAGAAGCCACTTCTGTGTTAGAATGAGGAACCCTTACTTCCCCACAGGAATGACTGAGAGGAAACTTTGTGAATGGAAACTTACAATACCATATGTGGGTTTTTCTCATGTAAAGAGAAATCTGGGCCAAAATTACTTCTTCTCACCCTTTGATATTGTGGCCTTATATATCTGGGTCTTTTTCTCTAGAGAATTCACAACTGAACACTGAAACTTTGGTCCCTTTTTGCTTTTTACATAACTATGTTGTCATAAATGGATTTTAATGAAATATTTAAGATGTGTGTTTAAAATAAGCTTATAGTTAATGTAAATCTTTAAAAAAATCTGCTTGTAATTGAACTTGCAAATTATAAAGACGCGTGCAATCCTTAAGACTTATTTTTTAAAAGAAAACAAAGTCTTTTGAAAATAAAGCTCATATAAGAGGTATAAAGCCTCATAATTCAGTGCACCAGCTTCTTATGCATGGTGTTGGGAAGAAACTCCCCCTACATACACGTTATTCCATAGCTGTTTTGTTAGCAGTTGCCTTTCCCAATATGCGTTCTACACTATGAAAAATCCAAACTAATTCTCTGCATGGAGTTTGCCTTTATTATCAACAACAACAAATCAATAATAAAATAATCTGAATCTCAACTCAGTCTTTCTCCCCAGGCTTGGCTATTTCTGTGGTTCCTCTTGGGACTGCTCAGCTTATATACTCTAGATCCTCTCTCCTAGAGCGTTGCATACTGGCATTGCCTATATTGCCTATTACTTCCTAAAAATGGAAAGATCATTAATGTATGATTTCTGGCACTCCATGGGGCACTTACACACAGTGTTTGACATAAGAAAGTGTTCGTTACAGTTGTAATGGGAGGTGAGTACCAGCACAGATGTGTTTTAAGCATTTATAAAGTTCCTTGAATAGTTCTCTTTCAGAAATCCCATTGAGATGCAAAAATATGTTGGAAAGTGAAAATAACAATTAAAGAGCTACTGCAAATGCTACTTCTGCCTCCATGTGGAGTTTTCTTTATACCCGCACTTGCAGGTATATAGAATACATCAGGAGGCTAATGGAAATTCTGTGGCCAGCAGCTATGCAGCTCCTCAGTGGCTCCTAAAACCGCTGATTCCTCAAATTATTATTTTTAACAAGACAAAAAAGTTCATTTCTTTTCTGTAATAACTGTGCCATACCTTGTTCTCAGGCATTTTAACATATGTATCCTGTTACAGTACATTTATTAGGAAGTATGAAATCATTAGCTGTACTCAAGAATCCATTAATAATGGTTCTGTATAAACACTTCTGTTGGCTTTCATTCAGGCCAGCTTGTTGGTAAACTTATAACTCACCCGATAAAATGACAAATGCGTAAGTATTTGGGCACTTCCTTTTCATCCAATCCAAATGTTGTTGTTCATTCCTCAAAGCAACACATTCTGTTATTTTCAAATAATTGTTTCCTAGATTGCTTTTCCATTTAATCTCCAAGCTCTCAAAGTTATTCCCCCCCCAAAGGCAGTAGGTAAAGCTGGATTGTGTCAAAATACACCCTTACGACTCCACTTAGTTTCATATTTGTAGTAATTCCTTTCCATACCCTACCAAAATGCTTCAGTGCATTAGACCTAAACTTACTTATTTCACTTTTTCTACTGAAGAATAAGCCAATACCATATATTTACAAGACTATGTGGCCCTCAAGCCCAGAGTCCTAAATGAGGGGAGAGGAGAAACGGGGGAGAGACCCACCCATTATCCCCCCATAGTATAGTTCCCCCCCAGAAGTATGCCATCAGCTCACACTCGTATGGAAGCAATACAGGGACACTCCCAGGCAGTGCTGACAGTTTAGAAATGCTCCATTTCCCCATCTTTCTGTTTTTGAAGCCTACATTTATGAGGATGGGAACTGTAGGACTGTGCAGGTTAGTGTGGATAAAATTCATGTGGCTTGAGAGATTGGATAATTTATACAATCTCTGATGTTACCTCTTAATGCTGACAAGGCTGCTCACAGGAGAAAGTCAGGCAGTTAGTCATGACTTGCTTCTTTTGATCCATAGATACTTTTTTGGGGGGGGGGAATTTTATTTGTTTTGTACAAAGAACGTAGATAGGGCGGCAGAGAGATATTTAAGATCCTCAATTTGTGGAAATTGGTGTAGTACTCTTCCTCCACATGAGGGTGTGTGGCAATCCCATGGAGTTTGCTCAGACCTGCAATATCGACAGCCTGCGCCGGGGGAGTAAAAGCACTCTGTATGGTGAGTTAGCCCTAGCAAACTGACAGCATCAGGCAGTACTTTGTTAATATTACTTAGACATGCTGGGCCGTGGACAGGAAATGTGTTTGGTAGCAAACAACCGGATCTCCAGTCCCCCTTTCTCAAGAGACAGCAGCACTGAATATGGGGAAGAGGAATCTAATTGCCCTTCACTGATCACTATACGGGCCAGGACATGTTTCTAATGGAAAATTAGTTGATTTTTACACTGGCAGGTACCCTTGCAAAATTCATGGATCAGCAGAATGGCACCAGGATAGCTCTCGCTCCTCCTTCTTCCCCTTTTTTGTTCCTCTTTCCAAAGACCCCTTTCCACTTCATCCCCTCTCCAGTTTTCTCCTCTTCTCCGCTGCTGCTCTCTGGCAAGCCTTTTCTTATTCCTTCTTTCTTTGCTGCTATTGCCCAGCTCATTGAGGGGAGCCATTGTGTCAGCAGAGATCAGTGAGTGGTGCAGAGTGAGAGGAAGGGTCACACAGACAGACAAACAAGGCTGTAATACACTCAATATAGGCAGCCCTGAACTAATGCAAACAGTCAAACAGATGGCTGCACTTGCACATACATTGTGCTGAATTATGCCAACATTCAACCTTTATATTTTTGCTTCTGTTTTTTGTTTTTCACAAGTATTCACTAGTCAGATATATAATTATGATTAATCATGAAAAAGGATACAAAAAGTACAAGTGCTATTACTTCTGTATTTCTGACTAGCATGGTGCCAAGGTTAAAATTTAACGTGTAAGGCTCCTGTTTTATTTACAGGGATGTTTTTGTTCTAGATAGCTGCCCTGTTGTTTAAGGATAGGGCATGGATTCAGTTATTTGTATTTGAGCTTCTTATATATATTTTACAATCCTTAGAAAGAACGATGGAATAAGAGATTTCAGGATAAGGTTCTAAAAGACCTATTAATTAATGGATTGCATCTCACAAAATCTATTGGATTTGTTTGTGTATGATGGGATACGTATTCTAGTCAGTAAATTATTTTTCACTTACAAGGAGAGAGCGTTTTGTAAAATCTCAGCAACTAGAACCATGAATTATAGATGGCTATTATAGCACCTTACTATAGTGTACGTGTGTAAATGTGAGAGAGAGGAAAGGATGGCAGTGTAATGGTAAGACCTTGAATGTCCCTTGTGCTATTCATGCAGACACTGATATTATTTACATCTCTATAACTATACTCTAAGGATTGTGCCAAGATCTTTAAGCTTCTGTTTTTTCCCTGGCTAATTGACTATCTGATCTGGGATGCTTTGACTCGGCAGTATCACATATACACAGAGTGAGGTACAAGGGCAGCTGGCATGCTCATTTCTAATTTCAATGTTTGGCAACTTCCGAAATCAGCATGGTGCACACTGAAACACTTGGCACTTCACCTAAAAGCAGCAAAGTCTTTCACTTAACCCAATGTGAAGGTAAACAGGATGTTAGCCCAGGGTCACTTTGGTGTCAGATATCAGATTAAGAATAAAACATTTTGTAATTTATGGACTTGAACTCAAATACTTTTTACAATTCCAACTTTTTGTTTACAGTTTTAATCCCATTTCCAAATTCTCTCCCTGCCTTAGTTGCCCACAACAGGGCCCTGAATAGGACTATCAAAGAAAGAAAGAAAGAGTTTGTTTGATATAAGGCCAGATTTTTTTTCCTATTAGCTAGACCCAGTGAGGTGGCAGACATGCTGTACTAGACAGTAGAGAAGCTGTGGCTGCACTGTTCTTTCTGAATCTCCCTTATTCCTGTTTGTTGCTTCTTCAAACCCTTATCAAACCTATTTTGCATGAGATGTAAATTAAAATGGGTGTTAGTATATAAGTTAGTGAATTTTAGAGAATAGGCAGGGGGGAAAAAAGCACCAGGTTCCCCACCCTAAAACAAAAATTATTCCCTGAATTTGCTAAGAGAAAAGGCTGAATGAGAAATAATGGGAAAATAAAACTTCCTATGTATAATTCCTTATGGAACTGAATTCCCTTAAATATACCTTTCTCTAGAATCTTTTGCCAACACTGGGTGAGCCCTGCTTCTCAGGAGAATCAGGCTTATTCTAGGCTGCATGAAGTAACTCAGTCTGTTAGCCTTAGTTCGTAATTGATGTGCCTAAAGAAAAACAAACAAACATAGCTGTAGTAAACAATTTATCCTGTTGCTGTGCTAGGTCATAATCATGTTGGAGGAACATCTTGGAATTCTGTTTGATGAAGTGTGTTCCTGAGACAGACTCCTTCGAATGGGGTGAGACTAAATCTACAGCTGTTGCAATATGGTTACAGAACAAGTGGCAGAGAAATTATTTTGGAAACAAGCAATCCTCCTTCAGCATGTTACCTAATTACTTTCGTTAGGCAACAGATGATATGTGGAGAATTCTTTAATCTTTATTCATAAAAGCATTGCTCAAACTTAGTATAGGTAATCAAATGATATCTTAGACTTTGGACATTCCCATCTATTATGCGCTGACAAACAAGACTGGTCAGTGTGTGTGTGTGTGTGTGTGTGTGTGTGTGTGTAGGAGGCGCTTGGTTATGTGATATTTTAAGTGACTGTTAAAAGGTAGCCTATATTTGTAGTCCAGATTGTGTGTGCAGAGTTAAAAGAAATGGTGATGTTTTGATCACCCCACGTATGCTAACTGTAAAATTACCAAAGGGATATGATGAGATTCTGGGCCCCTGCGTAGAAATGCAGTTATTTCTGCTTACCCACCCTGGTGTCAGGTGCTAGAACCCTGCACTGTGTTGAGGTTATTTCTGCTGACTCTTAAGACCAGGTGAATTCTTGGATTATTATAGCAGAGTACCTATAGTTAAGACTGAGTTAGAAAAAGTGTCTGAGGGCCTATCTGGGACACGCTGAACTAGGTCCAGGAACAGAGGGGCCCTGAAGGGAGAAATCCTTGCAAAAGGGCAGACTCAGGAAGAAGCTGACATTGAGATTTATATGGTGGTTGTTTAACAAAAGCTAAATCAGGAAGAGGGGGAAGTTTTGGACATTGTGGGAGCAGTCCTGCAAGGTGAGAGAGTATTAACCCCAAAGGTTCAAAAATTACAAGTCAGGCCCCAAAATTCATGATTGGCTTAAAAACTAATAGACTGTTAAAATGATAAATGCTGGTCTCTTTATTTGCTTTCTGTTTTTTGAGCTTTTAGGGTTCATGTGCAACCTCTTCTTCACAATCATGAAGACTAGATACTTACTTTTTCTCATGAAAGCTGAGATTCTCACATAATCACAGGACTCCAGGAGCTGTGGCTTTAAGAAAAACATCAAATATTATGAGACACATGATAGTATCATGAGAATTAGCCACACTGGGAAGAAAACTCCTACAAGGAGATGAATGCCCTCAACTCCCATTGATCTCTTATGCACAATGTCTCCAGGGGGCTCGCTGGCATGGCTGGGAAACCTGCTTGCTGCTACACCCTGAATAGTGCTCCTCCCTGTGACTAGCCAGCTCTGATTTTAGTTGTAGAGTGGTGGGAGATTTACTTTGTCCCTGCATCTAGCATGGCTTGCATTGCATATGGCACTAGCCCTGAAGTCCAGGTCCTCAAGCAGGAGTAGGTGCAAGACTCTCTTTGCACCCTTTATTTCCCCAGTTGCCAACCTACAGTTGTATGAATGGCTACTAGCTCTTAAGTTTTAATGCCAATAGTATATTAATTTTGATCTCTTTTGCACTCATGTACTGATGCTGCTACTTCAGGGTTTTGTTATGAGTTTGAGTAGGGAAAATTTGAGTTAATTTCTATGATGACTCTGAAAGAATGAACACTAATCCTTCTTTGTCATTACTAGGCTCAGCTCTCTGGTAAACAAAAATCTCTTAGGTTTCCAGTGTCAAATGTTTTCTTTGTTAGCCTTTGTACAGTATCTACTTTGATGTGGCCTGCAGCCAGATCCCCTTCATTTGTGATTTTGTGATCTTGCAAAGTAGGCCTGGCCAGCATGTGGATGAGAGACATCCAGATAAAAGCTAGCAGTCTGCAGGGTGTGATGGATTTCAGCCAGTCGGCACTCTTCATTATGTGATCATATTGAACCAGGACACTAATTGGGGCAGAGATATTGTCTTTTGAAGGAGATGTAAACTCATAATCTTGACCATGGGCATGCTTTTAAGATCCTGTAACACTTTTTTTTCAAGAGTAAGGCTGTTATTAGCCTTACTGTCCTGGTTAAATCCCAGCTTGGGAAATGCATTTTATCTACGAAATTCATCCTGCAGTGTCAGTTGGATATGGTAAGTCTGATTGTGGTCTCATGTCAATCTAAATCAGGAGTAACTACATTGAAGTCTAAGTAGTTAAAATCACTGTAAAATCGAAGTAAGATTGAAAATTGACTTGATATTTGGGATATATTTAGCTTTCACTTTTACCACTGTAAATCTAGAGTAAATTTTAATTATTTGAATGGAATTAAATTACTTGAGTATAATTGCGAACAGAATCAATGCCATAGTCTTCATTTCCTGTCCTAAACTGTTGTTGCTATAGAAGTGATTGTGCTTCAGGTAAAGTGACTGTATCCTTTGGGATGGAAGACGTTATATTAATGCAAGCTATTATTATCATAATAATATTCTGGTTTGCAACCGTTCAGACTGGATTTTCTCTGCCTTGTGCTGATTAGCTGTTTTGTGTCAAACCTCTCCCTCCCTCTCCTTCACAGTTGCTTCACTTTAGCTTTACCCCACACCTGCCCTCTTACCCTCTTCTCTCCTGCCCTGTCCCCCTGACCACGTTTTTATTCCCTTTTGTTTCCATGTAGCTGATCACTTTTAAGTAAGCCCTTCCAAAATAAAATAAAATTGTGGAATTAACATGGTGTTGGCTACCATCACACTGTTCATTCTTCTTGTGTGCTATGCCCCTCCTCCCACCCTGTGTCTATCATGTCTATTTGGATTGTAAGCTGTTTGGGTCAGGGACCATCTCTACTCTGTGATTGTACAGTGTCTAGCAAGGCCCCATTGTTGGTTGGGTCATAGGCACTCGCCTAATAAACATGATCGATTATAATATTTATTAATAATAATGCCATAGTTTATTCCCTTGGGCTTATCAGTTTGACCTGAATGTCTGTTTCCCAGGTTCATACATGTATTAGCTACTCAGGTTCACTTCCTATTTCTATTTGATTGTCACCATAATCTTTTTTGTTACTATTATGTAAATTTATGCTAGTGAGGGGGCAGATAAACAGGTCTAGAGATCAACGTTCTCTATTTACCCACAGGCTATGATTAAGCAAAGCTCTTAAGCACGTGCTTAATTTTAATCACATGAGTACTCCCATAGTCAGTGCAATTACTAGCATACTTAAGTAAGCATGCTCTTAATCATAGTTCAAATCTGTCCAATGTAGCACCACTGAAAGCTTCTCCTTACCATCCAGCTGATATGCCTTTGACTGACCACTTTGCTGTAATTCAGATGTCACATCCGTCCAGTCTTTGGCTTCTCTGCAGAGCCTTCATGGGTGCAGATTAGTTCTGTTGGTGATGGTGACTTGTATATTGTGCTTTGTAAACTTCTGGTCTGTTACAGAATGGGATGTGCTAATTCTTGCACATGTGATTATGTAAAGTGGAAAATATCATATACACTTACTTTGAAATGTATTGTGTATTAAATGGACAAATGCAACTATTTTAATTTTTAGAGCACATGAGCCTCTCTTAGGTCAATTTCTAGGAGCTAGTAAATCCACTGGTAGTAAATTGATTAAATATTCACCCACTTGCATTTTTAAGACTTCCACAGCAGTGTCCCATGCAGCCTTAGTGCTTAGTTGTGCCCTGGTCCTATGTGGCCAATGGGTGAGTGAAACACCCAGCCTTGTGTGTGGCCCTGCAGGACCCTTCTGGTTTGAAGGGCTGCCTTGGCTGTGGAGGTGCAGCTACACAGTGCCCCTTATACAGGCTTGAACCTGAAGGCTCAATCTAGCCTGTAAGAATCAAAGGCATGCATACAACTCCCAGTCAATGCCATGGCATCCACATGTGACCATCTGAATTTGGTCTTCCTTGCACAGCTCTGCTGCCCTTATTAAGTCAAACCCCTCAATGACTTCAGTAGGTGGCACTCTTGTCTTCATTGGGAGTGCTGACTGAGTAAAGCTGCATAGGACACTGGTGTGGGAGTCTTGAAAATGCAAGTAGGTGAATGTTAAACACTGAATCCAAGCATGTATGAGAGGAGTTCTGTTTTTTAGATATTTCTCATCACAATTGAAACAATGATTTATCATACAGTGGGGTCTGCTGAAATCTATGTTAATATTCTCTGAGCTCCCATCTCTGCATGTTGTGAAACAGTGTATTATAATTCAAATTTCCTCAGTACCCTGCAGAATATCACCAATCTCTCCTTGCTGGGGTTCTGTTTTTCATGGACTGCTGTGTAATTGGATAGGTACATTTTTTTTACCTATCTCCCTGCAGACCTAGAGGCCTCTTCCTCATGTTGTCATCATAATTCATATGGAAGATAAGTTAGAAATTATTGAAATCTGATATTAAATAGCCTACCAGACAAGTGAAGTAATATTTTAAAAGTACTTATTCTTGTTCATATTCCAGATTTAACTCAGTGAACTAATGGTCCGGGTTTTGAGGTTCAAATCCGCTTTCATTTGCGTTGGTGTAACTGTGGAATAATTTGTTTACAGCCAATTGAGTTACTCCAGATTTATACTGGTGCAGCTGAAATTAGAGTTTGAACCGTAGTTATCAAAGCAAATGCTGTTATACTGGGGATATGAAGGGTGAATGCATTTTGCAAGAGCTGATTTTGGTCCATGAGATAGAGAGGAGATACTGTCTTGCTTACCCAAGTTCCTGGAAGGATAATGTACAAGTGGCCTAAATGCTAGACAAGAAGATTTTGCACATTCCTCATAGCTGGAATAAAATAACTTAGAGGCAAGCTACAAAGGAAAAGAGGACTCCAGGTATAAAAATATTATAGTCCTTTGAGAAGACTGAGAAATCCTGACATTATTAAACAGCAGAATGTTCTTGCTTTAACACAGGCCTCTTACGAAATTACACAAAGATGTTACAAAAAATAAAATAAAAGGAGTACTTGTGGCACCTTAGAGACTAACAAATTTATTTGAGCATAAGCTTTCGTGAGCTACAGCTCACTTCATCGGATGATGAACATTGCATCCAATGAAGTGAGCTGTAGCTCACGAAAGCTTATGCTCAAATAAATTTGTTAGTCTCTAAGGTGCCACAAGTACTCCTTTTCTTTTTGCGAATACAGACTAACACGGCTGCTACTCTGAAACAAGAAATAAAATAGTAAAGGTTGCAAAATTGCTTTGGTATATGGAGCATAAATAAATGTGTAATAATAACGAGAGACCTGCCAATTCCATGGAGCTTTTAAACATTCAGGAAAGAATTGTGACCAGGTTGCACTGCTGGAGTCCCCTGGAGAGCTACTTGGGTCCAGAGGGGAGAGAGACTCCATCAGTAGGAGCTGTGTAGCCACTCTGCAGTCCCACAGAAGCAGTCAATGCCCCAGTACCTATCTGTACTGGGGGTGCAAGGGAATTACACTGGGCAAGGTGGTGTCTCCCCACAAAATCTCATCATGGGACAAGAGGGGACTGCTCAGCTGACTGACTTCAATGAGATTATGGGCTTGAGCGTTTGCAGGATCAGGCCTTTAGTATGTATTATTCGTGCGCACCTATTATGTTTTCAGTTACAGACAAATATGATTAATTTTCAGAAGTAAGTTCAT
Organism: Dermochelys coriacea; assembly: GCF_009764565.3. NCBI lineage: Eukaryota > Metazoa > Chordata > Testudines > Dermochelyidae > Dermochelys > Dermochelys coriacea. The sequence continues at coordinate 33,806,607 of NC_050071.1, read as the reverse complement.
GGGAGTGTATCAGCAATAATAAATACCACACGTGCGAAGCATTCAACTTAAGTGCACAAATTTACTTTTGCATATACAGTACTTAAGTACATGGACAAATGTGGCATTTACACTTATATTAATTGCACCTATTTTTAGCCCAATAAGACATTGACAGTAAATAATTGTCATTAAGGAATCAAAAATACATTGATAATGGATATACATTTATTTCATAAGTACCTGTATTAAAGCTCAGTCAGTGTGCTGCTAATAATGAACTGATATGTTAGTAACATAACAGTGATTATTGCTAAATCTAGTGCTACTGTATGTTAGGTACCAGTTGACTATTCCAAACATTTACATTGATGATTAATCACTCTATAGCAAACAGGTATATTAATCCTCAGAAACAGATTTTTAATAGCTTCTTGGTATTTCAGTATCATTCAATACCTAGCCTGTTAAATCTAACAGTTTAGATTAGAGTTGGGTCAAAACTAGAACCTTGTATCCATATCTACCCAAATTCTGGCAGTAAAATGAGGGCTGTAAGTGAGGGTTTGTGTTAAAAAGACCCAGGTCTGAACTGCGCATGGTTTATGTACCAAAACCAACCCCCACCCCCCTCTGGTTTTGTTCATCTTGTGTATATATGCTATTATTTCAACTGGACCTAAATGTATGGTTCAATGGAAGAATTGTACTATACAAAATAAATCAATTTAACTGTACTGTCCCCTTTGTTCTCCAATCTTTTCTGTGCCTCAAATGGAAGTACAATAGTTTTATTTTACCCAGAAATTTTATAAAATGAACTAAACACAGTGACTAGCACTTTTGTGCAAGTGAAATATTTGCTTATAATTTTTAACACATATGCAGGAGATGATAAATCCACTGTTACTCATTTGTGGCATGGAGCAGGAACTGCGTAACTGTAGCTGGAATTGTCTGTCACATTCTTCTATATGGGACCTGATCCAGTTGAAAGTAGTATGTATATGGTGTGTGTGTGTGTGTGTGTGTGTGTGTGTGTGTGTGTGTGTATGCACATCTGCAATGTGCACACGTACTGTACTTAAGGTTTCTGTTCAATATATTATTGCATAAATAAATAATGTTTTTCTTCAGAGAGTAAACATTTGTGTGACATCCAAACCATGTGAACATCTTTAATACGTTATCATTTTAACTTCACTGAGGAGAGAAGGAAAGCTGCCCAACTCAGCTTACTTTCAGTTTTGCCTATACTACTGTATGGACTTTTCAGTGTTTCGAATTGTCTTAAAAAATTAGGGACTGTAGCAGCCTTCACTTGGGTTCAACCAAGCAACAGGTATACACTATGCTATATAGAACATGTGTGCCATACTTATGGGGGGTGTGTGTGTGTGTGTGTGCGCACATTATATCTCGTCTGGTGTCCTTTCACAATTTTGAGTAGGTATCTTTTCCTGCTCTACCATTATGCTTGAATTGCAGTTGGCGAAACTTGATAGAGAGAAGGGAATCAGGGCTCTGAAGATGTGGATTGAGAAAATAGATATAAATGGACAGGAGTCTTTAAAATGTGAGCCACGTATATTATATACCACATTCACTTCCTCTGCAGAATACAGTTAAATGAAAAACACATGGAGTGACTTGTTGAGTTGATTTTGTCCTGTGCTCCATCCTCGTTGTGGATTTGTTTCCAGAATCAAACATTCTGAGTGTTTCTTGGTGGATGCTAGCAGGCTTGGAAATATCACAGCATGTGAGACCCAGTAAAACATGAATTTCATTTGTTTTTCTTGGCTTCTGTGTGTCATGATGTGTTCAAGATGACAGCATCTGGAAAACTGTAAATTTTAGTTGAGTCTCAAAGTCTGAATCCTGAGCCTTGTCTGAGCAGCAAAAGAAGTCTGATAGTAAGAAGTAGACCGATGTTCAGCTCTGTTCCTGAGGGGATACTGTACAGTGTGTTTTGTTTACATTAAAGGTACACTGTCAAGGCTGGTGGATTTGACATTAGACTTAATAGTTTTGTTTGCGTTTGCAGCTGTGTCAGGCTGCCTCTGTACTCTGTCTGCTTGCTGTGTTCTCCACAGAATTGTAATACACTTTACAGGCTCTTTTGAGAACAAGATCCTGGTATATAGCTGCAGTCTCATAAGAAGAGACCAAGGTGGCAGATTGGAAAGATGGAGGCATGCCTATGAGCATGTGAGTGCTCCTGCAAGATGCATGCAAATGTGGACCCCTAAGCTGAAAGAGACTCGTTGTCTTTGGTTTTGCAAGAGGGTAGTCTAATAGAGAAGCTGTGTTTTATCGGTCTTGCAAACCTTTGTGGAGTGGGAGAGGTATGATAGAGAAGTGTGAGAGGAATTCAAAATAAAATTTGGAAAATGAACTTTTTCCCATTTAATTTTGGATTTTTCAAAGAGGTGCAGCAAATAAAATTTAAAATGTTGCAGTTTTATTTTTTAGTAAAAACATTAACATTTAAAATGATTATAATTTAATATTTATATTAGCAGTTGAGGCCCCGATTGTGATTGCGGCCCTGTTACACTAGGTACTGTACAAATGAAGAAATACCATCCCTGACACAAAGAAATTGCAGAATCAGGGCTTAGTCAGTAAATTGTTCCACTCTGGATTTGTAATTGCATAAATAAATACTGACTCCCCCAAGACAAGAATCAGTTCATATTGGAATTTAACATGCTTTCATTCATTAGAAATTGTGGAAATTTAATGGAAATTTTATTTTTAAGAGAGAATATTTTTGAGCTTGGTGATGATTTTGGCCCATCCACCTTAATTGTGACACTTTTAAGTTTGATCTTAATAAAAAATTATATTCTGTGGTCTAGCTTGTAAAATGGATCAATGCACTGATTTTATTAATGCCTCTGGCTGAGGCCACAAGTGAAAGTCAGTTTGCTGGTCTTTGTCATTAGCTGGTGCTTGTCCTAGTCACAAACCTGCATCTGTTTTTGTCGTATCAGGCTCTCTCTGCCCAGGAAAAGTTCAGCACATTGAATTGCTGGGAGTCAAATATTGCAGGTCGAGGTACTGGTAAATCAGCAAAGCTGTGTGGGGAAGCATTGTTTTGCATACACATCCTACTCCACCTGCACTTGTCCTCTAGCTAGGGCTATCATTCTCAGTTTCATGAAAAAACAATTTGCCCAGTTCACTTCTGCAGATTTTTTATTTTAGAGTTTGTATTAGTCCAAAATGAAAAACAGTTTAAAGGCTTGGGAAAAGAAAGAACCTCATAGAATACAGCTTGCTAGTTAATTAGCACTTGGCCCTTCAGAGCAGCTGCTCAACTTTCAGTGTTCCATGCCTCTGTTTCTTGTGGGTGATAAGTAAAATGTCTCTTGGACAGAGACAGAATGAAGGAACATTGGGGTTCATAGCCTCAGCTGTTGAAGTTTATCACCCAAGTCAGATAACTAGGATTCTCTTCTCACTAGACTTCATGATTTCCCACAAGGATGCTCTTCCTTCCACCCTGCAAGGTCAAATGCATAACTGGGTATAACAACAAACTTCAGTCGAAATATGTTCTAGTCATGGAAGTATTAATCTAAAAAAGTATAATGGAGTGTTTTGATAAGGATAAGCCTCATATTCTTATCAATATACAGCTGGCCTGATTCTCTCCTTTCTGCTCCAGTTTAATGTTGATATCACTGGAATTACACTATGCCATAAAACTGGAAGAAGGATAATCAAGCCTACTTGTTAATGAGTCTCTGTTTTTAGACAGTTAAGTATTTAAGACTGAATTATGGCATAGAATCTCAGCCCTGCATTGGTGGCAGGGCAATCCACATGTTTGACTGGAGCAGTGGACAGAGGGAATGGAGTAATGGCTTTTCCTCTTCCCTTTCTCTTGCAGCCTCCTTTGCAGAGGCTAGCAGTGCTGATGGCCCTAGCCTTAGACAGTACAAAGGATCCCAGATGCCCTCAGTGCACAGCGTGAGCCGTTAAAAGCCCAGAGCCTGCAGCCTGGAAATACATTCTAGAGTTAATATTTCTATACTACTGGAGTTGTTTAGCCACAGTTATCACTTTTAAATACTCATAATAAAAGTGTAACTAAGTTGTGACAGATCCTTAGCTAGTGTTAACAGCAAAGCCCCATTGAATTGTGTGGAGCTCTGCTGATTTACCCCAATTGAGGATCTGGCCTACTGTGTTTTTTTTGGCTGTGAGCATGAAACTCGATGAAGTGCATTCTTTCCAGATTGCATAATATGGCATATCTCCATATCATTAAGTCTTGTCGGTCTAATGGACAGTCTATAGGTTATAATGGATGCAAACTTACATAAAGAATATGGGTTCCAAAGGTCCGCAAACATCAGGGAATGGACTTTTGTGGTTTTTCTGTGTCATGGCATTATTGTTTTTATAGGCATTAAACTATGGGAAGACCCCAGAAGTTGGAGCTATGTTTAGATAATGTTTTTTATTTCTTTCAAGCATCAAGTCTGCATTGTTCAGCTCAAGTTGGTTATTTTTTTGAAAGCTCAGGCTTGGGATAAGATGTGAATTAAAACTGTATAGAAATGTAGAAAAGATTTGTAGACAAACATTTCAGGTTTTTAATAATATCAAATTGTTCCTTTTTTTCTTCATTATTTCCATTAGTATTATATAAAAAGTATAAATATTTTGCTTGAATTTTTGTATCAAGGGCCCTGCAAGTAGTTCCATTAAAGTCAGTGGGGCTACTTGCATGATTAAGGGATATGGTATCAAACTTCAGGTAATTACCTGCTTTAAGTCCCAGTTCAGCGGTCCATCCCTGTTCAGCAGAGCACCTAAGAACATAGTTAACTCCCATTGATTACAATAGGGTTTAAGTACGTGCTTAAAGTTGAAGATGTGCTTAAATGCTTCACTGAAGTCTTACCCAGGTTGTTCACGGGTTGTGCATACTTTTTTGATGGGTTGTTCAGAGGACAAGGATTATCTTGTCAGCCTTCCACGTTAATGCTTTGGGATAAGGAATAAAAATAAGAGCAGCAGAGGGGAGAAAATGAAGAACAGGCAAAAAGAGGAAAGTTTATCTTAATGGTGCAGTGGAATTCCCTGTAATGAATCCAGCTCCCTAGCCACTGTAAGTAAATCGAAGATACTACACATTACTAGAATGGCCCACATGGACAGTGGTGACATGTAGAAGCATCTGGTGAAACAGGGTTTATGACTCAGCATGCCAGCTTCTGTTGGCCTGTAGTGACTGACAGCCATTATAATATATGCATTAGAAACTACAGGGCTCTGAAATGACCACTTCTGGATTATTTTATTATTGCAGGACTGTTAACGCTCAGTAATAGGACAATAGCGGCCTGTTGCTACTGTACTATCCATATGTGGCACATAAGTGTTTGTTTTGATGATATATCTGCCGTATAATCAGGAGCCAGATTTTTGGAGAGATTGTCTGTATGTGGTTCAGAAAGGGCTAGACTGTTATAGTCATGGTGGAATTACAAAGGCAGGAGGGTAGGAGGAGCCTTTCTGTCCTATCCGCTCCTCTACAGGGACCGGTTAGTGACATTCCTTCTGCTTACCAGAGCAGCCACCTCAAAGTGGTACTAGTTGGCAGGAGGTAAAGTCTTCCACCACCCTGGAGATGAGGAAGAGTGGTACACATCGCATCTGCTTAAGGCATATAGTAGCAGCTCACTCCCACTGCAGCTCCACCCTGCCCCCAACATAGCCTCATGCTTTCAAGTCGTGACAGAGCCCAGAGAAAATCTCCTTCTCAGGTTTGCAGCTGGAGGCTTAGCAGCGTCCTCCTCTGCTTCTCAGTGACTGTTAAAATCTCCATCTCCATCGCTGTCCACAATTACAGCTTCCACAATTATGGTCACTATAAACTCTGTAAATTTGGTAGTTCTTGCTCCCTCTACACACTGTAGAATTTAGTACTTTAGAGGAGGAGGACAGCAGAGTTTGTCCTCCACTTTGTACAGGAATTTGACTGTTTTTTCTTTAGTTAGTATCCAGCATTGACTTTGTGCAGTTCCTCAGTAGGTGTCTCGCTGGTCCTTCTTGACCCTTTTCCTCCAGCCCAGCTTGCAGAACTTGTGAGACTAGGGTAAATGATTATGGCTCTGGCAACTGACTTCCTCTTTCTTCCTCCCTTGATCATGTTGTAGATCTGTTTTATAGTGGTTACTTGTCAAGTGGGCTGAGGAAATGCGATTTCAGTGATGTATAACACAGAAAAATGTGTGACAAATGACAATTATAAGGCTGTGCCATGATTTGTGGAGCCTGAAATATTTAACAGACACTTGCTAGCCAAAGCAGAACGCTTTGCCCTTGTCCCCCCCTAACATGTTCATTCCTAGTCTCGGACAGCTCTGTAGATACTTGGCTAGCTGGAGCCTGTGGAGAAAGACCCTTTCTTACCCAAACAGCCAAAAACATCCTTGCATCACATTGTTTTGGGAAGACAATTGTGAATGAAAATTAAATCTGGATTTGGCATGGCAACAAAAAACTACCAGCTGTGACAGAGTTGGGCCAGATGGCTATAGGAGAGTAATAGAAGGCAGATATATTGGTTACAGGGTAAGGTAACAGGGAAAGTTCCAGAACAATCAGGAACCTTCTGGAGACAATTAAGACAGGCTGATTAGAACACCTGCAGCCAATCAAGAAGCTGCTAGAATCAATTAAGGCAGGCTAATCAGGGCACCTGGGTTTTAAAAAGGAGCTCACTTCAGTTTGTGGTGTGCGTGTTAGGAGTGGGGAGCAAGAGGCACTAGGAGCTGAGAGTGAGAACGCGGACTGTTGGAGGACTGAGGTGTACAAGCATTATCAGACACCAGGGGGAAGGTCCTGTGGTGAGGATAAAGAAGGTGTTGGGAGGAGGCCATGGGGAAGTAGCCCAGGGAGTTGTAGCTGTCGCACAGCTGTTCCAGGAGGCACTCTAGACAGCTGCATTCCACAGGGCCCTGGGCTGGAACCCGGAGTAGAGGGAGGGCTCGGGTTCCCCCCAAATCCTCCCAACTCCTGGTCAGACACAGGAGTCATCGACCTGGACTGTGAATTCAGAAAAACGGCCAAGCTGAGGGCTGCCATGAAGCTCCAAGGCGAGCAAATCCGCCAATAAGTGCAAGACCCACCAAGATAGAGCAGGAACTTTGTCACACAGCATATTTGGGTCCTATTGAATTACTGCACAGTCTTTTTAGTGTGTCCCTTAAACAGTAATATTCATGACTAGGGCCCAACCAAATTCACAGCCATGAAAAAGGCATCACGGACCGTGAAATATGGTCTTTTGTGTGCTTTTACCCTATGCTGTGTACATACTACCCTATGTATAGTATAGGGTAAATGCACACTAAAGACCAGATTTCATGAGGGAGACCAGCATTTCTCAAATGGGGGGTCCTGACCCAAAAGGGAGTCGCAGGGGGTGTGCCAAGGTTATTTTAGGGGGTTGCTGTATTGTCACCCTTACTTCTGAACTGCCTTCAGAGCTGGGCGGCCAGAGAGTGGCAGCTGTTGGCCAGGCGCCCAGCTGTGAAGGCAGCGCCCCACCAGCAAAAGCACAGAAGTCAGGATGGCAATACCACACCACAGCATGCCATGCCATGCCATGCCATCCTTTCTTCTATACTGCTGCTGGTGGTGGTTCTGCCTTCACAGCTGGGCTGCCAGCCAGCAGCCATCATTCTCCAGCTGTCCAGCTCTGACGGCAGGACCACTGCCAACAGCAGTGCAGAAGTAAGGGTAGCAGTACCGCAACCTCCCCTGCAATAACCTTCTGACCACCCCACAACTCCTTCTTGGGTCATGATCCCTACAATTACAACACCATGAAACTTCAGGTTTAAATAGCTGAAATAATGAAATTTACGATTTTTAAAATCCTTATGACCTTGAATTTGTAGGGCCCCATTCATTACTCTGACTCTATTTATAAAAATATTGCATGGAAATGTACTTGTATTTCAGACACCAACAACTTGTATAGTAGAACTGCTTTCTGCTCCAGCCCAACACCTCATTAAAATCTGGATGCGGTCTTAATGTTAAATGCCAGTGTACCCATTTTCTTCTGGTGCTATAGAAAGGGTGGGGGAGAAAGAGAAATAAAAGAGAACACTTTATTGAAAGGACTTTAAGAGCAGAAATACAACACAGCTCTGCACAGAGGAAATTCGGCTACAGGCATTTTGGGCCTATTAGTGAAGATTTCTAACCAAGTAAAATACATATATTTGATAAATATTTAGGTCAGCATAAACCTATGAGCAATATTCCTTGGAAGCTTTCATTTGGAACAAAGCCATCTGCTTGGTCACAGAAACCTGTGGCCAAGAAAACTTCAGCGTTCCCTTTCCTCAATGATACATTCTAAAAGGTGGGACAATAAAACATTTAATCCTGTCTGCTGTAGAAAAGTCACACTTTTTGGTTATATCTTTGCTTTCGTAGAAGGAGGCAACTGAAGAAGCCTTGGGATATCCCCTTTTGAACAACTTAGTGATTAATATTAAACTATTACTTGTTTTAAACCTGTTATTTACTTTAATGTGGCATTTTAAAAATTAGTTTTCTATATTTTTTTAGAATGTGTTTAATATTGCAAGGGGCAAACACATCTCTGAGGCAAGCATTAAATTGGGCTTATTAAAATTCAGCATGAGACAAAAACATATTAGCATAATCTGCATCCTCCTATATACATTTGTTTTTAAGTTTCATGTTAATTTTTGCTAACAGGGTATGTCAAGACATGCCACTTTGTTAGTTTTAGAAAGCCAGTAGTGCACATTAAGATACCCAAGAGCAATTGAAGAAAAGTTACCTCATTTGACTGAAGTAAGTATATGTGAAAACAACATTGGATGTGATTTTTCCACTTGTATCATCTAAAAGGAGGACTTTGAAACTGGAGCAAACGCGTGAAGTCAAGGGAGTTCACCATTGAATGCTATGGGAGCAGAGTCACAGCTCGATGGGGAAAACACCCTGAGCCCCTCAGAATAATCATACAAAAGAAATTGTGTTTGGCTAAAAGAAAAGGAGTACTTGTGGCACCTTAGAGACTAACAAATTTATTAGAGCATAAGCTTTCGTGAGCTACAGCTCACTTCATCGGATGCACTTGTGAACGTCCCCCCACTATTATTAACACGTGTTTTGAATAAGAACTTTCTCACTCATGGCCCAATTTCTCTTTCTTCCTGTTCCTGCGGTGACATCATCATCTTGCCATTCATGGCAGTCAGGCACTTGGGGTTGGCAGCAGAGAAAATAATTAATGTGTACAGGGCCTCATCAATGTCCTGGTAAGGCAGCTGGGATGAGCTATAAAATGGTCATGTGGTCCAAAGAAGGGTCACCTGATGGTCAGCTTTGAAACAGAGCAGTCAGCCAGGCTTAGGAACCAGGGCCTGAGAACCCCCTCTCAAAAGATCTGTATGCAATGGGAGTGAGATGTCTCAGTGACTGCCACAATCACATCTCCAAAACTCATTTATGACTTCTCACTTCTCCCTCTCCTGCTAACCTGTGCTGCATTATCTCAGAGAGGTGCAGGTGCAGTTCTTTGCCACTATCACTTTTATCTGTTGGGCCAACTGTCCCAAAGTTCAGGTAGCTCTATACCCAGTGAGTTTATGTAGCCATCTGGAGATGATGTCCTTTCTGCACCCAGGCTCTGAGTTTGGCTTGACATAATCTACGAGCATTCAGCAATTAACTTGAAACTCTGACAGCTCATTTGCTTTTAAATAACTCATGTATTTCCTAATCTTTTGCAATAAAATTGTCATGCTGAGATAGCCAGGCCTATAGAATGCGAACACGTAGCTGGACATGTAGCAGGAGAATGACGCAAAGCCTATTTCCCATCTTCTGGAGAAATAAAAAAAAGTTTTGGAACAGACTGTGGCCAGCCCCTGTGCCTGTCCACAAGGAGCTGGGTGGCTGAGAAGACTCCCTTGCATTTCTGTGCAAGGATGATCTCATCCCTTGTACATATGTGAGCACAAGGACTATATGTGCTAGCTGCCTCAAAGGAGATGAAGGGAAGTGTGAGTATGAGTCTACTTTGAGCTCCATCCTAGTCACTGGTGCTGGCTGGTCACAGAGGAGAATGCATTTTCTTAATGGGGTGGTGCAGCAGCTCTGCTCTGGGACCTCTGCAACACAGGCTAAAAGGCACCCAAGAGCTCTTTATAGTTCATTAGAGTAAAGAGGTTATATTTTCACCTTTTTAAAACATTTTTTGTTGCATTGTCTGATATAAAAGATGATGAAATTATGTAAATCCCTTCATTTTGAAATGTACTCTTAATTATTAACAGTAACATTGTAAATCTGGTGCATATCACATTCCCTTTTATTAACGGGGATTAAATTATTAATTTAATAATAATAATAATAATATTTATTAATTATTTTTATTAAGAGCTTGATCCTATGAGGTTCTGAGTGCTGTTACTTCCCTTTGAAGTGATAGTTGATGACACTCAGTGTCATGTGAGAATGGTAAAAAAAAAATCACAGTTGCTGTCATCTAACACTAAAAAAAAAAAAAAAAAAAAAAAAAAAAGAACTAAATAAATTATCCCTAATATTACTCGGCTTCTGCCTAGAACTGTGCCTTCCTGCCTTGCAAGATAGGTTTCCAAGTTCTGTAATGCACTAGTAGCAGCAACGATTACAAAGCTTTGCATAAAAATATCTTTGTTTTTCTAAAACTTACTTATAAATCTTAAGCCACACCTCAACAATGGGTGCTACAGCAGCACAGCTATGGTGCTTCAGCTGTGATGCTGTAGCACCATAGTATAGATGTTTCCTACCATGACGGAAGGGATTTTTCTGTTCCTGTAGTTAATCCACTTCTCTGAGCGGCGATAGCTAGGCTAACAGAAGAATTCCAGGGGTTAGGCTGGCTTAATTGTGGTGCTTGGGGTGTGAATTTTTCACACCCTGAAGTGATGTAGTTAGGTCAATCTAAATTTTACATGTAGACCAGGCCTTGTAGGACAACCAAGAGAAAGAAAAACAGCTCTTCTGTTCTGGATTTATTTTTTAAGTAATATTTAGGAGGTTCATTCTCTTTATGGCTTTGACTTGAGAAGACAGCTGAATTTATTGCAGCACAGGTCTTATATAATACAGGCATGACAAAATGAAATTAAAAAATATGTTCTAACTTGAAAATATACATGCAAATTATGATACAGGATTTAGTTTCTGAAGTCCAAAGGAGCTGGAGCAAATGTTTGGGAGTGTGACAACATATCAGAGGTTTCGGATGACAATGGTCTAACCAGGATGAGACCAGCATGCATAGTTTAACCGTACAGGGCTTTGAAATCAGCAGTACTGGCTGGAGCTGTCCGAACAGTTGTTGTGTCAGGTGCAACTGGGGCCAGTCAAGACAGGTTGCATGGAAGGCCATCTATGACGTGGTGGAGGATGTGTTCCTTTTGCCAGCTTGGAGGAATTCCAAAATCAGCTGCCCAGAACATTAATCTAGTGGGGCACAGATGGTGACTGTCACCTTTGGTGATCATATTGTAGTTAGTGCAAACTTGCAGTCACTGGTGATTGCTAACAAGGATATGAGGATATGACACTCAGCATGCCTGTACCAGGGTGGCAGAGCACATTCTGAGGATGTCAAACATTGACCTTCCTTTTAAATGACTAAAAGAAGTGATACATTAGTCATGCTGTAAGCTATAAAAATGAAGGATTGTCAAAACTTAGGCTGAAAGCTCCTTGGAACAGGGACTGGGTCTTCATAATTATTTGCGCATCTCTGAACATACTGCCAGTTCTCAAAATATAAAAATATAATAAAAGAAATAACAATTCATAGTTTTGGGCTTTTTTAAACATTTATTTTACTTTATTTTCATTAATTCAACTTACATTCCTGCTATTCTGACTGAACTTTATTCACAATACCTGTTGTAGCAGTGTGCCAATTTTCTGTGGCATGTGGGAAGACTAGAGTAGTTATAAAATCCCTAACAGTTGCCTGTTCATGTCTATTAAAGCGTCTAATAAAATTGCTAAGCCTGCCATGCCTGAGTTATGGGAATTTATAGAAATACGTCAGGCTGTTTCTATTCCTACTAAAGTGTGCCTATCTACATTACTTAATATGCTTTAGCTAGCATTCACATATCGCTTTACAGCAGAAAACCGGAGAAAAGCATTTATACTTTTTAAACTTGCAACTACACAATAGTGATAAAAGTGGGAAATTTATAGATGAAGAGTTCTTCTAGATCCTTTCTGTAACTACATATATCACATATTTGTGCCTAGATTTAATGAAAGAGTGATCCAGAGAGAGGGTGAAGGTAGAATGTGTGTTCCAGTGATCTGAGCACAAGATTGGGAGACTGGAATGCCTATATTCTACATCTGACCCTGTTTTGGTCTTGAGCAAGTAACTTAGGCTAAAAGTTTCAAATGTGTGCACCCAGAATTAGTCCTTGAATCCACCCTGAGGCACCTAAATAAAGGTGACCGGATTTTTCAGAGGTGAGCACCCAGAACTCTTGTTGACTTCGTGACTCCAGTGTTGGGACTTATCACTTTGGAAAATCAGGCTATTTTTATTCAGATGCTCTGGTATGAATGTGGGTGCTTATCTTTATACATTTGGGCTTGAAAATATTGCTTGTAACCTTTCTGCCTCCATTTTTCCCATCTGCAAAATGAGTATAAAAATATGTATCCATGTCAGAGGCGTGTTGTAAGGTAGTTAGTGCTTGTGTATTGCTTTGAAATAGAAACGAATACTATATAGTAAGGGTTAGATTTTGAGATGCATTTGGGGTCAGATTTTTCAGGGCCTCAACAGCTACAGTTGGGTCCAGGTTTTCAAGAGCTTGGCTTCCATTTAGGTAAGCAAATAAGAGCCAGATTTTCAAAATAACTCAGTATTCAACAGCTTGTACTAGATTTAGGACTAGATTTTCAGAGAGGCAACATGCTGAGTGAGCTCTTTTGAAAATCTGTCCCTATTTACTTAATACAAATAAACACTATGTAAGATAATTATTGTATTGCTGTGTTCAGATTATGTCAAGTTAGCTTTGTTCCTTGAATTGGGTGCTCATTCTGTGATAAATGACAGCCATACAATGGCGGGGACAGGGATTTTGGAGGAGAAAATAGTTTTAGTGGAGGCTTCCTCTTTGTCATTAAGTACTTTGTAAAATCCATGTTTAGACATGTGATGTTTTCTTTGCTATTGTACAAGAGTAAACCTAATACAGCAAATACCATGCATTTTCATTCAAATACTATGGCTAATGTATAGTTGTAAGTTTTAAATAATGTACACCCAAAGTAATATTAATGGGTTGGAAAAGATGCATGCAAGGAAGTGTAGTACTTAAAACAAACACCCTAATAATACTGCAGTCTAGCTGACACAAATACAGTTTACTCTTCCAAATGCCAAATAGATTTTGATTGCTAAATACAGGCACATTATCCTCACATCAGCTATACAAACCAGTAGCATTTTTGGACCCAGGTTTTCACTTGTTAGTCTTTAAGGGCCACTAGACTCCTCGTTGTTTTAGTTGGTGGAACAATACTGTGGTCTTTGGGCAGCAGAAAATCCACTGTTTTATACAGCTCCCATTCTTCCAGGATTCAGATCTGGCTGGATCAGCTGGGCTAGGAGTGGGACCAGAGCACGTGGGCGATGCGTTGATTCAATGCATGTCTTGGGTAGCTCCTGCTAAGTAGACTCCATGGAGCTCCATCTGCGAGCTTAAAGCTGTTCTCCCCTGATGGAGGGCATTTGTGGCAGTACTGCCACTTATTCCTCCCCACCCCACCACCCCCGGACACAACAGGTGCAGATTTTATTCCTTTGTGCCACAAATGTGAATCAAGTTCACTGTCTTTGAAGAGGTAGGTTGTCTTTGAGTGTTTCACTGAGTCTCCCTCCCTCTATCTTCATTTACTATCCCATTCCTTCTAAATTACTGTGTGGAAAGTTAGTTCTGAGACTGATGCTGTATTTGAGTCCAAGGATTGGGGCATATTTATGGGAAAAGGCCTGGTGAGGAAAGGACACCAGGGTGGTCTCAGTTGTAGGGCCCAGTGTAGGCATTACAATGTAGGGAGGGAGAGGAAGTGCCCTAGCAGAGTATTGGTGGCACTAGGCACATCCACAGTGGCTCTACCCCTTGATGTGTCTTTCATCCCACTTGGGTGGGTGAGGGCATAGGCCATCTACACAAGAAACTCTAGATGGGTAAGTGGAGGCCTGCTGCTAGACTCTAAACAGCCTTGAGCCAGGGGTCCTTAGCTTGCCATTGTCACTCCTCTTCAGGAAAGCTGGGACCTATCTCTAAGCCAGCCTGCTGTTTTCTGTCTTTGACTTGAGTAAGGGATATAACTCTCATGGCCCAGGTCATGAGCCAACCACTAACTGATGTGGATTAGGAAGAATCTTTCCCTCAGGACAGGTTATTCTGTAATTGTCCTCTACACTGTTTCTTGTGTCTTCCTCTAGAGCACCTGGTATTTGTCACTATATAAAAAACCAGGATAATGGATTAGGTGAACCATTCGTATCTGGTTTGCAAATGCCTGTGTTCTATGTAGGACTTATTTTTCATATATAAAGCTCTATAATGTTAAGCCAAATACATGATGGACCATTTACTTTACTAATTTCAATGGCACTTGAGATTGGTGGATTGGATCTTTTTCCTTTTTATAGTCTTGAGACGATGGGAAGCAGGACCTTCTCTCACAACATCTGGTATTCTCTCCCCACTATATACCTAGTCATATCAGTGGGGTCCTTCCAGCAAGACTGAGCATTTTTAAAATTCCACTTTAGGCTGTCTGGGGGGGGCTCCGATGTATTTTTGTTGGTCTCTGGATTGTTAATTTATTCTGTTCATTATGCTGCTTCACATGCTTTATTTTAACCATAGGACCAGGGTTTCTCTTAAGAATTAGTGCTTATTATTATAGGGTGCCTAGAGTTCTCCAAGAATTATTATTTATAGTTCCTCAAAGTGTGAGGTACTAAACAGAACATACAAAAAGCCCTGTCCCAAGGAATTTACATTCTAGATGTTAGACATCAAACTAGTGAAGGAGACAAGCAGAAGGGAGGGAATGAGCATTTAAAAATTTCAAATATAATTATGCTGAATCTAAAGATGTTCAGCTTACTACCAGTATCTTACTATATCTAGCAGTCAGTGGCAAATCCAGTAGCAGTGCTTAATTGATCCATAAATTAGTCCATTCCTCAATCTCTGAAGGCATAGACCATAAATTCACATTGATTTGGATTAAATCAATGTCCTTGTATATAAGTTCCCAGACTTTCAGGACTGGGATGCTATACTAAAGACAACAGCAGCCCATTGGAGTGATGGCTGTGTTGCCATCCAACCAAGTTAATTTAGACTTGAGTTTGAAAGCCTTGGGACGATGGAACTGGTCATATTGCAGAATGGAAGTGATCTATCTCTTAAGGGAATATCCCAGATGTTTTGCTCTGCAGCATCTCATCTGACCAGTCTGTACATTAGCACTGGAATTGATTTTACTTGCATAGTTTCCAATTGGATGATTCAAATGTCACAGTAGTGTAACAAATAAAAAAGGGAACATGAGGAGTTAAAAATATGAACTGCCTTAGAAAAATTGGAGGTAATTGAAAATAGTTAATTTTGGACTATATCAAAGATTGTAATAGCTGACATTAACTACATCATTTTAACTAAATTTCACGTACTTTTTAAAACTTTGAATATTTACATATTTCCATGAATTCTCAGCTTTGTTTAAAAGACCTGTGAATGGCAATGCAACCTAAGTATTCGTTGTCTCCATGGCATTTTGCTTCTAGAGACTGTAACTTTTTTCCTTTGCATTATTTATGAAGTCAATTTTGATAACAAGCAAATTTACAATTGCTAATGTTTGTGATAAATGCATACAGAAGCAGATTCTCCTGGTGCCATAATTAAACAATGAATCACATTATCTGGCACATCAAGCTCTGACGTTTTTAAATTATTCAAAAATGTTTTTGTTTTGAGCTGGTACATCCTCATTAGCATGGATCTGGTCAGCCAGGCTGAGTCAATCATGCAGGGAAAATTCATGAATTGCCATGCTTGTCACCTCCCGTTAACTCACAAGATAAACTTGGC
This sequence comes from Dermochelys coriacea, assembly GCF_009764565.3. Lineage (NCBI taxonomy): Eukaryota > Metazoa > Chordata > Testudines > Dermochelyidae > Dermochelys > Dermochelys coriacea. The sequence goes on along the minus strand of NC_050071.1, from coordinate 33,790,411 downwards.
CTGAAACAAATCTCGACTGGGAAGCGTGTGGATGGTATTGATAGCAGATGGTAACCAGTACATTAGCCCTGAAGGAGCTCAGATATGCACAGAGGGAGGGGGTAGGGTGAAGTGAGGAGAGGACACTCTTGGAAGAAAGTTTTGTAGCTCATTTTAATGATATGGAGATAACAGAGAAGCTGGCTTTTTTTCTTTGCTGAGGAAGAGATCCACACGCTATATATGGGCACCTATCTGACTGAATACAGTGATGCAGGGAAGAGAAAATAGTCACGAGCATAAGTATACTCTGTATGACTGATTTTTCTTTAAAGCAGTTTGCTGCAATTAAAGAGAATGTTTTACAATTTATTTTGTAGAAATTAAGTGATCATTTTATTGGAAAGCATTACATTTGTGTCATGGGTTTTTGGTTTATTTGTTTTTAAAGTAAGTTTTGGTGTTTTTTTCCCTCTGTCTTGGAAACAACAGCAAAATCTATTGGCCAAATTCTTCTAGTCACTTACATGAAAATTAGAGAAACTCAGCCAGGGGATGGAATGTGTGGTATTGCTTATGTTGTTCAATCCTGGCTTTCTCAAAATCCATAGGATTAAATCCTGGCTCCACTGAAGTCTGGGGGTGGGGGCGGGGTGTTGCCATTGACATCAGTGGAGTCAGGATTTCACCCATAGAGTTCACAGTTCACAGGATATCCAGGACTCATCTCCACCATACAGTGACTCTTCCCCCCCCCCTCCATACTCAGAATACAGAATATTCATTGTTTCTCAGCTATCACTGAGAAATGTTGACTTTCAAATGGTAATGCTCCTGACCCGAAAAGTGAGCAAAAACCATGCAACAGTTTGGAGTAACTTCAAATCCAAACTGAAATGTGTTCTTGTGAGAAGGCAGAATTTGCAAACCAAAAAGTCTGAATCATGTGTCTGAAGTAGAAAATCTACAATTCTGCACTATAATTAAAATTGACCAAGACATAAGTTCTTTGCATTCTGGAAGCCATGAGCGGGATGTCAAAAATGCTGGCGTTACCTCTTCCAACAATAGTTAGTATTTTATCTGCAGAAGAGCGAGCTGCTGCATAGTGCCCATATCCTTACGAATGAACAGTCAGGATAAACATAGTAAACATCATTTCAAGTTGTCTGTGTATTTAGTACTACAATTATTTTATTTCACTTGCATTTCTGGCCATCTTTGGTTTCATTCTGTATGACCTTAAATTTGAAACTGGCATATTGAACATCTGCTCACCCATTTTAGGGAAGCCAGCAGTGCCATTTGAGTGAAATTAGTACTGTCAGAAGAAAGAATGTATAAAAAATATATTAAGGCTTTTGGGGTTTTTAGTATCTTTGTTTCTGTGACAGTGTTGGTGGCACTCAAATGGTAGTGTCAATGTAACAAGGCATAAAACAGCTGTTTGATTGTACGTGAGTAGGATGGAAGTAGTATTTTTTATGAAGTCAAAGTTCATTCCTTTATGCTACTAATGTATGGGTCCAAATCTATACATTATTATTTTATAGAAATTATAACTTTTATGGTATGTAATTGTTATGAAGGGAAATGCCTAATTTATGCATTTGCTCTGTGGTAGGTATTTCAGCTCATGAGAGCTTTTGATTTTTTTATGGCATTTACGAAGAGATTTGATAACTAAAGAGTGATGTAGCCATGCATGCAATATCAGGTCTCTCTTCACTTAAGAAGGTAAATGTGTACAAAGTCTTGTGCTTAATGAACCTGATCCCCAAGTGGAATCAATGGAAGCTTACAGTTGGATTGGGTTCATTGTTCACTCTTATTTAAATATGCAATTACTGGGAGCATCACAGATTTTCTTATTGAGAAGCATGGTGGAATAACTATATGGTTTGTTTATGCAACCACGTAGTTTGCAGGAAGCAGGGATGTAAATCTAACTCATGCTAGCCTGCTGTGCATTGTATTCAGATGGACAATGCCGCTACACACTAAGAGTTTCCCTAGTGTGCCTCAGTCTACTTCTCTTTCAAAGATTTACACCCAGCTTGCCACGAACTAAGTGTTTGTAAAGACAAGCCTTGCCTGTTAGATGTTCTTATTCAGAAAGATGCTGTTTGGATGATATCACAGGATAAGCTTCTGAGTAGTAATGATCATTATTAACAAATAATACCTAGCTCTTGCATAATGCTTTTTAACAGTAGATCTCCAAGTGCTTTACAAAGGGGGTCAGTATTATTATACAAGTATTATGGAGAATTAAAGCTTCATTGGGAATGAGAGTACATAATTTAAATTGCTCTTCTCACCTTCGATTTGGTTGTAGGCACTCCTATTAAGCATGAACAGTTTTGAGATATGGATGGCAAAAAATAATTTTTAGTATATAAAATAATGAGGCTTTCCTATTTCAATATCCATTGCTTTGAAATGCACTAAACTAAATTTTATCAGTCTGTTTCATTTTGCTATCAAGGGAATAAATGTAATTTCACTTCTCCATGATGAAAATAACAGCAGGAAAATATATATAAGATTACATGTTTAATTTCCTCCTGGCCTGCATTACTCTTCTGGAAAATTATGAAGTGTTCTCAGTCAGTCATATGCAACATACTCCTCTTCTTGATCCTGATCTTGCTGTATGACAGACATATTTTTCTTCAGAATAAAACAAAAGTTGTTGGTCTTAAATGAGGTAGTTAAGTCTCTTTACTTTTACTATTCAGCAAATGGAATTGTAGAAAGTGTAGCTAATGGTTAGATGTTGGCTTACATAAATTGATTTTATAGTTCTAATCTTTATATTTTAATGGTGTTTTCAATGGAAATCAATATACACAAGATGAATTAATAACGGCACATAAAGGGCTCAATCTACACTCTGGAACAAAGGTCCTATTCTTCTGAATCTTGAAAAGTTAGCTGCTGGGTATATAAGTATAAAAAGGTGAACCCGAGAGAATGCATGCTCATATGTCTTGGGAAAGTAATCCCACGACGCAGTGATTCAGTGGGAAGAGACATGTGGAAATGCGTAGGGATGATAGTGAGAAGTAGCCTAGTTACGAATTTTGGTATATGGTACATTTCAAAAAGACAGCAATATGATTTTGAATTGTGGCTACTGTGGTATCATGTAATTAACCAGGGAACAGGGAAAACCTCTTTGAGAGACTGTACTTAGAAAATAAATGCAGTACTGGGCCTCTCTCAATGCCCTAATAAATAATAGGAAATTTTCAGAAGAGCAACAGAAACAATTTAGATATTGAGGGAGTGGATTATGAGGAAAATTAAAAGGACAAAATAGTCATATGTTGGTTAACCAGCATCTAGCGGTGATCTGATAATCATTTTACATTTATTTGAAGGATGTTAACACCAATAATTGTTTACAAGAATTGATTAGGATACTCAACAGAGCATTCAAGTAAGAATAATGGTTTGGAATTAAATTAAGCAAAGGAAAATTTAGGCTAAATATTATGAAAAAAATATCCCAACAATCAAATGTATCGACGATGGAATAATATCTCAAAGGAAATGGGAGAAGCTCCATTACTAGGTTAATGAAAAATTAATGAACTGAACCAAGCACTGGAGAAAATATATTGTAAGGGAACAATCCTGCCATTCCCAAGCCTACTGTTTTTGTGGTGTTAATATGCATCCATTTTCTAGGTAAAACACAGGAGTCTGTACATTTTTCTATTTTAATGGAAAGAGTGAGTTTGTTGCATGTGTAAAGCAAATGGTTGTGGTGGTGTTTTACTTTTAACCTTACTGCTTCATAGATGAAAGAAGGAACCCTAACTCAAGAGAAATGTTTCTGAGAGTGAGTTATGTGGTACTACAGTCTTTGATGTATAAACTAACAAAAGTGAAAATGCTATCTCGTAAACACATGCTCTTTTATCAATCTTGTTTATGTTGTGGCATTTTCTCAATACTGCCTGTTTGTAATACCCTACATGCTTTGCACAAAATGTTAAGGATTATTAATGCCATTTTGAGAATTACTCTTGTGTGTTAGACAGACAGCTTTTTTGACCCAGGTCGTTCAGTGCAGAGGGATTCCGCAAATGGCAATGAGTTTCTAAGAAAATTTGTTGTTTATGGGCTTATTTGTGGCTTTGACCCAAGCCCTGAACAAAAAGCAAATGCATTTTTGCACTGCCCCAGGAGCAGTTTGGAAGTTGGATTGTGACTCAGTCACAATCTGCTGCCTGGTTTCCTTCTACTCCAAGGGAGAAATATCCTGAATAGGGTATAGACCTGGTACCACATACATTTCAAGATGCACCATGTAGCTACAGTAGCTGCTGTATTTGGTAACTGGAGCCAAAGATCTGCCCTGTATCTTTCCTGCCCTATCCACCCTTGTTCATTTGTGTTGGGAAGCTTGGATGTAACTGACGCATGTAGGCTGCTCTCCTTTTTGCATTGCTACCTTTGATCTGAGATGCTGGCACAAGCCAGGCCATATATGAAGTGTGTGTCTGTGTGTGTGTGTGTGCGCGTGTGCATGCACGCATATAATATATGTATTGAGAGAGGGAGAGAAAATGCATGGTGGTGTAGTGTTTTAAAGTTCTGTTAGTAAGGGCTTTGATGACTTTTTATTGGACACAGCACATTGGGGAAAACCATATGTGACTTATGCAGGCCATTCCAAATGAGTGCTGATAAAATCTTCATACCACACTTGTGTATGCCACCTGTGTTACAGAAAAGTACTTTATGAATGTTTTAGACACTGTGTTTTGGACTATTTCTTGTACCCATCTGTGATGCCCAGTACTTTAGTTACCAGTGAATCCAATTAAACAGGACTAAAATAGTTTTTCCAAAACAAAAAAGTCAGAATTTTAAGGTCTATTATTTCTAGTCCTTCTACGTAGATACCAACCGCAGTCAGTTTTGTGGTCTTCTTTGGCACCAGCTCACATTGTCTCATTCAGAGAGCATTTTGGAGTTTGCCAGAATGCCATTTTTCTGCCCTAGTGTCAGCCACATTATGGAGAGAAAACAACATTATTTAAGGGTGCCACAGGAATGCATTTGACTTGTACTAAAAGCTAGATTGCACCTACTGCATACTGAATAAACTGATGACGGAATGTGACCAACTGAGTACGAGTTTGCAGTTAGAGCTCCGTCTTCACTGTTTTGGAAAATCATCGGTCCCAAACTATTTCCTGCACATTTGGAAGAGATTCAGTAAATTGATTCGTCAACTTTTGTCACCTGGCAGATGGTAGCAGAAGGGGCAGAGCACATTTCTGAGCAAGAAGAAGTCTGGAGATTTCACAGTGCCATACAATCTTCTAACAATAAACATATTTCATCAGTCATAATGTTGACTTCAGGAAGAGATCAATGCAACATAAAACCCATTGCACCAATATTTTGATGTTTAAGTAGGCATTAAAGCTGGGGAGGCATTGGCACCCATTCCAGCTGTGGCATGCATAATGCAAATAAATACACCAGACAACTGGGACTGTAGAATGCAGCTTAATTATTTTTATTTGTGATCCAGAAGCAACAGGGAAGATGACAGTCATACAGAACAGATTTGTGGAAGCCTAATTTTGCTGAATGTACACCAAAAACCGAGGAATGAAAATGATGATCTCATTCAGCAGAGAAGAAAAGAGAAAAGCTTAAGAATAGCATTGCAACCAGATTGTCAAAGAGGAGCAAATGAGTTTCAGCTGTATTTAAAAGAAAATCTTTCAGGTTTTGAAAATTAACTAGTGATGGATGGAGACTGTGACAATTGATGCAACACTGGTGCCAAGTGAAACACATTTGTTTTCCAACAGGGAATAAAATGTATGCTACTGAAACCCTTCAGCACAATTTGAAGCTTAATATAACTAAAGTATATTTTAAAATCATGCCAATAGTTGTTAGCAAATAACAGTTTCTTTCTTGGTTCCTTCCCCCTCCTGTATTCCTTTGTGCATGCATGTGTGTTCTTTCTTGCATTTGAAGAATGAATTTCAGTACAGTAAAAGTGAATATGCTGATATGTTGTAACTGTGCGGGAATGCTGGATTCAAGGACAAATGTTTGTTCTTCATTGAACATTGAGTTTACAGGTACAAACCTTACTTGAAATGTCAGAAAATCACCAGCAAGTGGGCACTAAATATTACTTTCTGTGCTGTTGTGCAAAGGGGTGGAAAAGGGCATAACAAAGTTTATTTCATTCCATGGCTAGCAGCATTTTAGGGCTTTTCCCTCATATGAAGTATGTGGAGAGTGGGGGAAACAGACCACAAGCTCCTATACTGGCTATCCTCGCCTTTCTCTTCCAAGACCAGCAGAGAAGCCAGCATCCAGACCCTCCACAATAGTAGTAATGGAGGGCTGCTCTGGAACAGGCTCTGGCTTATTGTCCATGGGCCTGGCCCACAAGTTTATGTGCATATGACCTCTGATTCTGATTCAGGAATGAACCCTATACAACACAGCTCACCTACAGACCATTTCTGCTTTTTCCTGTGTGTGTGTGCGCGCATTGATTTTAGGTGAAATTTCATATCACTGATTATAACTTTATGGGGCTGTGTGGGCCCCTAGAAGGCTGCACCCACTAGACACCAGCAGAATGGATGAATCAAGGAGAATGGTTAGCATGCTATCCTGAGCATCCTGGTTGCCTGTTATGTTGCACCACAACATAACTCTTCTCTATGAGCTTCTCTCCTGTGAGCTCTCCAATCTCTGCCTCTCAGCTAGGACTGCACAGATGAGGGGAGTTTTTGCAGGCCTGTTTTGGAGGAAAGGAGTAGCCCCAAGAGGGGGAGAAGGATGGATTCTGATCAGCTGGAGGGAAGTGCGGGGGGGAAGGTGGGAAATGTTACAAAAACTAAATAAGAATCAGCCGTTGGGGTGTGTGGTGAAGTTCACCTTCTTTCCCTCTTTCACGTCAATCAGACTTTTTGGAATCTGTGACTCTACCCTTGGACAGAGGGAATTTTGTACTAAACTGGCATTCGAAAGAAGAGTTACCTCATTAGAAGATGGGGCAGTGTTCATGTCTGCATAGCTAGGGTGGCTGCCAAACTTCTGTGACCCAGCAGCTGCAGATGCAGTGTTTTTCTTGATGGGGCATTGAATATTGTGTTGATATATCCATTTTCATTCTGAGATCTTTATAAAACACACACTACAGCCAAGTTGATTTCTATTATTTTATTATTTGTATTGATTAGCGCTTAGGAGCCCCAGTCATGGAGCAAGACCCCCTTGTGCTAGATGCTGTACCAGCATAGAACAAAAGGATAGTCCCTGCCCCAGAAAGTTTACAGTCTAAGTTTCCTTGCACTAAAGTGGTATGGAACATTCCTGCTTTTATGTACCAATGCATCATGCAGTAGTTTTCGCTTGTTATGACCCTGTATTTTGTTTTTACTAACATATATTTTGTTTTGTGCTGTTTTTTCCTTTAATAAATGGAAAGGGGAGTAAAATGGGTTCCACCAGTAAATTGGTCTAAAATTGCCAGAGCTTAGATTTCATCAGTGTTACACCTAACTTTGAATTTAACTCCCATTTGGCTCCCTCTGGTATTTAATGGTGATAATTTGATGGATAGAACAGGCTGAAACTAATTAAAGGGCATGTTCAGTCTCTGGGGCTTTACAGTAAAAAAAACAAACCAACAAACCCTGGCTGTCTCTTTCTGCTACAATATTTGCTTATTCTTTTCACAGACAGAAACATGATGAAAAAGTGTAAAAGACTTTAAATCAGACTCCAGCTATTAATAATTAACTCCTGAAGTGCCATGAGGCATAAACTTTATGTCCAATATTTATAATGAACATATAGAAGTCAGGACCAAAACAATGACGGTAACTACAAATGTTTCAAAAGCTTTAATGAATCTTATTGCTTGGTTGGATTCTGTGGGACCAGCAGCTGTGACATCTATCTCTTAGTGAACATATGTTGAGTTTGAATGGATGGGCGAAGATCATACCGAAGTAGCAACAGACTACAAGGTACTGACTTGTTTTGCATGTAAAGTTATAATGAAAGGTAGGGAACAAGATCTCTGTGCTCTTGAGCTTTATTTTTTAAATTGTAAGAATGAGTTTTCTTAGCAAACAAAATATGCCGCAATGTGGATGGGGTGTTAGGTGTGCAGTAAAGAGTTACAAACAACTCTGCAGACTATAGTAAGATAGGTTTCAGAGTAGCAGCCGTGTTAGTCTGTAGTCACAAAAAGAAAAGGAGTACTTGTGGCACCTTAGAGACTAACAAATAAATAAATATGCTCAAATAAATTTGTTAGTCTCTAAGGTGCCGATGCTCAAATAAATTTGTTAGTCTCTAAGGTGCCACAAGTACTCCTTTTCTTTTTATAGTAAGATGGTGCTTCCTTCTCCAACGAGGCACGACAAAAGAGTTTAACAGCTACAATGAAACTCAGACTTTTACTCAACTTCTGAGACTGTATTTATGTACATTCAACAGGCTTCTATTCTGATTAGGGCTTTGCTGTTTTGTTTACTTAAATTTATGAAATCAGGGAATATTTGGAAGGATACTGATTACTATAATAACAAAAATAACAATATTCTTCCTGAATTCCTTTGCCAAGAAACCATAACAATGATTCCTTTTTAAACAAAAGGAACTCCTCACATCACTCTATGAATTTGGAACGGAGTATCATGTTGACAGAGGATTATGAAAACTATGTAGGCCTAACCCAATCAGCAATATTTGATCTGTCCAGTGGTAGGGAGTGCGGAACAATTATAAAAAGAAAAAAGTTAGAAGAGAAATCTCAGCCATTGGAGTGAATATAGAGCATGCTGGTAAATACCACAGGCATCATGAAACAAATGTCTCGTTTTCAGGCTTTATATGAACTCATGGAGTGAAATGGGTTACATGGGTGTAACTGAGAACATTATTTTGTGATCAAAATATCAAAGAATTTGGAAAAGTTCCATTTAAGATGATACTTTAATTACTCTAAAAGTAAAAATGTAGAGGATGAGGGAGCATTTGTAACCTGATGGCAGCAGAAATGGTTGCATGCTCAAAGCGCTCCTAAATGTCGGCAGCCATTCAAGCATTTTATCTCTAATACTTTCAGAAGAGTAGATGTTACAATGGAGCATGGATTTGGGGCCAGAGTCTGCCACCCTTAATCATGTGTAGCAGTAACTTATTCTGCTTGTAGTTCCATTAATTGAAATTAATTACTAAGGAGTAAGAGTAGTAGAATCTTGTATTTGGTAAGGCTTGAAGGAATAGGGGAATGAAACGTAATAAAGGAAGAGGGGAGTGAAATACAAACACACACATGCATACATTTATATTTATTATTTAATATAGAGAGCTAGATATATATATAGGAAAAATGACTTGACTTCATGCAATCAGCAAGATCAGAACAGAGCAAGCTCCATCTTTCATGCCTCTTCTTAACCATCGTGCTGTAGCTAGCACACCGGAGAGAGGTTTTAGAGGCTTTGAACACTATGATTGATAACATGTAAGGTATTCTCTCTTCTACACAGTGGACAGTTGGAACTCTACCTGCTAAAATTAGTAGGCAGGCTAAAAGGAAGAGCAGACACTCACAGCAGCTGAAACCAAGATGGGAAATGTTTGAGGCTAAAGGAAAGGAAAATAAACTGTCCAGGGAGTAAAAATTAACAACAAATGTAGTGAAGGAGTGAGCTGACTGAGAATGTGGTGAATGGAGGAAGTGTTCTGAGTACGGGGTTTTCCTGCAGGAGTGGAGGGCACAGACTCTTTGGGCTCTATTAGGGTCATGACTGAGATTTCAGGGTTTAACCCTGAAACTCAGCCATTTCTAATATGAATGGTTTAATCCAGTAAATGAGCTAATTCACATGAATAGGTTTGTAATTGTAGTGCAGAGAAAAGCAAGAAAATCAGACTGGCAGCACTTTCAACTTTTTATCATGGTTGATGAGGCAAAGAAGAGGGAGCAGTTGATGAGGACAGCAATCCAAAAAGACTTCTTAAAGAGGGAAAAACTCTTAGTTTTCTAGATGTAAGCCCAGCAACCGCAAACTGGAGAAAATACCTCACAGTGATGAAGAAAATTTTTCTAAAAAGAGAGAACATTTTTTTTAAAAAAAAGTCTGAAAGCTGCGTGCAAAAAAATTGCATACATTTGCACACCAACATTTGCATGGGCAATTCCAGAAACTGCATATAAAAATATTATTTTATATTAGCATTTCTGAACCTCAGATTTCCAAATGCAACTTCCCTCTTCCAAATTATGAAAGTATTTTAAAAGGCTTTTATGGTTTTGTAGTTTTGATTTATATTATGTTGTCTAGGATATGTTTCCTACACATACAGTCAATACCTATGAGAAACTCTTTAGAATGAAATAAAAAGTAAAAATACTGCTTAAGCAACATCACCTTTCTTATTTGGGCAGTGGTGTGCAGATAAAATACTGTATATTTGATCAGACTCTGGACTGCCTGAGACCTAGCAGCCAGTTAACCCCTAATGCTGGAATGCTTCCCATTTTTTGGTAGAACTTAATCCTCCATATGAAATGTATTCTTAGTTTGTAGATGCAATTTTGTGATGATATAAGATCATGTATGCAGTGTGAGAGTTTCCCCTCATTTCATCCTCTTAATATTTTGTCTTTTGGAATTTAACCATAAACTCAGTAAGAAGCTTCAGGGACCAATATTTTCAGGGTTATAGAGAATTGAAAAGATCCCTTTAATTTGAAAAATGATTGCCACAGATTTAAAACATAATGGTGAATGGCAGCCACCAATCACGGTTTCTTTCGACACATTTGGAAGGTTTTATAACCAAGACTTCTGCAATGAAATCTTATGGATTTTGTTTCACTTTATCTCTAGGCAGCCTGTGCATATTTCTTTTGCTGATAAACTGTGAACATACGAACAATCTTCCTTAAATGTCTGCACACGCATATCACCAGTTTAGCTTTCTGACTCTGGATATAAGATATGATTTCTGAGAACATTTGTCACATCCGACACATGATAGAGATCCTGACCTTGTCCTATTTCATGAAACCCTTTAGATACATGATCGCCTATGACTTACAGCTCCCTTAAGAACAAGGGTTTTGTTTTTTAAATGACGTGAAGATGCTTAATTGTCAGTGAAGATTTAATGGGCCTGATTCTGATCTTACGTGCAGTGATGTAAATCAGAAGTAACTCCATTGAAGTTAAGTTCTCAGGCGCAATGACTTCAGAAGCACCTATGGCTAAAATGTTGGGGGAATTCATCAGTGCTGACAATCAGAAATAAGCCAGAAAGTCTTAACACTTAATGGCACACATTTTTATAGTCCGTCAAAGGGGTATTAATTCCTGATAGCTAAGAAAGGCTAATCCTACAGTTCTTTGGCCTACTTCTTGCGTCTCTTCAGGGGCAGACCACTTGCCTAGTTCCTCTGATCAGCAAATAGGCTACCCAACAACTCTCCACCTAATGGAAAACATATAGAGATGCTCATAGACCCTGCTAATAAGTCACTGAGCTCTTTCCCGCTCCTCAGAACTTCCGAATGTTAATGCAAAGAATGTTATCTTGGTACCACTTAAAATAAGGGGTTGGAAATTGTATAGTATTGTAGTCTCTTATTGGTTATGCTGAATTGTTGAATTTTGGTTGTAAAGAATGTCCTTGGACCGCTAGCTGAGCAGATTGTTTAACCAATTGATACAATTTGAGATGATTTGCATTTTGTCTGAACTGATTCCTAGAAAGCTTTGTAAGACCATGTTTAATTTACTGATCTGATCTGATCTAAGCTATTCTTAATAAAATCTTCCTTGGAATCAAATATGTTACATGTTATGAGAAGGTATTGTAGTGTGCGTGTTGGTCATATAAAGTACAGTAGCTGGGACTCAAGGTATAGTATCCTTAAACTCAGTGAGCGCTATAAGAGAACTTTTTATAGCACTGATGGAGTGTGTTATAATTTTGAGCAATTTTATCCAGTCTTTTTTAATCCAGGTTCATACTGTATGAGACAAAATAAAGTGCTAAATAATCCCCTGTACTAAGAAGGACATTAGAAAAGTTGAAATGATGTTGAAAAGATATTTGATATTTAGAGGTAATAATGCTATTTGGGGTCCTGAGTTTTTTGTTTGAGCAACTGCACATTTGGTCTAGTCTGGGTAAACCATTAATCATAATGACCAGTTTAAAGCACTCCCTTTCGTTTACAGGCTGAGCTACAAGGTCATCAGCTTGTCATTCAGGTCAATAAATGGGTCACACATCTCCCCCTGTTTGACTGCTGGCTCAGTATATGTTGTCATTGGCTTAACAATAGGCTACTCTTCTGATAAATATAGGAAACGTGGCAAGTTTGTACAGATGGACAAAGGTCAAACATGAAGGAACTTACAGGTGGTGGCAGGGCCTGCAGCTCAAGGCTGAAACAATATAAGACAAATCAGTCTCAGCCTTATCGGAATTAACATATTTCCTAGGATTCTGCAAAAAGGTATTTCTGTTTTTGTTTTAATCCTAAATGGCATGTTGTTTGGGCTTCATCTTTCTCTGAAAAAGATAGCACACAGAGCAGCTCTTCATAATGATGCATTTTGTGCTCAGAGACCCTGATCTCGTGAAGAATGAAGGCATGTGCTTATATACTTTGCAGAATCGGGATCAAGAACAATACCTAATTCATTCCAGCAGTTGGCTATATTTATATCCATACTCTACATATATAATAAAAGTCAACGCTAGAGACAGACGCTGCATTTTCTCTTTGCGGTTCTTCTCTTTCTCCATTTGTGTGGGTTTATCTTGTCTTTTAGGAAAGAAGATTGGACTTTAGCAACAATGATAGCTCTAGCTCATCTCAGCTAACCTTTTTTCTTTTCTCCAAAAGGACAACTATTAGCATCTTTAATATCTTCTAACAGGCTATCTAATGGCGGGGGCAGGTTTCCTTCTAAAAACTCCCTTGAGCAAAAGGGAAAGGGAACAGAAAATGCAAGCTGTATTTAATACTTTACATTTCAAATCCTCAAAAAGAAAAGGAGAACTTGTGGCACCTTAGAGACTAACAAATTTATTAGAGCATAAGCTTTCGTGAGCTACAGCTCACTTCATCGGATGCATTTGGTGGAAAAAACAGAGGAGAGATTTATATACACACACACAGAGAACATGAAACAATGGGTTTATCATACACACTGTAAGGAGAGTGATCACTTAAGATAAGCCATCACCAACAGCAGGGGGGGGAAGGAGGAAAACCTTTCATGGTGACAAGCAGGTAGGCTAATTCCAGCAGTTAACAAGAATATCAGAGGAACAGTGGGGGGTGGGGTGGGAGGGAGAAATACCATGGGGAAATAGTTTTACTTTGTGTAATGACTCATCCATTCCCAGTCTCTATTCAAGCCTAAGTTAATTGTATCCAGTTTGCAAATTAATTCCAATTCAGCAGTCTCTCGTTGGAGTCTGTTTTTGAAGCTTTTTTGTTGAAGTATAGCCACTCTTAGGTCTGTGATGGAGTGACCAGAGAGATTGAAGTGTTCTCCAACTGGTTTTTGAATGTTATAATTCTTGACGTCTGATTTGTGTCCATTCATTTCAAATCCTGTAACTGTTTTTCCTTTTTTTTTTTGTATCTTTAATCTGTATACTAAACCCCGAATCTTGTTTAAAAATGTTTAATGTTGGAGAGTGACAGGATCATGTTATCACCTTTGAGTCTTTGGGCCCATTTATTCCATCTAAGTTAATAAAATAGGACCTCAGAGTTTGTCCCCCAATGTTTATAATTTCTCAGTTAAAGACAATGGACCAGATTCTACATTATATTGCACCAATGGGATAAACTGGCAGTGTAGCTGGCCGAGGGGGATTCACCTCCATGCAGAAATGATCTTCTGATTACTTAGGCTTTTGTAAGTGTGTAAATCACTTGTACTCCCTGTTGTTACTGGTTAGCAAGCTAAGGGGTTTTGAGTATGCATCAGGTGTATGTAAGTGCAAAGATTTGCACACATCCACCTGACTTGAGACTTGTGCTGGTCAGCTGGACCCTAGGCTCTGACCCAATATATGGCCATTTAGTACCTAGATTTAGGAATAAATCTATTGATGGCAAGGTATGAAACCGCTCATTTTTTGTATAGTGAACACAATTGATATTCGTAGCCTCAAAAAGAGAGAAATTCCACAAGGAATCCTTTGGTTCCACGGGGGTTGTCATAAAGAAAACAATAAGGCAATAGTAACTTCGATGAAACCAGATTCCTGATGTAGCACAAGTCCCTTGGAAGAGACAGAAGTGGTGTGTGTGTTGAGTTCTGAGAGGCTGTGGTCACTAGAGCTGTGTTTGAACCAAAATCTTTGATCTCAGTGTCTCCAAACTTTGGGAAAGTTTGTATCCAGATGTCAACTTTGTGGCTTGGGCCCTGGTGCTCATATGTTTTTGTGAAAAGTGGAGTATTTTTTTTAAAGAATTAAGGGATATAAACCTTCAGGCTCCATTCTAGTCAACAGGGGCTAATGCAGTGACACTCAGACCTCAGTGATTCAGGAGCCAAATTAGTGATCAACATTACCCAAAAGAGCCACAGTAATGTGAATTCATTGTTTCATTTATGATATATATAATAATAATAAATCATTCTCACAGCAAAATGACTGACCAAGTATTCTACAATTGGATAATAACATAGTAAAAGCATCCTGATTGGTTAATAACTTAGACTGGCTAATAATTAAATCACAGTGTTTTAATATCATGTGCTGCAAAAAGCTGCACTTGTGGCTCCTGAGTCTGTCTGAGTATCACTGGGCTAATGAGAAAGTTCCTTTATAGCAGGTATATCATAACTGCCTACTACAGCCTTTCGTACACCTTCATCTGAAGCAGCTGGAAACTGGCTTAGATAAACCACTGATCTGGTATGGCAATCTCTATGTTTCTGTGTAATTCTGCATGAAGTGGAAATAAGCTGTTAAATCCTAATATTTCTTCTTTTTTGGCATCTACTTCAGTCCTACTTCAAAACCTACTAATGGTGACTGTTATTTTGGTATTCTCCACAAATCATGACATCTGTGCTATTTATAAGGAAGTCAGGACATTTTTGTCTTTAATTACACAGATTACATATTGTCTGAGATAGAATTTTATTACCAAATGGATATGTTTGATTCGTTCTAATTTGGGTTCCCAAATCCTTCTGGTATACTTGAATTCTCTGTGTCCCCCCACCCCATGCTTTATGCTTTGCTATTTAATTATATAACCTTCCTGCATACTAATGCCTCTTTTGCCTTCTGCTGCTTTCAGGTTACTATCTCTTCCATTCTCTTCTATATTTGTATCCCATGCTGTGTCACTGATCTCCAGGCCTTCCTCTTACTAACTTTTATAAATGCCACATTTCTTAATCTTTCATGATCCTGCATGTTGAATAGGAGAACTTATACACACTTAGAGCCTGTAAAAAGAAAGATGAAGGGACAAGAAAAACAATGAAATACTGACAGGTTTCAGAGTAGCAGCCGTGTTAGTCTGTATTCGCAAAAAGAAAAGGAGTACTTGTGGCACCTTAGAGACTAACAAATGTATTAGAGCATAAGCTGGAATGCATCCGATGAAGTGAGCTGTAGCTCACGAAAGCTTATGCTCTAATACATTTGTTAGTCTCTAAGGTGCCACAAGTACTCCTTTTCTTTTAATGAAATACTGTATACTGTAAAACCAGCCTACCAATAAATCCTGACTATCTCCTTGCACAACTAGTACCAGCCTAATGAAATCCACTATTTTACATTTAACATTCCAGCCAAATAAATCCACTTTATTAAAGCCAAAACAAAAACAACCTCAAGATTTTGAATCAATAGGGCAGTTTAGAATTCTTTACATATACTCTTTAATGGGGATTGGTAATGGGATACAGAGCCTTTCACTCCTAGGTCAACCAGTTCAAATCTACCCCAGGTTGATAGTCACTGAAAGCTGGTGCTATCTAACAGCTGTTATTTTATGTGAAATGAGTAGTTGGTCCTAGTCCAGTCCCTACTGAACAGGTGTCCACATTACACGCCCCCCCACAAAAAAAGCTGCCATTTTTATTGTTGTTCTATCTGACAATCTTAGTATGGAGATAAGGACTGAATAGATGTAAAGACTGAACTGCCCTATCATCTCTAGAGGGGTTACTTATAGTTGGCAGTGAGGTTTATTTGTGGCAAACTGATAAAACTTCCAAATCCTGTCATGTGCTGTTCCTGTACTATGAAGAACTGGAGGGATTCAGTTTCTGGCCTTATCAATATGGCACCTTTCAAGAGCATTAAATTATTGTTATAGCAAAACTGATCCAAAAACTCCTCTTTAAAACCTATAATTCAGAAATATTAATTTTATATCAACAATTAAATCTTTTATGCTATAGAACATTTCAATCAAAACATAAACAGAACATACTAGAAAAAGATCAAAACAGATTTAAAAAATAAGTATACTTCCCTTTTCTGTTAGAAAGTTGCTTGAAATTATTTCCAGTTCTCTGCGGTTTCTCATACGATTTTTCTTTTCCAGTATCTTTCACAATCCCAGTTTTTCCTAGCAGATCTATGTGTACTCTATAAGGTGAAAATGCGATGCCAAGCAATAAAACCTGACATTTGGAAAAGCAAAACACCCTTTGTGGGAAGCTTAGGAAGGTGAAAATCTGATAAATTAAAGTGAAAAGATGTGGGGAATAGAGAACCAGAATATTTTAATGTAACTCATTGTGTAATTTTGTCATGAAAGAAACTTTCTGTAATATATATTTATATGTTCATATTTTGTCTCCCCTCCCTCCCCCAGAGGTTTCTTAGCACCCAAAGCTCCCATTAAAGTCAGTGACTGCTCTGGATTCTTAGCACCAGTGAAAAATCAAGTCAACAGTATATAATACAATACTACATAAAAAACTGTAGTGTTGCTCGAATGTGATTTCCTAGCTTTTTAAAAACTGACTCCTGCCCGGAAATTCCAACCTGTGAAACCATATTGACCATCCATTGACCTCCATGTCAGAGGCATGTAACTTGACCAGATTTGGGTGGATTTTCATGGGGATGGCAAAAGGCAGATTCCTGACACTAGAATGAGCTTCCTGCTGAATTTCAAGACCCTACTCTAAAGCATGGAAGAGCTAGAGTATCTTAATGAAGTGGTTGTAAGAATTTTGTAACATGTCCCAAACAATGTAATTTTCTCCTAATTTTGTTCTGTGAAACAGCTGAACATTTTGATGGAACTTTCCAGATTCAGCCTGAGGCAGACAGCTGGCTTAGCAAACTTGAGCCCAAGTTGTTCAAGTTTGACAAAGTTCTAAGCAAATGAAAACAGGGTCTTATAAAGGAAAGTGTCAGGCATCCTTAAAGTAGGCAGCACTACCGACTAGCCCATAATTGTGAATGAATTAGATACACAATTATTGTCTTTGTTCAAAGGAATCTCAGGGATGGTGAATCGTTCTGTTTTTTTCATGTAGCTGATTTTTGTAGAGCTTTAAAACCCACCCAGTTGTTGCCAATTGAAAGCCAGATTGTGCCTGGCTTTTCCATGGATCCCAGTGTTACAAACTCATGATTTTAAGTAAAACACCAAATATCATGGGACTCATGATAAACTTATGAGTCCTATGATATTTGGTGTTTTATTTAAAGCCCCAGTTTTAGGTGTCAAGGGAATCTTTTAAGATCTCAGCTTTTGTTTTAAAAAAAAAAAAAGCAAGTTTTTGGCCTTTGTGGTTGCAGAGAGAAGCTTGAGAAGTGACCCAAGTACACCCTAGACCAGAAGGCAAAACTTCCCCATGCCCCAAATTATTATTGTTATTTAAATCTCATTATTTTTAAGACAGTCTGATTGTTTCTGAATGTTTGGGGCTGGCAATGCTGGGATCCTTCAGGGCAGAAAGCAAGGACCTCCTTGTCCATCCAGAGCAAAGGGTCAGAAACAATCAGTTTCTGCCGGGAGAGCAGACTGCGCCATTCCAAGGAACCTGTGCTTTCTCTGTGTTCACTGGGGAGCCCAGGAGCGGAAAGTGCCTCTTGAGCCACAGTACCTTCTGCATCTCCTCAACAGAGCCCTTTGCTGTTTGCACAATCTGGCCCACAGTATATTTGTGTAAGAGAAAAGAAAAACATAGGAGGACATGCGTTAAAAGGTGGCCTCACAAGGGCACAATGTGATATAGTTTTTCTTCAGCTCAACAGGTGGCTTGTCAACATAACTGTAATTTTATATAGAGGTATTCAGAAGCTTTAGGGACATAGGCTATGGCATTCCAATTATGTCCATGCCTTTGATACTGTGCTACAGTGTCAGGAATGGTATGGCACTATTTAAACTCGGTGTATGTCAGTATTGGCTACATGGTTATGTGCCTGGTGCCAGCTCAGTGCTTTCTTGTGTCAATGACTGCTCATGCTGTGCATGTGAAAGGCAGCTGTATTAGTAAAGCTTGGGTTTCTTTGATTTGTTGCTAATATAGATAAACACCATTGTTAGAAACGTTGTAATAAAACAGCCTCCTAGATAATGCATCAAATACTGTCAGATGAACAAATGTGCTTAATAAGGGGAGGCACATAGTGCAAAATAGTACCGTTGTCAATAAGCAGACCTGGCCAAAGCAGGGTGCATGAATGATGTGGTCTGTTTTATTTATTGCTCTCAGTTTCAGGAGCAGTTTCGATACATGGTAGGCAACAATTAGTAAGACAGAAGGAAACTTTGAAGAATGTGGTTAAAGGAATATGTTTAGCCTCTTTAGATCAAAAACTGGAGCTGTCTTGGAAGTGATAAAATCTAAAAAGGGGAGAATATTTTCTAACAGCCTGGTTCCCCTCTTACTTACACTGGATAGCTCTGTTGACTTAATTGATTTATGGCAGTATGTGTGATGGGAGAATCAAATCCAAGATACCTATTTTTGTCTCAGTGCCACTGTGTCACTGGTGTATAAAAGGGGGAAGAATCAGGATATGATAGCACCAAAATATGTCATATGCATTAACTGTTTGATGTCCCCTCATTTCTCTATAACTGGAGTTGAACAACTAAGGTCCTGTTCCTACTCCATTTAAACTGAATGGGAGTTGTGCCCAGACTAGAACACTGTACCTTTTTACAAAGAACAAATAATGAATAGGGTGCCAGAAGTTCTGAGCCAGACTAAAAACCCTACAGGTATGCATCATCTCACCATCATCAAATACTGCTACATTCATGTGTATGTGTATATACAGATTAGGGTGTTCATAGATATACAATGTCACCATGGAGGTGATTCAGATATGAAAAAAACCCATCCTAATGTGTAAATAAAATTCAGTTTAATCTAAACTGGGACCACAAACACTGAAATGCCTTAATCATAATTGTATTGTTGCATGGCGTCACGAGTTTTGGATGCCTTACTGTGCATTTCCATGCCTTTTAATGTAACCTTGTCTCTGAGTTTTCTTGACTTCTGCTGCTTGGTTTTGAGATAATTACAACATTCCTGTAATGATTTTTACTCTTAAATTTTTGCTGTGTACTTTTAATCTCAATTGCACTTTAATTTTTTTTGTCTTGGAATCTGTAACTACATATGTATAATGTCAGATTGTTCTTTTACAACCAGTGAAATGAAGAAAAAATAACCATTTTTGTGCCTATTCATTAGTCCGGTGGCTCTCAAATTGTGATCTGTGGCGCACTGATGATCCACTGAGTATTTGAGTCCACATGCTACTAGCGTCTCCTCTTAATTTTCAGCTGCTTCTTGAAGGGCCTAGACAGCTGCAGAAGCAGGTGTGAAAAAAAGGAGGAGCAATCACAGGGGCTTCCCAAAGGGTCTGCTGCAATCATAAGAGTAGGGAGGTATAGGAATCCAAAGCTATTAGCACAAGAAAATCCAAATTCTGCCATGTGGAGAAAAGCCAGGTAGCTGCTAAAAGGACTGGAGTCAGGAGTGTCAAAGACAAGGATACTGGGCATGATGAGGATGTGTTGGAGAGAGGGGCATATACAGGCAGGATACAAGACAGAACAACTGCAAGGGAGAATGGGTGTAATTAGAGGGGGCGAAGGGATATTTTACCCCCCACAACTTTCAGCATGTGGTGGACAACATATTATTTCTCCCCACCAGCTTACAGCCTCCATTTGGAGGAAAGGGGACAGCAAATGGAGGAGGAGGGATCAGTCTGAGGTTGCATCAGACAGCAGTGCTCACCGCTCTCCCCTCCCACCATCAGCTTTGACCAGCTGGACAGGGAGGTGGAAGCCACAGTTGCAACTTCCTGCTAATAGGGGTCACTGTGTCCACTGCTGAGCACATACGGCTTGGAATGAAGATTCAAGTAGATCTGGCATAGCTGAGCTGCGGGTTAGGAGGCAGAATGTGAAAGACATGGGTACAAGCTAGCTCAGATAGTATTTAACAAGATACTTTTAAAAATATAAATAATATACTTCCCTCCACATTTAAGTAATTTTCATTATAAATCCAATTTAGGATATAGAAAATACTTCTAATATCCTGGCCAATTGATTTGTTGACTTTAATACAGGTTTGGTAATTTTAGAATTTAAAATGGTAGTAAATTATTATTTAGAGAAGTATTATTATTTGGGCATCTTCCAAGATAGTTATGCATGTGTCTGATAGTTTATAAAACTTTTCTGAAATGTTTTTCATCTGGTTGTTGTTCGCAGTAGGTTACGTTAGGTTCAGATTTCCCGTTGTCACCCCTGTAATGTGGGCTTTTTTTCATTACAGTCAGTACGTTTAAGATGAAAATTTTGGCCACCAGATCCATTGTGTGCATGTTTTCTGAAATCTGTGCCAGAGAGCTAGTCCTGTGAGTTAATTCTCAGAATGTTACTTAAAGGGTTAAATTCAGCGTTTGCCAACTTGCAACGTATGAAATGATGGAACATTGTTTATAACTGGTGTATATAGTTGGCAACTCCATAAACAACGTAAGAATGAGGGTGATTCATAATCATACCAAGAGGATCTTAACTGTATAACTAGATTCATGTTGTTCAAAAAGACAGGAAAAAATAGTACAGTACAGCTTTAAGTGTGTCAAACAAAACCCCTGGGAGACTATTTCATTGCTGTTTGTTTAAAAATATTGCAACATATGTTTCTTGATGAAGTAAACAAATAGGTGATTTTGTAACAGATAAAAGGTGAATCTCCATCTGAATAGCTATTATTTGACCTCCCATGCTTCTAGTCAGGAGCATGCTGGTATGGGATATGAGCTAAATATTGCACCTAGTCTACATTTAAAGGCCGTTTCAGCCTTAGTGATGATAAAACCTATCCTAGTACAAGAATCATGGAACAGAAAGCAACGTCTTTGCCATTTGGGTTAGCTACCTCCAGACATTGACCAAGTCTTGTTAAATAGGAGTAGAATTGAAGGTTCTAGATTTTTTGTTGATCTGAACACTGATGAGTGTTTTATCTAATTCTTTTGTTAACACAATATGAATGTCTCCCACAATAAATAATTTATTAGTAAGGTGAAACTAATAGCATTTTTCTTTTTAATTGCATACCAGCATTAATTATATACAAAAAAGGTATCTGTACTTTTAAAATCTCTCCTTGAATGTAGTTTTTCTGCTGTTGAGTCTGCAAATTTAATTGTTTCATCATGGTTTTTTAAACAGAAAGTTTAAAGGTCTGTATGATTGCTTGGTATAAGGTAATATATTTAACATTCTAAGTAAATCCATCCTTGGTTGTGGACAATTCTAGGTCGCTGTAACAAGGAAGGAAAAGCCTAAAGAAATGAATTTTTCTCTGAGTAAGTAAGTTCTTTCCTATGGCAGTGTGCATTGCCTGTCATTAAAGTTTATGTAGGTGGAAAAATTACAAGTTGGGATGACAGTTGTCTTTTGCAGCAGCGCTTGGTGCTTCATGGGTTTGACTTTTAACTTACTCCCTGAAGAACCAACAATTTGAGAGATACATTGAGAAAAAGAGTTAGCTGGATCAGTGTCTTCCAGTCCTTCATGAGGCCCTAGAAGCTAGCAGCTTCTGCTTTGAATATCTTTAGCTTTATCCTTATGTTTTCCAGGAAGCGCAGACAGAGATTTATTGTTATTTGAGCTGATTTCACATGCTGATACTCCTTATCCCGTTGCTAGTTGATTTTGAAACCCATCTTACCTTTCAGTGAGTTGGTCTCAGAAGGTTTCCAGAGATATTTTGGTATCTGAAAGCCTGGCTATAGTCAAGTTTAAGGTGATTTCTTGCATGAAGTTGGTGGCTGGATTACTGGGATTTGCAGGCTACATGGCTCCACCCTCTTGATCTTGTTCTGCGTCCCAGTCTTTTAGAGCTGTGAGGCTTGATGTTGGCTCAGGAAAGATTCCATAGACATTTTGAAAGCTGTACTTCAATCCATTGGGGGAGACAAAACTTAGTGCTTGAATCTTCTTAGCATCCTCATTTCAACTGACAAGTTCCTGGAGACATTTCTTAGCTGCAGTGCTACACCATATGAACTATGGATATTCTTTAATAGTGTCATCCGTACAATGCTGCTATATAATTAATAATGACAGCCTGTGCATTGTTGGGTATTTATTAATCATTCTAAAAGATGATCCAGTATGGTTTGAATCATATTCTTATTTTCTTTTGAGGCTCTATCCCTCCAAGGCCACCATCCCTTTAAGTGGCGTACGTTGGCTCCAGGTTTGAGATGTGCCCACGTGCGCTATGCTGATAACACTATGTCATTACATAGCTCTTTATTGGAATATAGTATTGGTTTATAGCCAGGGTTCTCAAACTGGGGGTCGGGACTCCTGAGGGGGTCGCAAGGTTATAACATGGGAGGTCACGAGCTTTTAGCCTCCACCTCAAACTCCACTTTGCCTCCAGCATTTATAATGGTGTTAAATATATAAAAAAAGTGTTTTTCACTTTTAAGGGGGGGTTGCACTCAGAGGCTTGCTCTGTGAAAGGGATCACCAGTAGAAAAGTTTGAGAACCACTGGTTTATAGGGACTCACATAAACGGGTACACATTTAAAAAAAATTGTGTGTATGTGTAAAACCAAAATTATACATACAGAGTTGGTATATGAAATAGTAATAAAAATACTCAGCAAAATTCTGCCATTTAACAAAAAAGATCATTTATCTGACCCTCTATAGGCCAGCTGCATGCATCTTCAAATTTCTGTGGTGCATGTGACATCATCAGCAGAGGCCCCACTTCAAGAAAGCACTTAGCATGTGAATAAAGTGCTTTCTTGAATAGTGATGCATTTCTGAATTGGGGCCATTGTGCATTCCAAGGCTTATTAGCCATAGGAAGGTGAGATCCACAACTTTAGGGTACTTGGAAGGAAGATAAAATGATGTTTTAAATCACATTTGAATAATGCCCACAACCTTGCTTATGGGGGATTCAGTACAGAACTCTTCAGCTAGTTAATTGCTCTTTAAATACTTGGGAATCATTTTCTGCATGCACTTTAATACTCTGAGGGAAAAAAAGAAGATGCTTTCAATTCTGTTAGTCGTCCTCACTCGGAGGCCAGCTTCAAAACCTGGGTCTAGAAAGGTCCTTAGCTTTTATCTGAAGCAGGCAAAGCCCTTTCAGAAAATTCCTTCAGCTTTTTGTTTCACTTGGCATCTACACACTATGTCCCAAAGAACCAGGTCTAAATGGTTCCTTTTTATGCATTTCTAATTGTGCTTCTTTCTCCGAAGGGTCAAATTAGAGCTCCTGCACTCTGAGCTGTGGCGGTGACATTTGACAGCATTAGTTCAGTTCTACTTCCCGAATCATGTAAAGCAGCCACTTGGAGGGATTTTTTTAAACATAACTTTCATAAACATTCCTACGCTGACAAAGCATCTAATAGACCTTCTGGGTTCTCACTGTCTTTATTCCAAAGGTTGTTTTCTTAACTTGAGTGTCTCTCATGTTTTCTCTGGTCTTTGCCTTGCCTTTTGTGTTAGGTGTTACACATCAATGATATGCAGATGTTTTTAATACAATTTATTATAATGTATAGTCACCCCAGGTAATTATATATTAACAAAAGTAAAAAGTCAAGAGCCCAATCCTGCAGACACTTTTTACTGTATATAATGTTTACTACCACAGAGGGTCCTGTTGACTTCCCTGGGACTATTCATGATAGGGAACGCTATGATTGGTACCAAGCATTTGCAGGATTGGACCATTTAATTGTAGTTGTTTGAAGCTTTACTTAGGAACAGCTGTAGGTTCACCATCATTCACCATGTTTCCTAGACAGCTGGGCTGCTATGGGAGGATTTTTACCAACAAGTAGCTAATGGTTAGAAGCTGCAATGCACAGGGCCGGATTTCCAATTAGGTACGGTAGGCACATGCCTAGGGGCACCAGCATTCTAGGGGCACCTTACATCTCTAAAACTGTGTGCAAAATGAAGGTCACCCGTAGGCAAGGGAGGCACTGAAGATGCTGTTCTTTGGGACATGTAAGGTGTAAATCTGGCCCTGGCAATGCATATTATCTGTTCCTTTCAGTGAACTGCTCTCATGTAGCCAAAGATATGTGTGGGAGGGGGGAAAGCTGAAGGTACCTTTTACAAGTTTACAATTTGCTAAGCTGTTTCTCTTTCATATGTGGAGGATGCAATCTTCATTTTACAGTTGTTACAATTACTGAGCTATATCTTGCTGTCAGAATGCCTACATGAAATCACACAGGAGTTTTGTTAGCAAAACTGGTAGCACAACTATCTCACTCTAAGTAATGTACCCTCAACGTGTAGGGCCAGAGTCTGGTCTCATTACCTTTTAAATCCAGAGTGACTATATGAAAGGCAGTGGTGTTGTTCTGGATTTATATCAGTATAACTGAGAGCAGAATCAAATCCTATTGGGCTATAGAAATGAAATTTTTTCTTCAAACTTGCAATTGTTTTTAAAAAGTCTGTCAAAATTTGAAAAACGTGGAGAGAATCAGATGGCATAGTCAAGATGGCAGGCAGACATCAATGGAACGCTATTTTTAATCTACTTTTACTAGTTCTGCTAGCTCACTGCATTTAGGGCCAAATTCTGCTACCTTGGCTCAGAATAAGTAATACATCACCCCTGGAGTAATGCCATTGAAGCCAACTCTTGTAATGAGCAGCTTTTTAAAGTTGTGAAATTGGCACTTAAATCTGAATAAAAATTGATGGAATTCAAGTCTTATTTTACTGGATTAGAATCCTGTTTCTTTACATCACTGGAAGTAATTTATGACTGTTAAAATAAGAGTGATGGATGGGGTCTGGAATACGTGCTGCTTTTTCCCAATAGGCTAAGGGTTAGCTGTGAAGGTCAGACATGCTGTACAGGAAGCTTTTCTTTCTATTTTGAATGCCTTGGTGTTTTTACATTTAAAAAAGAGTCTTGTCTTGTTTTAAATTATTCTAGTGCTGGAATTTTACCAGTTCCTTCAGGAAACCATTCTACAGCTAGATATTTTACTTTGTTCGGATTTATTCACTTTCCTCCTTAGATTCATTGTTTGTATACACTCTCCAGATACTTTTAGACAGTTTTCTAATACCACCTGAGTGATTGGTTAGTCTAGCTGTACCTTCTTAAGTCTCTATAGCATGTTCCTCTCCTGCATAAAATAATAAAGGAGAGCAGTTACCTGAAAAGTTGTATGGCAGTGGAGGGTCGCTAAACATCTCTACATCCATCCCCTGCACTATGGGACTGGTAGTAATGTAGCTGGGATAAAAGATTTCCTCTCAGAAATAGAGAGTCAAGCGGTCCATTGGTTGCAAAGTGTCAAAATCAGCAGGTCCTTAGCCATCTGTTTGAAAAGGATTCTCTTTCAGTGCTACTGTCAGCCGCCAATTCTAACACAGCCCACTAATGACTGTCACAGAGCACAGAGGATATAGTTTGCGTTTGTCCGAATTTAAACATTCTAGATTCAGAAACATTTGACATGAGCTATAGCGTTGATGCATGTGGTATTCTTGAGCATTGATGTGAAGTTGGAACTTAAATATTGTGGTAATAAGCATGTTATAAATATCTACGTAAGTAGGTGTACTGTACATATTAGGACAGTTTAATATGAGAGACATTTCTGCTAAGGCAGGTAATTGTAGACAGACCATATTGTCCTCTATTGTATTAATATTTAATACACGCCTATAATTTTGCTTCCTAACCTTTTTCTTAAATTTATGCTTGTAACTTTTTTTTAACTTAATCATAGTTTTTCAAATATTGATACCAAGAAGCCAGAGGCAGGGACTGGAAGCAGGAGAGTTGATCTCCAGTTAAGCAACTTATTTCAATTATAAAAACCCAAAACCACACCAATTTGGCTTTAGTCCTAAGGACATTTCAATATTTTAAAAGTAAGATTAAGGGGCACAGCCATTCTGTAAAGTGATATTTGATATATTCTACTTGCAGTTACAGTGATTATGAATTCATATATTATTAATATGAGTGAGATTCTTTCCACTCCATACTTATTAAGTATCACCTCATATTAAATACATCACGTGCAGTCTCTGAACATCAAGGAGTCCTATTAACTTAATTTTGTCCCAATGGAGCATGATCTCTGTGATAGTATCAGAATAAACAGTGTGTCTAATGAATTTTCCCATAAGTTCATTATTAAAATTAGTTCTCAATTATAGGTAATCATTGCATAACTACATGTATATGTGTGTGTTTATATATTATTATTGTGCATGAGGATACCTGACTACCCAGCACTATTTTCTGGGGGGGATCTTGAGCCTTTAATATAAACCACAATGTGGTAAAGTGCTATAACAACACTTGCAATTGTTTCAAAAACATGGGGCCAAATTCAGCCTCATGAGTGCAATAGGACTACCTGCAGAATAATACTCCTTAACATAAGTACAAGTGCCAGAATCTAGCACTTAGACTGTAAACTCTTCAAGGTCTGTGTTTTCTTGTATACGTGAGCAGCATTTAGCACATTGTTGACATTGCCAGAGGAAAGTATTAACAGTATAATCCCAGTTGTGCATCTCTCCTGGTCACTAACATAAACATTTAAATTGGTCAAAATAGGATTATGTATCTTCTGCTTATCCCTTTCTTTGTTCTCTGTATTAAAAAAATAACATTAACCACATTCGCTATAAGAATGAGACTCTGAGCCTTCAGCAACCAAGGGTCTTTTCGGAGCTTGGGTGCCACCTTGCTAGCCACTGATGTTTCTGGCTAGTGCAGTCTACAGAGTGGTTGGGATTAGCCTGGCAGAAGGTGGGGGCAGGCCATCTGGGAGATGCAGCCACAATCTATTCCTCTGACCCTATGTCTGTCCTGGAGCTGGAGATGTAATTTACAACTAGGGTAGACATAGTTGCACTAGTTCTGATCAAGCTAGTATGCTGGAAGAAGAAGTGTTGCCATAACAGCGTGAATAGTGGGACAGGCCACCTGCCCCAAGTCTGAGACCGTAGGTATGTACTTAGGTTGGCTAGCCTGTCCCACATGCATGCCATGGTGGTTACCCTTCTGTTTTTAATATGCTAGCTTGATCAGAGCTAGTGTAGCTACCCAAGCAGGAAATTACACCTCCAGCTCCAGTGTAGAAATAGCCTAAGATAAGTCCTCAATTTAGCCCTTATTCAGGAAAGAATCCTTATTTAGGAAAGGACTTAAGCACATGCCATGGGCCATAGGCATGCATTTAGTGTTAAGTGTATGCTTAAGTGCTTTCATGAACAGAAAAATATTTAAGCCCATACCTGGTAACTCTTCTGAATGGGGTCCTTTATTAGCAGAACAGGAATAGTACAGGCAGCATCATGGCAAACTCCTCCATTCCATCCTGCTAGTATGACTGAACCATGTTCTGGAATGCCAGTCATTGGTCTCTCTGCTGAGACTGCCAAGTAACTGCCAATTATGATGGTGCTTTTTGTGATATGAACAGGTGTTCTCTAGGAATTGGACCGAGATCACCAATCATTTGACACGGACTAATAGACAACAGAGAATGAGTATTACTGTATGTGTAAATGTTTTACTGTACATTTTGAATGTTTATGTACTGTGTAATTGGTTTCCAGTGGAATGTATTTAATAGATACAGTAATATGTTTATTACAGCTAGATTTAACACAAAAAGTACAGCCAAAGGGCTGGACTGGTGTGACATGGAAACTTTGTTTGTAAGCAATTTCTTAAAACATAATGTTGGTAACAAGGATGTGTAGTGTTGTGAAAGGCCATTTGTATCAACTTTGTTCCTCCCAACCCCAGACACTTTTTTTCTCCAGGCCTACTTCCTGTCCTTTAAGTCCAGTGCTCATGGACCACCCATGGAGAGGCTGTCATGGGTTTTCAGGGAAGGGGATGACAATGCAGTGTATGTAGCATTTCCCCTTTTCTGTGCTTTTCACCCAAAATTCTGGAGGTCTGGATCCCCTCCATTTGCAGAAGTTTAGGGGACAATCGATCCATGATTGATAACACTGAGAGTGGCCTTGCTCCTAGTGACTGTACAAACAAGTTTGTAGCTAACTACAGCACTTTAATTTTGGTTTAATATTAGAAGAACTTCACTGTTTAAATATTTTACAGTACACTTGTAAGTGGAGTAAGGTCCCTTTTTCAGACCCCGTTTGCTGTTACATATTTGCACCTGCAAAATGAACTGTGGGGATGAATTAGAGGATACATTTCTCTACCTTTCTAATTTGCACCTATGGTGAGGTATCAGAGTAGCAGCCGTGTTAGTCTGTATTCGCAAAAAGAAAAGGAGTACTTGTGGCACCTTAGAGACTAACAAATTTATTAGAGCATAAGCTTTCGTGAGCTACAGCTCACTTCATCGGATGCATTTGGTGGAAAGAACAGAGGAGAGATTTATATACACACACAGAGAACATGAAACAATGGGTTTATCATACACACTGTAAGGAGAGTGATCACTTAAGATAAGCCATCACCAGCAGCAGGAGGTGAGGTAGTTAGAGGGCAGGAATTCTGATCTGTGCTGTCAGGTTCTGCAAATCTTAAATATTCTGAGTAGTGGAATAAGCAAAATAGGCAATAGGAGAAGAAAATAAAATAGTTCATTTTTATTTTGCCACTTTTGCTCTGCTACTCCTGATGGATAAGATTTCAGAGCCTGACAACATTTAATTCAAAAATGTAAGTAGCCAGTTCTAGGTTGCATATGCTACCCTGTGGGCATTTTTTTTCCCCTAGTCCCTGAGCAGCAAGGAAATTTGCATGGTCACATCAGCTTGGAAAATCCCTATTCCCATATGAGTCCTTGGCTCAACATTCAAATGGCTGTTTACACCTGCCCAAGCTTTTGAACATTTTGGTCCATATTTTTAAGAAACTGCCCCTTATCTGCTTCACATTTCACTTCTTCAACACTAGATACAATGTGTAAAACTACTTTTAAAAACCAGTGACCAGTTCCTTACTTGCAATCTGTATACGCCTTTTCCATGAATTCATGTACTGGTGAGGCTGTTGTATTGTCATACTAAGCCACAGGGGTCTGATTGGATGATGCTGAAATATTTTGAGTGATTCTGCATGGTGTGGGGCAGATAATGTCATTTAGAAACAGAGAGAATAATAATTCATGGGCAGCACAAATTTCATGGCACTGAAATTTGGAAAATCTCTGTGGCTGGGCACTCAGCCGAGCCTTTGAATACCCAGTCACCTTAGGCATCCAGTTCAAAAACCCGGTTTCCAAAGAATCAGGATCACCCATATTCTGCTTTGAAAATGCCCTTCATTTTCTGAGCTTCTAGACTTGGGCAGCCATATCCTTTGCAAAGTGCCCAGTGGAGGCTTTTTGGAAATTTTCCTTTTAACTTCTCTGTGTCTCAGTTCACCCATCTGTAAAATCAATGAACCAATGCCAACTTCAGAAGATGAGATGGTAATTAATTTTGGTAAAGTGCTTTGAGATCCACAGATGAAACATACTATTTAAGTGCGTGTTATTATTGTGAATACTATTATACAAAATTTTCTGAGATTTTTTTTTCATTGCCTAAGCATAATGTGAAGGTCACTCCTTGGCATTTTAATGCAGGTTTGAAAAAGTTGTTCCTTCCAGTACTTGATTAATTTTCCACATGCTCATTTGCTTGATGTTTTTGAATTAACAATTATTTCTGATACATGCTGTTAAAATAAATTAGAAAGATGCAAGGACTTTTCATCAAGTCAATATATTTGTCTTTTGCCCTGACAAAGTAGTGCTTCACAGCACTTGCACCCCTGGGGTTTATCCCACATATAAAATCCCATTTTCATAGCATTCAAGAAATTATGACCCTAGTCTTTCTCAGAAGAGCCCGTAGGAGGTATTGCTTGATTACTGGGTTGAGGAGAACTGCCAAAAACATTAGAAATTCAGGAAACCTAATAGTTTCTAATTTTGAGAACCACATTGGGGTAAGCCAACTTTCAGAGTAATTGTAGTGAGATTGATTTTGAAGTACATAGTTATGCTATCGTGATGGTTTATGAATGAACCTTTATATCCCCCACCTTTTCATATTCAGCCCTCCACCAGATTTATATAGGAAGTGGATTCCAGCATATTATCTGGCATTCACAAAATATCACAGAATCGAAGCAGTCAAATATATTGTATCATCTTGTGGAGCTATTAGATGCCATTATTTTTATTTTATTTTTACCTTTCCTTCTTTTTTATTTCTGTCCTAACTGCTGCCTGCAGGCTGGTTGTAAGATGTTGGCTGTCAATGAGACAATTTTTGAAGTATTATTTTAGTATTTTGACAAGGATTTGTGTAGTGGCTCTCTTTGTAGTTGGGTGTCTGAGTGCACTCTGTGTGGTTTAGATTAAGGCAATCATAATCCATAGGTATAATACAGAGAGCTGATACCCACGAGTCTCACTGGGCACCATGAAGGATAGAGATAAGAACATTGATGGTGGGTTTTATTTCTGGATGGGGGTGGGAATCAGAGATGCTATAACTGTACTGATAAATCTGCTGTCAGAATTAAAAACAGAACTGTTCAGTCATAACAGGGGGTATCTGGTTTTTATATTAGAAAAGATTTAAAAAAAAAAGTTTAACTGATCAAGACCCAGGACTAACTTGGTTCCCCTGCTTGAGTTTGTAATCCCTGACTGGAAAGGTTTAATCTAACTATTAAACTGGTGTTCAGTGGTCTCTCTCTCCCTTGACTTTCGCAATTTATTATCATTGTTCACATCAAGAAGAAAGCAGTACAGATACTGTTATGTTTGTATTCTTTTAATCATGTTATATTCTTCATAGAGCTCTCCAATTAGAAAGTCTCTGCACTTTAGAATTTATAGTATTTCCCTAACATCTGCATAACTTAATTTATTTTTTCTGCATCATTTATAGCAAGAAATCATAGAATATCAGGGTTGGAAGGGACCTCAGGAGATCATCTAGTCCAACCCCCTGCTCAAAGCAGGCACAATCCCCAATTTTTGCCCCAGATCCCTAAATGGCCCCCTCAAGGATTGAACTCACAACCCTGGGTTTCGCAGGCCAATGCTCAAACCACTGAGCTATCCCTCCCTCTAATATCCATCTCTCCATCCGAGCTCAGGTTTGGCACTGTAAAGAGGATTTGGCCTGGTGTATATATCTCTATTGCAGCCCCTTTCAAATGCTCTTGCATTTCTATTCAATTATTACTATTCCCTCTGGGAGTGTGTCAGCTAATGGGGTTGGGGAAGTATTGTGGAGTCTCTTCGTAAAAGTGATGGTCTCAGAGAGAACAGGAAAGGACCAGAAGAGGATTGAGCAGAGGCAGGGCTTCAATGGGAGCAGAGATCTGTGTTTTTGGAGCTTCAGGGGAGAGTGCAGGAGAGACTTGGGAGTCTGAAGATCAGAGAATCGCCTCTGTGAATGGTTCAACCCACGTTAGTCTCACAGTATATCTCGAGTGGGAGAGACTCATGTTTTTATATTTTAAAATTATTCCCTTTGCAGCAGGACTATTTAACTTAAATCGTTGGGGGGGGGGATGAAAGAAGCTTATGTAGCCAACATAAAATTACAACATTTTATTGAAAACCATCGAAAGGAAACCACAGAAAAGATGTCCCTGAACTGTAAGAGACTCAGTTTGGACATATGCAAATTTTTCTTTGCAACGTTGTTTTAGCTATGTTGATCCCAAGATATTAGAGAGACAAGGTGGGTGAAGTAATATGTTGGTCCAATAAAATATATTACCTTACCCGCCTTGTCTCTCTAAAATTCAAATTCTGCGAGAGAAGCTGTTAACAAGTTTTGACAATGTAGCCTAGACAGCTGTCACTTTTATAAAAGGATGAATGTAATTATGGGACTCTCAAACACTAAATAAATCTGCTAGAGCTCCAAGAGAATTTTTCAGGTTCAAAACTTTCAAAATTAGTGATTTTAACTTATTTTTGAAATCTTTATTTCTTCCCAGATAGCACAGAAAGCTTTTCAAGGCCTGTGGTGACAATTCAGGGCTCGGTTTTAACCTCCAAGCCCTGACCCCATTCTAGTGCATTAGATCTAAAAACTTTTATCCCTCTCCTTTTGTTTCCTTCAAATAGAGGATTGCTGCTAAAAGTATCAAGTTCTCTCAGGTTGAGTTGTTATACTGAAAGCTTTTGTAAATAAATAAAGCAAAAAGCCAACTTGACTTACTATTTACTTGTGAGGGGACAATATAGCAACATGGCCCAAAAGAGGGTAAACATTTAGACACAAAAATTGGACATACATATGCTTTTTAAAAAAATATATAACAGGCAGTTTCTCTTTAAATGTGGAGAGTTAATGTTGTTATAAGGATTGAAAGGATATAGGATGCTCTGCTCTAGATGATTGTGATGTTATCTGGGATTTCAGTAAATCAGTAGGTCCCGGCACGTAGATAAAGAGGGGGACCAGTTTCAAATATCTTGTTTTAAAATATATTTGTAAATATATTTAGATCTGTAGAATTTTTATAATGACTATACTTTTCAATTTCATTATATAGTGCCTTTCATCTGAGCGTCTCAAATTGCTTTACAAACCCAGGAATTTAGTCTCACAACACTCTGGGAGACAGGGATGTTTTATTATCCCCATTTTGCATTAAAAATCACAGATTATAAATCCAGAAGGGACCATTTTGATCATGTAGTATGACCTCTGGCATAAAACATGTCCTGGGACTTCCCTGAATTAATTCCTGCTTGAATTAGAGCATATCTTTTAGGAAAAACATCCAATCTTGATTTTAAAATGTCTGCGATGGAGAATCCACCACAACCCTTACTAAGTTGTTCCAATGATTAAAAAAAAATATTGCTCCTTATTTCAAGTCTAAATTTGTCAAACTTCAACATTCTGCCATTGACTGGAAGTTGAAATGGAGGCAAAGACAGATTAAAGTCAAGTGTTTCAAAAGTAACAACTGATTTGGAGTTTTTCCACTTTTGGATATCCAGCCTGAGATGTCTACATCTCCCTTTTTCTTCAGTGGGAGTTCCTGGGTGCTCAGGATTTCTAAAAAGTATGAGGAAGTGTCTTAAGTTGCTTCCACTAAAATTGAGGCATTTAAAATCAGTAGTCGCTTTTGAAAATGTTAGTCCAAGTGGCTTGCACCAATGAAAAGTTTGTGGCAGAATGAGAGTAATCTCAGTCCTATATCTGAGCCAAACTTCAGTACTCATATATTCTGCCTCTCATTTGGGGACTGTAATTGGGCTTTTGAAAGGTCGTGTCATTTAGAATTTACGTTCTAAAAGAAATATTGCAGAGTCATATGTAATTTTCTCTACTTTCAAGCTGTAAATCTCTATGGAAGTGGACTCATCCTTGCAGTTTTCATCAGCTGAATGCAACCTTGTTTCTTCTCTGCATTTTTTTCTTGTTTGTTTCATCCGTTAGTACCTCTGATTTGCAAAATTCTCCATTCGCAAGAGACAAATTCTGTCCCTGGGACATTTCCAGATGTCAAAAATCATTGATGAGAAGTCTTAAAGCTCAATCATCTTTTTTTCCCATAATGGAAGCAGAATGGTAGGAAATGAGAAAAGGAAACCCCGGGTAATGCAACTGCATGGAAACCCATTTCTGCATATTTAAGGGAAGTTGTTGTGTTGGGACATGGTATGCATCACGGCTGCCTCTTGACAGGTTCACCATGGAGAGACACAAATTAAATTCTTTCAGTTGCAGTTTTGAAGCTAAAAGTGTTTGACTGGTTCAGCCCCTGAATGATGTTTAAGGAATAAAGGGAAAAGAGCAGGAAGTTCTAATTGGCAAATTATTCCTTGTTATTTAGTTTTGCTTCTGAGTTGGAAATTACGATAATGAGGAGCTTTGTGGGACTTGCCCTTGAACAAGACCAGAAGGCTTTTTGTTCAATTACTATTTAATGTGAAGATATTCAAGGAACATATTGTAGCATTTAACCCATCACTTTCTATTAAACAAATATTTTATTGTAATGATTTTTAAATCTCTCTCCATCGATGCTTTTACGATTTAAAAATCTCTAAGTGAAGTGTAGATTGCAAAGAAGGACTAAAAAAATCTTCTTGTTACTTAGCATTTATCAAAGTGTGATTCATTTAGTGGCTGTAAGTATATAATTCACAATGTAATACACCCCAATTGCTCTTTTGTACAATAACTTAAGATGTTCTAAAGCATTAAACTGTGCAAGAATTGTCTTATGAGATACCAAATGTCATATACATTTATTAAGCAGCTTTCACAGTAAAGTGCATGACTCCATTTACTAGTGTATTTTAAAACTGATTAAGCTTATTCTCACCATTTCTTAAAATAAAAAAGGTCAAGGTGACAACAGAGAGCCATATTACCATGAAGGGTGTGATCCTGCCAACATAAATACACATATTAGCAACCCATATCACATTACTTACTCACCTGCTTGCATGATTGGGTCCTAAATTTCTATTGCTTTTGTCATTATGTATCATGCATTAAGTATAATTACACGTGAGCACACTTGTAGTCTACAAAACCAATAAAATAACTACATGCATTGGGAGATGTATTGGGTTGCTATTTACAAAAAAAATCTTTTTTATCCTCTAAATCATGGCATGTATTGGTTGACCTTGTCAAAACTCATACTTCCCTGAGAAATACAATGCAATAAATATAGCTTCTTCGCTTTCCCTGTATTTGTATGTGAGATACTTATTTTTTTATTAGTGGTTGTAATACTGTACAAATTGCCTAGGAGTCTTTTTTGATCTATAACTAGTATTTATAATAATTTAGTAGTAGTACTGTGCTCGGTACTTCACCATGCAAACGAAAGGTCTAAGGCTCTGATCCTTCAAACACGTGACCAGGACCATAGTCTCTGCCCTGATGTGCTGAACTCATCATTTTAGACATGATATCACAAATATAGTAACAAGCAGTAGGGAGCGGAAAGAATGAGCAAGGACAGTATCCAGCAATAAGATCACACAGTTATTCAGCATGGGGCACGTTCATGACTTGGTGATTTAAGAAAAAGAATTAAAAAACCCCAATAATTATTATTTACGCTCTTCTTCTGTGTGTCATGGAAGAAGTTAGTTTTTAAAGGGGATTTGAGAAATGAAAGGGTAGTGGGTTGGCAGACCAGAATCAGCAGATTTTGATTTAATTGGATAAATGGATACAACAGTAGATTGAACAGAAAAAGTTGTTAATTCCAGGAAGTATTTGCATTATGAGATATAGATCCCCTTTCCTTCTCCCTCTGTTTCTTCCATACCTATATGTGTTTGGCTTTCTTCATTCACTCTAACCCTTATCAATTTTTCAATAAAAGGTTTACGTGATATCAATAAATTACTTCATAAAGACTGAACATTAGGTTATTTGTTTCACCTTTCTGGATGGAGCACTCCTGGCAATGCCGCAGAGAGAAGTCGGGTCGTCCTGGGTAACCAGTGGTGGTTAGTCTTACAAAGTAAGACTTTAACTTTGCCTTTGACTGCCATGCCTATCAAGTAGATACTGAGTATTTATTTTCCATTTTCTTGCACTGCAGACTATGTAGCTGGTACATTAGTTAATAGCTGTTGGGAAACTATTTATCTGTAGCTATAAATTGAATGAGAGGAAGGATAGAATTTGAATGAGAGGTTTTGTGGTAAAGGCACTGAACTAAGAAGAGCTGGGTTCAGTTCTCAGATCTGTCACAGACTGTGTGTGATCTCAGCCAAGTCACTTACTTTCTGTGCTTCAGTTCCCCATCTATAAAATGGAAATAATACTTTTTTCTTCCACTCTTTCTGTCTTGTTTATTTAGAGTGTGCGCTCTTCAGAATAGGAACTGTCTTTTAATATACATCTGTACAGCCTGTCAATACATTTGTATCATCCACATAAGTTATAGTACAGGGTTCAGAGTAGCAGCCGTGTTAGTCTGTATCCGCAAAAAGAAAAGGAGTACTTGTGGCACTTCAGAGACTAACAAATTTATCCGATGAAGTGAGCTGTAGCTCACGAAAGCTTACGCTCAAATGTGTTAGTCTTTAAGGTGCCACAAGTACTCCTTTTCTTAGTAGAGGGTTGCCATTTCTTCCCGTGAAGTAAATGTGTCTGTTTCCCTCCATCTCTGCTACCAGAACTCTGGTCCATACCCTATTCAGCCTTCTCCTTCCCTTCTCTGCATTCCAAATTTAAATGACTTATTCCTTTTCTTATTTTTTGTAGTGAGGAAAAAAGTCCAAACCCCAAAATCCTTCTTCCATTTTTATTCAGTTTATTGCTCCAATGGAGTTTGCCTGTACAAGGACTAAGTAAGGACCTCAGGCTTTAATCCAGAGTGATTAGGCTCTTGTGGACAAATTATTTTCTAAATGTGATAAAAAATGTAAAGCAGAAAGTATTAGGTGGTGACACCTTATCATACCGCATTATTTAAAAATAATAATAAAGTGGGCCCTGAGCTATCAAGAGTCACCCCACACAAGTGCCTCTTCTCTTGCTTACGTTTCTGCAGTTAAACCTTTTTTAGTTGGAAACTCAAAATTATAAATCAAAACTAGAGAACTTTTCCTACCTCCCCAACATTTACATTAATTAAGAATGGCTAAAGAGACTGTTGCGGGAGGTTTAATTTGTTCAATAAATTTTCTTCTGAATTAGGCCCGTTCATGCCAAATTTTGGCCTAGAGCAAATATACTTTAATGCCAATTTATAAACCTCTCAAAACAGGGATATATAATAGAAACACTGACAGATTCTGAACTATAGCAGTGCTGCTGGATGCTGTTCTCATATAGTCTATTATTGTTTCAGTGTAAGTATAGGACCAGTGGATGATTCATAGCTCACTCTTCTGTCCAGAATAGAGAGCTTCTTTCAGAGTGAACCCGTAGGCAGTTTAGTCCATGTTTTCTTTTGGTTAATCAAATAACCCTAAACACACTGTGATAAGTCAGCACAGCTGAGTTCTGGAAATACTATTGCAAACATACATATTTTGTAATATTTTAATATGCCATTTTAAACAAATATTTCCGTTTGGTGTGTTCCATTGAATTTACATATATATGAATGCTATGTCATCAGGAAAGCCCTATGTTTTGGAGTAGCCAGAAGTGGTCTGTTTTGAATTGGTCCCTACGAGAGGAAAAGTTGGTTCACATCAAATGTCTGAAAAGCACACAATTGTAAGTAAAATCAGTTAAAGCAGCCCTTGCTTTTGCTTTCACTGGAGACCTAAAGAGTATGTGGGTAATTGACAACTCAGTTTACTTTGGCAGTTCACTATCTGAAGTCCTGAAGTGTTGAGTATTCTCTAGCTGTCATCACTTTCCCAAATGACACTATTTAAGGAAAGACCGAGCGTCAAAATAAAATTAAATTCTCCTGTCGCATATGCTCTTGGGTCGTCTATCTGGTGGTGTGAAATTTCTAAATCACTTTCATTGGTAAATTAGTTACTGACTCAGTGGTTGGCAACATAAATTGCATATTTTTTATTAGGGATGCTTTAGGCACATTTTAAAAACAGTGCTTTCAGATAATACTTCATTATTTGGTAAATGTATGGAATGCCATAGTGTTCAATGAGTTTACTGAAACTTCTTTCCCATGTTCTTAAATGTGCATACAATTTTTGCTAAAGGGAAAAAAAATTTAACTAATCAAAAAGATGAAGAGGTGACTTGATTATGGGGAGAAAAACATAAGAAGAACCAATGGGTGGAAATTAAAGTCAGACAAATTCAAATGAAAAATAAGGCACATATTTTTAATAGTGCATGTGATTAACCAGTGTGATAAACTACCAAGAGAAGAGGTGGAGTCTTCATCTCTTCATGGTATCTTCAAGTCAAGATTGGATGTTTTCTGGAAGGTATCCTTTAGTCAAATAAGTTATTGGGCTTAGTGCAGAGGCAACTGGATGAAATTCGCTGGCCTGTGTTATACAGGAGATCAGACAAGATGATCAGATGGTCCCTTCTGGCCTTAAAATTGATGGAAAAACTCACTTGGCAACTCTGTCTTGGACCCATAGCTCTACTGAGTCAATTTTCTAATGTAATGTCTTCCCAATCCATATTGTAAGGTGTTCCATGCAAACAACATACAAGCATACATCTTTAAAATTATATCAAAGTAATTGTTCTGTATCAGTAGTTTATTAATTCTTGGGCATTGTAGTTGATAGCCTGGAATGTATTGCTTGTTTGTCAGATTGCAGAGGTGAAAGCATAGATGAAAAAGTTAACTATCTTAAAATAATAAAAATGTAATTAAGATCATCCTGTGAATTGAAATCTGTTTAACCTTCCACCTTCCTCCCCCCCCCCCCCCCAAAAGCAACAAAAACCTTAAAGGTGAGATTCTGCTGGACCCTTGGACATGCGCAACAGTGGGTTGTGGAGATTGTGTAAGGGGCCTTCCTACCTATGCTTATGCAATTTGTATAGAATCCTGGCAGAATTTCAGCCCCTATGCTTATGGGTACTGGTGCATGTAGGTACTGGTGCATCCTTACTCCCCTGGGGGGACACAGCACTTGATGTGGTTGTGGCAGGGGTACATAGATATTCTACATCGCCCAAAAAAACGCCTTGCAGTAATTCCCTGGTTCACTGCATTTGCACACACAACCTGCCAAAGCAAGCCCAAATCATTACCTGTTTGTGACAGATAAAATTTTTGGTACCCTACCAAAAAAAATCAGTTTTGAATGAAAGCATCACATTTAAGGACCAACTGAGTCTCAGCTCTTAAAAAATCTACTTTTTCTGATTTAATCAGTGGGGCTCAGATTGGCTCTGTGTTCCTCTATGAATTGTGTTATTAGTTGCATATAAAATCTGGGGAGGTTTACATCTCTGCATAATTTTATACATTCCTTATACTTTTTGTCTGTAGAGCAATGGACTTGAAAATTCAATAGAAGATGCATCACATGAATAGCATGCAGTTATATTGCTAGCAGAATTGTGCTAAGCAGTCAAGGTACAGATTGATATCAAGGAAATTTACTCTTTGCCTGCCTGCAGGGTTAGCAAAATGGTGTAATTATGATTCTGTATTCTCCAGGACTGGAGTGCTATAATCCAGAGACTCCCTGTGCTGGAATGTCTGTTTCTTCAACAGTGAGGAATCTAAAAAGTAGCTAGGAAGTCTTTCTATAACAGGACACAGCCATTTTACTGTTGTTTTATGTTTATATATACAGAGACACACACTAACAAATGTTATGTGAAAGGAACTTGATGCTTGCAAAGAAAATTAGTCAAAAGATATTCTCTTTCTGATAGCTGGTTGAAATTTTTCAGCCAAAACTTTTCAGTGAAAAATGCAGATACACTGACATCGAAACATTTAGTGAATTCATGTTGATTTCTCTGAATTGTTCAAAATTTAACTAATCAAAAAGATTAAGTGACTTGATTATTGGGAGAAAAGCGTAAGAAGAACCAATGGGTGGAAATTAAAGTCAGACAAATTCAAATGAAAAATAAGGCACACGTTTCATTTTGGGGGGGAGGGGGAATCAAAACATTTTGTTTTGAAAATCTTAGAATGAAATGTTTTGATTTTTTTTGTCTTGAAACAATTTTTCATTTCAGAATTTACTTTTATTTGAAATTCAAAAATGTTTTTAAACGGTTGGTTTTAGTCAAACCAAAACAAATTTTTATTTAACTTTTCAATTTGCTGAAAATATTTCACAATTTTTGTTTTCGATCCAAACCAAAGCAGTTTTTTTTAAATTGCCAACAATCTGAAAAATTTGCTCATAGCCTACCTCTAGGCTTTATTCCTTGGTTAGATATGGTTCACGTGTGTGCTATGATGGGCTGGAAGAACTCAGTGCCATACAATGTATAAAGGGCTCTCACATGCTGGTAAGGCATAGCTCAGAGGCAAGGAGTGGTACGGAGCTCTTTGGCTCCCAGGGAGAGCACTGGGAGAGCAGTGGGAGGTCACTGTGGCCACGCAAATAAAGTGCTCCCACTACTGTACTCCTTTATGGGATGCAACATGCTCCCCCTTGTGCAGTTGCCCCCTCTGTGTGCTGTTGTGAAAGGCAGAGCTATGGCTCCACCTTGTATCTATACCTCTCCATCCTCTTTGAGGTGTCATGTGCCCCTGAAGGACTAGGGATGAACCAGTGCAAAGCCCTGAGTGCAAGGCTCCTTGTGCCTCTCCTTCCTCCTCTCTCCATGTACTGCATAAAAGGGCAAGGGAGAATATGGCTCAGTGATTTTCATTCTTTTGCATTCCAAGATGTCTGCGTGAGGGGTTTCCCCCTTCCTTCCCCAACCTCCGTGCATGTACCAAACCATTGTTTCATTGCCCTTACTGTTAAAAAGTATGCCTTATTTACAATCTGAATTTGTCTAGCTTCAACTTCCAGCCATTGTATCATGTTATACCTTTTGTCTGCTAGATTGAAGAACCCATTATCAAATATTTGTTCCCTGTTTAGGTACTTAGAGACTGTAATCAAGTCACCCCTAAACCTTTGCTTTGTTAAGCTAAATAGATTGAGCTCCTTGAATCTGTAACTATAAGTCAAGTTTTCTAATCTTTTAACCATTCTCGTGGCTCTTCTCTGAACCTTCTCCAGTTTTTCAATTTCCTTCTTGAATTGTGGGCACTTGGACACTATGTTCCAGCAGTGTTCACACCAGGGCCAAATACAGAGGGGAAAATAGCCTCTCTGATTTTACTCGAGTCCCTTGCTTATATATCCAAGGAGCGCATTATTTCTTTTGGCTGCAACGATGCACTGGGAACTCATATTTCGATAAAACATTGTAACAGACAAGTTTGGGAGGAAACTTAAGTATCTGTTGTATTTCTGTTTTTCAGTTATCAGGAAAGCCTAACCCCAAGAAGGCGAGAGTTTTGATACTAACTCAAAGGTCTGTGCTCTGTTGAGACTGTTCATAGCTGGCAATTGTGCAGGAAATTTGATACAAATGTTATTGCCTGACAATCAGAGTGAGATTCTCAAAAGACCTCAACATGGACCTGACTCTGTTCCCATTGAAGTCAATGTGCAGCATTGATCTAAATCTTCTCCAACTGAAGTCAATGAGACCTTACAATTGGCTTCAATGGGAGCAGAGTTTGGCCAACCCTAAGTGCTTTCTAAAATCCCATCCATAATGAAGAATCTAGGCTGGGATTTTGAAAGGAGCCGAAGGAAATGAGGTGCCCAAATCCTATTCAATATCAATGGGATTTAGGTCCCTGACTCTTAGGATCTTTTGCAAATCCCAGCCTTAGCCTTGTTGTATATTAGAGAATGGCAAATTTCTTCTGGTATTGTTGCAAAATCAGGCGCTTTAAATCCTCCTTTAAAGCAGCTTCTATATAAAAACCAGTGATTATTAAAATGAACATGTTTCAGACCAATAATCCATGTTGCAGAATCAGTTAATTGTAGTTTTTTGTTTTTAATTTGAAAGAGTTTTAGAATATTATCTATTGCACATATCTGTAGATGGAAACTACTTTTTATAGCCTTTAGCAGACTGTGTATTATGGAGCCATTCCAATAGCATTAAATCCCACTGATTTCTGTGGAACTACTATCATCATAGTACCGTAATTATGTAGTGTTTAATAGTCTTAATATACAGAGGAGGAAATGATGTTGACTAGAGTAGTTACAGGATATTAGTTAGTGAGCATGTACTAAATGTTCCATTTCAGTCTATCTTGTGGTTCAAAGATTTAAGTTGTTCTGAGGCTCATTGGCTCCCGCTGGTCCCAACATGCAAAGATGTGGATTGAAAAGAAGATGCATACAAGCAAGCAAATACAATAACCAAACAGTTCAAAGAAAAAACAAAAACAAAAAATTGCAGTGGAGGAAGGGTGAAGTGACAGTGGCAACTGATACACATCACTAAGCCCCAATCTGGTCCAATTTTAAATTTGGTAAAACTTGGATCTTAAATGCTGGAGCTAAATTTGTGATATGCTGACAAAATCAAGTGTATTCCAAATTAGAAACCTGATGCTGCATTCCTCGTGCACTCAAATCTTTAATTGACTTCAAAGACTTCACAAGGAATGCAGGAACTGGCCCTGAGACTTGCACTTTTGGCCAGATTCTGACCTCAGTTAGAACCTATTTAAATCTGAAGTAATGCTATTGATTTCAGAGCCTGGCTTTTTGCCATTAAGCAGTTTGGAAGTTCTGCAGGAGTGAGAACATTGTTCAGAATTGTGTTCTGTTTCCTTGTCAATTTCTTTACAAGGCCAAATGCAGCCCTGGTGTAAATGGATGCAAACCTACTAAATTCAGTAGAGTTGCATCTACTTACACTAAAGCATAATCTGACCCATCAACTCAATGTTCTTTATCACTGGATTTTGGATGTGTTGTGATGGAACTTCGTTCTATAATAAATGGGCTCTGGTAACTGTCTCCCATTAAAATAATTGGAGCAAACTTCCTGGTTTCAATTTTATACTTGGTGGTCTGGAAACATCAGTAACATTAAGATCAGAAAAGACTTAAAGACACACTAACTACTTCACATCACTATTCTAAATTTAGATGATCACAGAGATTGCAGTTTTGGTACTAACTGTGAGCATAAAAACCTTTTGAGCATGAAGAATTATTCTTTCTTTTATCAATAGTTGTGGTTTAAAAATGCTTCTGCCTCTATTTTTTAATGTGTATCTGTGTTGAGGGAACTGTGTTATTGAAAGACATATTATTTTGAAAAGTGACTATATAAAACTTTTAGTTTCTTAATGAACAATTCTGCTTTCTGTGTGTATCATAACACAGAATCAGAACTGTTTCCTTTAGTTACAAACATAAGTTTTTACTGCATCTTAGTTCATTTAGTCCTACAGAATCAAAGCTGGTAGAAGAATGAATTGGATTTTATTCCTTCTTTAGTATTGTCAGTTCCAATCTGAGCAAATTTACTAAAAGTAATGAGGTGAGTAATATAATGCACAGGTGTCAATCAGGACATAATATGAAGACTGTTGGATTACACAGGTGCTGGTAAGAGCCAAGAACTAGTGTTTAGTTGCTGTGTGCACTTAGCTCTCTGTTTCCATCATATCAGTCCCAGTTGGTGCATCAAAATAAATCAACCTGGTGTCTTTATAAAATCCAAGTGGGCATAATTCAGAAAAGACCGAAAGGAAGTTGGTGAGTTGGGAAAAGCAACTGGAAGAGTTGAGAAGGGTAACATCTGCACCACTGGTTGAGGGCGAGCACCTACCATTTGTGACTCAGGTCTTGGAACTTTGAGATCTAGGGATGTTTTGGGAAGATCAGAAAGGAGCTATAATCAAAAAGGTGGGGGTTTGTTTGCATCCCTCTGGCTAGAAGAGCATGACCTTTTTCTTTTCAATATTGACCTTGCTACCATGATTTGTGCCTTTCTACTTTTGAAATGAGATGTCAGTAATGCACATTTTTCATAGAATCCAAAGCCAGAAAAGACCATTGTGATCTCTAGTCTCATCTCCAGTACAACACAAGCCCTAGAACCTCACCAAAACAATTCCTCGAGCGTATCTTTTAGAAAAACATCCAATCTTGATTTAAAAATTTCCTATAATGGATAATCCACCATGGCCCTTGGTAAGTTGTTACAGTGGTTAGTTACTCTCACTGTTTAAAATGTCTGCCTTATTTCCAGAATGAATTTGGCTAGCTTCAACTTCTAGCCATTGGATCATGTTATACCTTTCTCTGCTAGATTGATGAGCCCATTATCAAATATTTGTTCCCCATATAAGTACTTCAAGCCTGTAATCAAGGCACCCTTTAACCATCTGTTTCGTAGGCTAAATAAATTGAGCTCCATGAAGTCTATCCCTGTAGGACAAGTTTTCTAATCCTTTAACCATTCTCCTGGATCTTCTCTGAACCTTCTACAATTTATCAACATCCTTTTTGAATTGTGGACACCAGAACTGGACACAGCACTTCAGCAACAGTTGCACTAGTGCCAAATACAGAGGTAAAATAACCTCTCTGCTCTGACTCTAAATCCCCGTTTATGTATCCAATGATCACATTATCCCTTTTTGCCAAAGCATCGTAGTGGTTAGCCGACTATCTTCCACAGCCCCATATCTTTTTCAGATTCATTGCTTCCAGGGATACAGTATCCCATTATCTAAGTATGACTTACATTTTTTGTTCCTTGATAGGAGGCTACACATTGAGACCATTTGGAAGCTCTGAAAATGCAGTAAGTGGCTCAAGCTGGTGGGTAGTGCATTATGCAGTGTACATTTAACAGCAATATTCTGATAGATGCAATG
The DNA here is from genome assembly GCF_009764565.3 of Dermochelys coriacea. Taxonomy (NCBI): domain Eukaryota; kingdom Metazoa; phylum Chordata; order Testudines; family Dermochelyidae; genus Dermochelys; species Dermochelys coriacea. The sequence continues at coordinate 33,745,534 of NC_050071.1, read as the reverse complement.
CATCGTGATACGTTTCCAGGTGGAGTCTGTGTTTTAAATTTTGGGAGATGTCTAGGTCTCTGGATATGTAGTAAATAAATACATAAATAATTTTGTCCTGAAATCATTACATTACAGATTATGATGTACATGAGCCAAGTTTGACTTTCATACCCTGGGCCAAGTTTTCAGGATGGCTGAATGATCTTTATTTAGTTGAAAACTGACCCAATTTGTTACGGAAATCATGTAGAGGTAAGGTGCTGGAACAATTTTTATAATGGGGGTGTTGAGAGCCATTAAACCTAACTGTAAATCCTGTATATGATGGAAGCCACTTCAAATGCTGTAGCACCCCTAGTTCTAGCACCTATGGTAGAATCAATGAACAACCCCATAATACCAGTCTCAGAGTCACATCTGAGTATCTTCAAAACACAATCAAATAGCCCATAGTAATACCACTTTCTTCTATGAAATATTGTGGTGTTTGACAGCTTGAAAATATGTCCAGTATTTACTAAGTAAAAAGTACCTAACAGAGATTTCCATTATAGTGTTACCTTATTCTCAGTAGAAGGGAGAACACTCATCTGAGGATGTATGTGCTAAACAGATTACCAAGTTTACAGGAATCAATTTTTATCACTGTATTCATTAGTCTTACAGGCTAATGAAAGTCTTTCCCCCAATGGATAGCTGTCTGATTTCTCTTTCTTCTCACTGAATGGAAGTAAGTGGGGAATGGCTTATGTTTATAACCCCCTTTGATATATCCTAAGGAAAAGAAAAAAACATTTCCATCAACATCAGTTTTGTTTAAATTCTGTTTGGAAAGTACAGGCATCTTTTACATTTCTTTCCTGTCTTAAACAGGATGTCTTCTGTGTACTTTATCCTAAATATAGTCCAAAATGTATGATCAGGCAATTTATTCTGAGCAGTAGTAATGGAACAAGTAACATGGGTGATTTGTGGTGGCTTTCCTTGCTCTTTCTACGTACACTTGAGAATCTGCAGCAAGAACTGTTGCATTTGTAATGCATAGTTTTGTATGGGATTCTGTATGAACCATCTCAACCTCTGGATTTGTAAGACATCCTGAAAACTATTGCTATTTTGAGAAGATTTTACTTAATCAATGATAAAATGAGTTATATGGAAATAAATGAGATCACTAAAGAATATTTGAAATGTCATGTTATGATATAAAATCCAAGGGTTTTATATAGGGGATTTTTTAAAAATCTTTGAATTTGGGCACATTGATTTGTTTTGTTTGCCTCATAACCAAAAATGGTGTGTTAGTAGAATGACTCATTAATTGTGCTGGCTTTTGATAGCGATGCTATATTTGAAGGGGAATTTACCACTAATGGTCAGATTCTGCTACACCTGCTCATATATTGAGTAGCACCTTACTCCGCAAGTAGCCCAATTGAAATTATTGGTACTATACATGGAATATGTTACTATTCACTGTGAGGTAGGGTAGCAGAATCTGGCCCTGATTGACTTGGAATAATATGAAAGGGAAATGAGAGGAAAGAAATATTGCCCTGGAAAGAAGAAATTCTTTCCTTCTTTCCTTCTTTCTTTCTTTCCTTCCAATAAGATTCTGGCTGGAAAATATCATTAAGATTTATGGGTGTAATTGGCAGTTGCATACTTTGTCATGTGTCATTCCTTGTGCTGAAAAATATTTTTACTCAGAACACACAGTAAAAGCAAAATGTTCAGCACAGCCAAAGTGATGTGTGTGCGTGTGTGTGCGTGTGTGCGTGCACGTGCAAAATAACATTATGACCATAAATATTTTGTACTTCAAAATTATTTACTCTAGGTTCAGTTGTGTCTTTGCCATGAGCCCACAGTAAAAAAGCAGCATGTCATTACTCTGCTCCAGAAACACACTCACGCTAAGTCACAATCTCCCTCCGTTTCCATCACTGCAGGAGCAAAATGCATCGGGGTCTTTTCCTGTGCAGCATATATTCCCTGGTATTCCTGTGCAAGTATGCTGGCTGGTGCATTGGAGGAATGGAGTCAAAGCTCTCCCCAGCCACTGCCCTGTTCGCCCACCTGCATGAAGGGTGGGTTGGGGGGAATGTAGAGGCTCTGCAGAGTCTGTATCCTTCCCATGCTGTGGGTAACCAATGCACCAGCGTGAGGGGAAGCTTTGTTCCCTTTTACACTTCTGTGCTATTGCTCTAGCTGAGCTGTAATCTGGCCCTGTAACTTTCCTTCCTCTGAAATGGTGGTGGTTGTTTCTGGGTAAGCCTAACTCTGTAGCGAAAGTTTGGGTCTGGCTCACCATTGCTTTATGTCAGAGTCACTCCACTGGAATCAAGAGTTACATTCGGAGAGTGGGGGGTGTATGAAAATGTATACACAAAAACAATGACAGACAACATATTGTTACCAGGTATGCACCTCCTCCTCCTCCTGGAGCAGGTAACATGAATGTAATAAATGTTGGGAAATGTGGGTCATTAGTCCCTGTAAAGTAAATAGAATGATCAGTTCATAAATTAATAGTAATTGGGGAATAATTACCCACTATTTTTACTAATCTGTAGTAATAGCCTCTACTAACAGACATGAAAGACAGCTAGATTAAATTTGTCAATATCTGTAAGTTTCTGTTAATGTTTGATACACATTCTCTTTTCACTCCACTGTAGTGCCGCCACATGCTGCCAAAGTATCAGCTCCATTAAGCACTGCCTTAATGTCTGTGGCTGTAAGTGGCATTGTGAGCTTCGTACATCTATCCAAGGACAGAATTCGGTGCTAAGACTATACATACATGTTGGGGTTCTGATATCACAAATCACTTGAGGTTCTGGTTACCATGGATGTCATCAGACCCGCTTGATGTGTGCATACAGTCATATAGTTTACATTTACTTGTAAAAAAGTTATTCTCTCCTTGATGTAGGCATTTAACTTTTGGTATGTAAATGGAAGTTACTGTGCAAATCAAGTGGAAAATATAACTCATGGTTTCCTCTCTTTCTGTCTATACATGTTCTCAATACCAAGGACAGCATACTAACATCTAGTAAAGCATGCTCTTCAGATCTAGGATTCCTTTCCATGCAGCCTTCTTCCTGTCTGTCTTTGAGCTGGATCAGATCCGCATACAGTTGATGCAATCCTTCATCTCTGCAGTGCAGATCATCTTACCAAGTAGATTGAGGAAGGAGGGAGGAAGTGATGAGTAATTAAACTTTTTATTTGGAGTGATTCATTGCTGTGGTACATTAATCCTTGTGATGTTGATCCAATATTGCAAATACTTAGTATTCCAGATCAACATGTCCAGCAGCAATTGTTGGGATCTAATTTTGGCATAGGGAAAGAATAAAGACCAGAGGGTTTCCCCCCCTGGGTTTGCTTTGTTTCACTCCAGTGAGTAATTTTGGCCCCAAAATTATCATTGATGACAGCAACCCATACCTCAGGTGAACATGTGTATCAAATTAATGACATACTCATTCCTCTAACAGTTTTCTAAGCGAAAATCTGTTAAATACAGCAGGACCTCAATGACCTTAATTCCTCCAGAACTCCAAGGTTCATACCCAACATGGGTGCCTCACAGAAGAAATTAATATCATTTTTGTAATTTGTTAAGCTGATTTTCTTTTGGCTGACCTCTTATGGAAAACCCAATGGTCATATCTGGAATTTGTCTTGTACTCATCTGCCCATAATAAATGAATCTGTGCCAAATTTTATTATTCTAAGCCAATGGGAACATGGTAGTTAATTTTATCAATCAGCCACCTGTCAGAATCATCTGTATTGCTTTGGATTAGAACTACAAATATTTTAAAGCCCCATTATAAAGGTGCTTTGGTGCATAGTGGGGGGTGATGGTGGTGGTGAGATGGGCAAATTATATTCCCATGCAGAGAGCCAGCACAAGACCCAAGCACCATTTAAATTCTGTTTTGGGGATGTAGATGGGACTAAGTCATGCATCAGCCTTGTCTTGCCTTTAAGCACGAAGAGGGGAGTACATTAGATAGAATGAGAGGACCAGCTCAGAGATGATTGCTGCTCAGAAATGCACTCTTTGATGATTGTATAGCCCTTGTGTCAAAAACGTTGGGCAAACCCTGTTACCACAGTTTTAAAAAATAACCATTCTTTGGAATATGAATGAAAAATATTTTAAAACTTGTCTTAAGACGAATAGATCCATCATCACTGAAATAACACTATTAAACAATCTTTAACTTAATACCTAGGATGTAAAATCATCACTCCCTTAATGAAACTATTACATTATTTCTGTTATAACAGTTGAGTACTGCTGTGCTGAAAACATGGAAATGTCTTTCTTCAGACCGTTCCTGTGACCTGAGAGGTTTTCCACCCAGAAGGAATCATGTTTGCTGTTCATAGGATCAGCCCCTGTATAATAATGTGGCATATAAACTTCAACACTCTGTGCAGCAAAGTGATTCCATTAAACAGGCCATGTTCTATTCCATTTCTATGTGTATTTTTGTGTTTTTAGCTACAGAAAAAATTAAATCCATGTAAAAAGTACAAAAAAGAGAATGAAACTAGAGACAGTATTATCGATGATGGTCTGGTGCCCTATGTAAAATGAATGAACTGGTTTCAGTCCAGTTCCCAGTGGACAAGTATTCCTATCACAAAGCCAACCATCATAAATGGCATCCATCTTGCTGGAAGCTCTAGCAGAAAGCACTCTTGCTGGCAGCTCTAGCAAAGAGCTCTTGCTGGCAAAGAGAGTGAAGTACCTTTATCCCAGGAGGTCCTTCCATCTGGAACTTGAGGTATATTTTAGGGTCAATGTGCAAAAGCTTTCATTGCCACTGTGCCAGTCTTGTGGATAAATACAGCCCTTCAGTGTTCTGGATGTCATTCTATATTGGCGCACTCATGTGCTAAATTTCATTAACTCCCCCTTCCATCACACGTGTAGCAAAAATACTACACAAATATACACAGTGTGTAGAAAGCATAACAATTTCAGTGTAAAGTGTGTTTTCTGGATAGAAATAATGGGAAGAACAGATTAATGTTTGGAGGTTGGATAGTCCTCTTAAAAAGGACAGTTCTTTGATGAGTTTTAAAATAAAAGGCCTTATCAGTAAAAAAAATACCTGTTGAACATCACTGTGAGCTGTATGTTTAAAAAAATCTCTAAAAGAAAAGGAGTACCCGTGGCACCTTAGAGACTAACAAATTTATTAGAGCATAAGCTTTCGTGAGCTACAGCTCACTTCATCAGATGCATTTGGTGGAAAAAACAGAGGAGAGATTTATATATACACACACACACACACACTCACACTCTCACACACACACACACACACACACACACACATACACAGAGAGAGAACATGAAACAATGGGTTTATCATACACACTGTAAGGAGAGTGATCACTTAAGATAAGCCATCACCAGCAGCGGGGGGGGGAAAGGAGGAAAACCTTTCATGGTGACAAGCAAGGTAGGCTAATTCCAGCAGTTAACAAGAATATCAGAGGAACAGATCCATAAACCTGGAAATTCTGGACGCCCCATCATCTCAGGCATTGGCACCCTGACAGCAGGATTGTCTGGCTATGTAGACTCCCTCCTCAGGCCCTTCGTTACCAGCACTCCCAGCTATCTTCGAGACACCACTGACTTCCTGAGGAAACTACAGTCCATTGGTGATCTTCCTAAAAACACCATCCTAGCCACTATGGATGTAGAAGCCCTCTACACCAACATTCCACACAAAGATGGACTACAAGCCATCAGGAACAGTATCCCCGATACTGTCACGGCTAACCTGGTGGCTGAACTTTGTGACTTTGTCCTGACCCATAACTATTTCACATTTGGTGACAATGTATACCTTCAAATCAGCGGCACTGCGATGGGTACCCGCATGGCCCCACAGTATGCCAACATTTTTATGGCTGACTTAGAACAACGCTTCCTCAGCTCTCGTCCCCTAATGCCCCTACTCTATTTGCGCTACATTGATGACATCTTCATCATCTGGACCCATGGAAAAGAAGCTCTTGAGGAATTCCACCATGATTTCAACAATTTCCATCCCACCATCAACCTCAGCCTGGACCAGTCCACACAAGAGATCCACTTCCTGGACACTACGGTGCTAATAAGCGATGGTCACATAAACACCACCCTATATCGGAAACCTACTGACCGCTATTCCTACCTACATGCCTCTAGCTTTCATCCAGATCATACCACTCGATCCATTGTCTACAGCCAAGCGCTACGATATAACCGCATTTGCTCCAACCCCTCAAACAGAGACAAACACCTACAAGATCTCTATCATGCATTCCTACAACTACAATACCCACCTGCTGAAGTGAAGAAACAGATTGACAGAGCCAGAAGAGTACCCAGAAGTCACCTACTACAGGACAGGCCCAACAAAGAAAACAACAGAACGCCACTAGCCATCACCTTCAGCCCCCAACTAAAACCTCTCCAACGCATCATCAAGGATCTACAACCTATCCTGAAGGACGACCCATCACTCTCACAGATCTTGGGAGACAGACCAGTCCTTGCTTACAGACAGCCCCCCAATCTGAAGCAAATACTCACCAGCAACCACACACCACACAACAGAACCACTAACCCAGGAACCTATCCTTGCAACAAAGCCCGTTGCCAACTCTGTCCACATATCTATTCAGGGGATACCATCATAGGGCCTAATCACATCAGCCACACTATCAGAGGCTCGTTCACCTGCGCATCTACCAATGTGATATATGCCATCATGTGCCAGCAATGCCCCTCTGCCATGTACATTGGCCAAACTGGACAGTCTCTACGTAAAAGAATGAATGGACACAAATCAGACGTCAAGAATTATAACATTCAAAAACCAGTTGGAGAACACTTCAATCTCTCTGGTCACTCGATCACAGACCTAAGAGTGGCTATACTTCAACAAAAAAGCTTCAAAAACAGACTCCAACGAGAGACTGCTGAATTGGAATTAATTTGCAAACTGGATACAATTAACTTAGGCTTGAATAGAGACTGGGAATGGATGAGTCATTACACAAAGTAAAACTATTTCCCCATGGTATTTCTCCCCCCCACCCCACCCCCCACTGTTCCTCTGATATTCTTGTTAACTGCTGGAATTAGCCTACCTTGCTTGTCACCATGAAAGGTTTTCCTCCTTTCCCCCCCCCTGCTGCTGGTGATGGCTTATCTTAAGTGATCACTCTCCTTACAGTGTGTATGATAAACCCATTGTTTCATGTTCTCTGTGTGTGTGTGTGTGTGTGTGTGTGTGTGTGTGTGTGTGTGTGTGTGTGTGTGTGTGTGTGTGTATATATAAATCTCTCCTCTGCTTTTTCCACCAAATGCATCCGATGAAGTGAGCTGTAGCTCACGAAAGCTTATGCTCTAATAAATTTGTTAGTCTCTAAGGTGCCACGGGTAGTCCTTTTCTTTTTGCGAATACAGACTAACACGGCTGCTACTCTGAAACCTAAAAAATCTCTGGTATTGTTCGAGATTAAGAGCGGTATTCCTTGGAAAATGCAGTGCTTTGCGGCTCTGTATAATATCAAGGAGGAAAGATCTGTTTTGCACATTTGGGGAAAATCTCTTCCCATAGCTGCAAAACAATTTGTTTCTGTCATCAGGGGGTTAAAGAAGCAGTCTTCTTCCTGTTCGGTTAAGAGAATTTTTTCCCCTTAATTGTTCAGGGAAGCACATCAGAGGAGATTAGTCACAATTGACCAATGCTGCTGTAACATGGCGTTTTGTTTTATATTTCTATAGTACAGGAACATTTTGTGCATTCTGTTTATCTAGTGCTAAGAAAACTCAGAGACACTCAGATGTACTCTTGTCAGTTCAGAAATTTCTCCCAGTTCTGCCACCCTTATGCATGTTGAGTAGTTTTTATTTCACAAGTCCCATAGAAAGGCACTGCTCACTATGAGTAAAGGTGATGGTGGAGAGGAAGGGAGTGTGTTTTTTGACCAAATATAAACTTTAACTTCCAGAGTCCTGGGTTCAAAACCTACATTTATTTGATTATCTCACCTTTGTGTCTGTGCCCTACCGGATGTTTGTTAGGGGCCTAGTCTTCCAAAGCAGGTATGTATGTAGTCTCAATGACTTCAATATGAGTGTTCATGGTAGTAAGTATTACACTCAGTAATTAGTGTTTATAGGATTGAATTCTTAATTAGATACATAGCTATAGGATTCTAGACACTGAAAATGATTCCATCTTTTCCTTGTGATTCTAAATCTAAAATCTCTGAAAAAGTATAAATCAAGAAGATTCAATGGATCTGTTGGTCAATATGAAGTTCTATAGCATCTAAGACTGAAGGATTATTTTAATGGGCAAGTTTAATAGTAGTTGGTTGTCTGGTATGCTTAATCAGTTAAAACTGCTGATTTAAACATTGTAACCGATATGCTTAAAACTAAGTTTAACAGTAATTTTTTGAGACTTGTCATTAGTTTATATTCCTCAACTCAATTATTTTGGGGCTAGAAAAAGGCTGTGAGAGAAGATGCTGATTGCTTTGTGAGATGACCAGCAGGAATAGTTATAGTAATTTGTGGAACTGAGAAGATGAAGACTAGCATTGACACAGATTTGATATATATTGTGAATGTTTTTAAAACTTTTAGAACTTTTTTAAGTTGAGAGTTTATGTTCATTATCAACTTCATTTGACCACATTTTAGGAGAGACTGAGCGTAAAATGCCCTGATGACCTGGTGAGGGCTTGCATGAGCCCATTGTTGACAGAGTTAGGCTTTGGGGCTCATAAAGTTGAACCTCAGCTTCTCCTAAGGAAAAAGGTAAGTCTGTAGCCCTTTTCCAGGTATAGATAGCCCTGGAAATGTAAACTGGTCACTAAGCCTGAAAGGAACAAGAAATCGAGTGCCTCTTCTGAAGCAAGAGCTGGGGGACCCACAGCGCTCCTCCCCCCCAGTATTCTGTAAAATGAGTCAATCCAATGTTAGTGTGTCCCAAATAATCATTTCGCTTGTCCTCCCTCTAATAATTCAGCTTGCCGTGTGCAGGGAGTTTGCGATGTGATACTGATGGGTAGGAGTCAGTTGTGTTTTAAAAGGGCAGCAAAAAAATTGTTCACAGGTCTACCCCCAAAATGTCTACCCTTTTTGGGGCTGGCCCTGAGCCAGCTTTGCTCATTCAGGCAGATGTCAGACCACGGGTGCATGCCTACAGTTGTCATGGCAGCTGCTGCTAGGGCTCCTGCTTCTTGTGCCTGCTGCTACCGCCAGCACTGGGCATGGTGGATTGAGAACGCCAGCCTTGCACCCCCATCTCCACACTGTCAGCTCCTGTTGTGTAAGAGAGAAGGTAGGGCCAAGCTGTGCTTCACTGAGGGAGAGTCCTGCAGTGCTTCCTCCCACCTGCTGCCTGCCTGCCCATCCATCCTGGTTGGAGTTTGGTGAGCCATGATTGGAGGAAGTCTGTTGCCTCACCTGTTCCCTCCTCCTTTCTGTCTCTCAATACATAGCACCCAGGGGAGATCTGCTCCTCTACTTGACTCTTTATATCAGCTAATGGAAAAGCTAGCAGATAGGTGAGGCCTGCCTGTCTGAAGAACCAAAGGGGATTTATTCTCCAGTGGACTGCTCAGCCTGCCAGTAGAAGGGAGATGTATTATTGACTGCCATGGATAATTTTTGAGGGATTATCCTCTTATTAAAATTTGTCAACACACCACTAGTGAGATCATAATCAGGCCCAAGGATCTAGTGCTTTGTACAGGAGTTGAGTCTTACACAGTGCCATTCATATAATCATATAATGTATATGTTAGCTTTTTAGGCAACAGGATTGGCTATTTTTAGGCAACAGGATTGGAGAGACATGCTGAGAGACTAGATGGGAGATGATCTCATCTGGTATGGAAAATTCTCTGGGCCAGGTGCTCCATTTTGCTAAATCCACTTTGCCCTAGATAAACGGTGCAATTAGACCAGACAGAGAAATCCAGTGGAGAATCTCCCTTGTGAAAAAGAGGAGGAGGGGAGGCAGGCGGCAGGTCAAAGAAAAGGGGGCATAGCTGGGAAGGAGAGTAGAGAACAAGGGGATTGGAAAAGCAAGGCTCTGTTAATCCTGACTTTCTGTGGATGGAAGGTATTGCACCAGCAGTGTAATGTAAAGCTGCCTTCCTTCAGCTTTAATTTAGTCTGGGTCCAGGCAAGGAATAATCAAGAAGCTGTGATGGCATCCCTGTGACATCCCCCTTTAGCTGTGTGGATAATTGAGCTGTGTGCTCCTGTCTTCCAATGCACTGCAGTTGAGTGCCTGACCATAATATGTGCTCCATAAATTAGGCTTATTGCTTAATTATTCCTTTTCATGGTCATGTAAAAATGTTTGCATGGCATGGAATAAGAGAGACTGTTTGTTTGCATCCACACTATTTCCAAACCAATCATGGAAGATGCAGAGGATGCTTTTATGTTGTTTTAGTCTTTAAAAAAAGACTTTTTCTGCATATGAAAAACTTCTCTCCAGACTCTACTATCTTATATTTCTACCACCCTCTAATGAAACATTCCCGAATGTGCATGGCAGTGCCCATTTAAAACAGGAAATACTCTGAGGCTGCTGATGTTTCAAGAGTGCCCATGTTGGAGACACCACAAGCTCGTCTGCTATAAAAGCCAATATATTTACATTAGGATACTGCCAGAGGTTCAACTGTATGTGGAACTGAATACAAATTGTATTTGTATGTGGAACTGAGTACAAATTGAAACCACCATTTCCCAAAAAATTCAATGGGAAAAATATCTGAATTCATATTCCGACACTAATTATGGAAAAAGACCTTATTCTAACAGCCATGTGAAGGGAAAAAGAATCAGGAGAGGTATTTAAGTTTAATACAGTTGTAAAAGACTGAATATTTGCTTCAGCTTACATTTGCTGTACATTTCAGAGACTGAATTGCCATATTTCAGTTAAAGGATTAATATAAGAAAGAGAGGGAACTAGGAACGTGATTAGAAAAATTCACCCTTCAGTGGAAATGCTGGTTTGTAAAACAATTTCTGTTATACTGGGCATATTGCCCAAGGTCTTTTCGGTCCTTATTCTGGGAGGTATACCTATAGGCATATCCTAAGAAGTATTGACTGGCTGCATCAACCTTTAACTCGAGTGGTAATTGGGAGGTGTTAAGTGTCTTTAGCTACTACTATATTACTAAATCCAGGGTACTACATTATATAAATTGCAAAGCCAAACGGAAAAAAAATGAGTAGCATTTATTGATTGCCAAACATTTGTTTGTTTCAATAGTATTTTGATATCACATTGAGGGCCTTCATTTCTTCGAAGCAGCCACTTATTGTTTTTGTCTACACAGGCTGTTCTTTGGTGACTTTAGAGATGTCAGCACTATCCTAGTAAATGTTTTCTGTAAGTATGGTCTGGTATTTCTGATTACTTCACGTTAATGTTCTGCATAAAAGAGGTGATGAAAGATAGCTCCCCAGCTTCTGCTTTATCTCAGTGTCACAGGAACACATTTCAGTGATTAAAGGGGACAGTTTTGTGTGTTTTCTTTATTTTATGCTAATTCAGTAAACATTTTGTATTCTCCCTTCATTAGAAATGGAAAGACGGTTATAAAATTTATTTTGACAGCTTAATGAGGCAGTAACTATTTAAATTCACCTGCTAATCATTTCCTTCCCCATAACTAAAGTTATAAGCCACAAAAACTTCATTCACTTCTTGATTGTAAATGTTATCCATAGAGTCTTTCAGTTGGTTACAGTTGCTATCATAGAAGGAAAAAACACTAATACTTATTTGTTAAGCACTGAAAAAGAACTAGTATGGAAACTGTTTGGTAAAAGCTTGCACAGTTACTATTTCAGTTCTGCATTAAGGGAAGTTTAGCAGCAGAGACAGAATCCTGCCTTTGTAGTTCATATACTGGCATTAGAAAAGGTTCAGAAAAGGGCAACTAAAATGATTAGGGGTTTGGAACAGGTCCTGTATGAGGAGAGATTAAAGAGGCTAGGATTTTTCAGCTTGGAAAAGAGGAGACTAAGGGGGGATATGATAAAGATATATAAAATCATGAGTGGCGTGGAGAAAGTGAATAAGGAAAAGTTATTTACTTGTTCCCATAATATAAGAACTAGGGGCCACCAATGAAATTAATGGGTAGCAGGTTTAAAACAAATAAAAGGAAGTTCTTCTTCACTCAGTGCACAGTCAACCTGTGGAGGTTTTGAAGGCTAGGACTATCACAGGGTTTAAAAGAGAAGTGGATAAATTCATGGAAGTTAAGTCCATTAATAGCTATTAGCTAGGATGGGTAAGGAATGGTGTCCCTAGCCTCTGTATGTCAGAGGGTGGAGATGGATGGCAGGGGAGAGATTACTAGATCATTACCTGTTAAGTTCACTTCCTCTGGGGCACCTGGCATTGATCACTGTTGGTAGACAGGATACTGGGCTGAATGGACCTTTGGTCTGATCCAGTATCGCCATTCTTATGTTCTTATAGAGACTGCATGAGAGAGTTTTATTACCTCCACTGAAGCTAATTCTTGCACCAGATTGTCTAGAAATATGTGGTAAAAAAGCCTGCACAGTGAAACTGGTGACCATTAAACTAAATCATTCATTAATTTCTCCTCCCTTGAGAAGAGAAGTAATGAAACTTAAAGTGACCTTCAGTAATGTTATCTATCTGGAGCTCTGAAGTTTTTTGTAAAGCTTCAAGTTGATGTTCTGTATTTGGATATTTAATCCATCCTTAGAATGTCATATGTACTGTAAACAGCTATTGAGGCATATGTTGCTCTGGATGTTGTTGTACCTCTCTTGAACAATACAAGTTCTGAGTGCTTGGAGGTGGTTAAGAATATGGAAAAGAAGCTTTCATGAGTACATTCACATCTGTCTTTCTAACCAAATGCTCCTACAGATTTGAAATTCCAGTTCTTCTGAGCTCCTTGGAAATCTTTTGGATAATTGCAGGATTTTTTTGTCTGAACGGCATTTGATGGGATGTGTTTAATAAATGTTTTCTTTTCATTGTTGTCAGAGTCAATTTTCAGAAGAATCAGATTTGGTATTCAGTCACTGTTGAGCCTGTGAAGATGCAGGACCAGAGTAAGGGCTGTCATAAGGTGTTTGTGGGTATACAGATTCGCGTGTGACTCAGTAAACATGAATTAATTGATTTTTTTAACAGTAAAGGAATGAAGTCTTCATAGGAGATAAGGAGATAAAATAATTGAGCCTAGTTCTTTCCTAATGTTTACCTCATGCAACCTTATCAATATGAACAGAGTTGTGCAAAGTGTAATTTGGGTCAGATTTAGGCCACTTGGCCAAAACTTTCAAAGATGAGAACCTAAAGTGAAGCACTTAAATCCATGTTTAGGAACCTGAATGAATGTTCAGCGGGGCTGAGGGCTCACAACTGCTACTCAAGTAAATGTGAGCAGGGACTGCACAGCACCTCGAAAATCAAGCCAAATGTATTTAGATGACTAATTTTATTCACATATGTTTGAAAATTTTGGCCTTTTCACCTTTCTTATTCTGAGCTAGAATGTTAGATTCACCTCAGATTAAAACATTATATACTCCTACACTTCTGCCATTCTGAAACTGCAGCTTCATATTCTTACTCTCTCCCTTTCTCCACCCAAGAGCACACACCATGGGGTTCACTAATTCTACAGTCGATTCATTATGCTTAATATATTATCATGTCTGACTGTCTAATTTGGTGTGCATTTTCTACACCATCATATTTGTGTGTAAAGATGGTCATTTGGATTTCAACACTATTGAAATAGTTTTGACAGGAAGTTTTATGGTTTCTGGAAACTAACCATGTGCAGTAATTGGAAAGAAAATGATATGTTGTAGATTGTGAAGAAAAATGTGGCAGAGCTAAATTCAAAAACCAATGTTTACTGCATTCAGATTCTCTGAACAATATATGTGCAGAACCTCAAGGAGCAGAACCTTACTTCTTTTAGTTATCCTTCCAACTTTTCAAGCCATTTAACAATAAGAAACACTGTTAATTAAATGACAGGTTTCAGAGTAGCAGCTGTGTTAGTCTGTATTCGCAAAAAGAAAAGGAGTCCTTGTGGCACCTTAGAGACTAACAAATTTATTTGAGCATAAGCTTTCGTTACCATTATTTTTTTAAGTGTGTGTGTCTATTTAATTCTGTGGATGCTCTCACTGACACTAGTGGCACTGCTATTTCAGCATAGTGGTACTCCTCAACATTCCTCCCACTCTACCCACTGTATCACTGTAATCTGCAGAACTGATCCCATGCTCCTTAAGCAGCCAAAACTCCTGTTGCATTAAATGGAATTTTGGTTGCCATAGGAGTAGAGGATTGAAAATGAAGAGTATTGTCTGCTCTTGAAACAAATAAATAGGAATTACAAGGTTGATTCTGAGGCTTGGCTCCCATGTTGAAGTATACTAAAAGCTGATTGTGGGGAATGGCTTAACTTTAGGCCTTTCGAAGAAAGCAGTGAGTGAGTGTATCTGTCTACAGGTAGGGAATCGCATCATATGCCATACCCATTACTGAGGAAGGAGAGTTAATTTTTACACAGCAGGAAGTAGTGCAGTGGTTAGTCATTAAGTAATACTATATGTCTTCTCTATTTTGTTGCTAAGCAAGTGGAGAGAGAAAAGAGGCAAGTTCTGGTTCATTTGGGGCTTCCATCCCCAGTTCTTTCCATTATATACAGTATATGCTGCACAAATGATGTTTGTTTCCGTATACTGTATTCTTGCTCAGACAGCATCTAAGCACAGCCTATTCATATAGGCTGTTGCTTCAAAAGGTATAGGGACTGTAGGGAATAGCATTTGCTCTTAGCAAATGCCTTCATGGGTATACGTACAGATCTTGCCCACTTTCACCATGACCACATCAAATCATAGAATATTAGGGTTGGAAGAGACCTCAGGAGGTCATCTAGTCCAATCCCCTGCTCAAAGCAGGACCAACACCAACTAAATCATCCCAGCCAGGGCTTTGTCAAGCCGGGCCTTAAAAACCTCTAAGGATGGAGATTCCACCATCTCCCCAGGTAACCATTCTAGTGCTTCACCATCCTCTTAGTGAAATAGTGTTTCCTAATATTCAACCTAGACCTCCCCCCACTGCAACTTGAGACCATTGCTTCTTGTTCTGTCCTCTGCCACCACTGAGAACAGCCTAGCTCCATCCTCTTTGGAACCTCCCTTCAGGTAGTTGAAGGCTGCTATCAAATCCCCCCCTCACTGTTCTCTTCTGCAGACTAAATAACTCCAGTTCTCTCAACCTCTCCTTGTAAGTCATGTGCCCCAGCCCCCTAATAATTTTCATTGCCCTCCACTGGACTCTCTCCAATCCCTTCTGTAGTGGGGGGGACCAAAACTGGACGCAGTACTCCAGGTGTTGCCTCACCAATGCCGAATAGAGGGGAATAATCACTTCCCTCGATCTGCTGGCAATGCTCATACTAATACAGCCCAGTATGCCATTGGCCTTCTTGGCAACAAGGGCACACTGCTGACTCATATCCAGCTTCTTGTCCACTGTAATCCCCAGGTCCTTTTCTGCAGAACTGCTGCTTAGTCAGTCGGTCCCCAGCCTGCAGCGGTGCATGGGATTCTTCCTTCCTAAGTGCAGGACTCTGTACTTGTCCTTGTTAAACCTCATCTGATTTCTTTTGGCCCAATTCTCCAATTTGTCTAGGTCACTCTGGACCCTACCTCTCCCCACAGTTTAGAGTCATCTGCAAACTTGCTGAGGGTGCAATTAATCCCATCATCCAGATAATTAATAAAGATGTTGAACAAAACCGGCCCCAGGACCAACCCCTGGGGCACTCTGCTTGATACTGGCTGCTTTATTCCTCCCTGCAATATCACAAAGTACTTCTCATCTGTCCATGACTTTCTAGATGATTTCTAAATTGGGACTGCAAACTTCCAATATGGGATCCCACTGCCACCCACAGGTTTCTTTCACCAGTGTATATGCATTATTAGCCAGAATTTGGCCTATGGTTAATTTTTTGCTTTAAATTAAGAAGATAATGAATATGGTTTATACTAGAAGGGGAGCCAGGTGAGGGGGGATCCTCTGAGCTCCTTCCTATTTCCCTCTCAAAGGCCCTCAGCAGGTTGACAAATCCTTCTGGCTAAAAAGAGCTAAATGCAGCTCCCACTGAAGCCAGTGCTGGTCCTGGCTTGATGAGAGGGGTGTGAGGCATTCCTTCCCCTAAGGGAGCTGAGTGTACAGCCTTCACAGTGCTCCCAGTTATTGCCAGTTTGGGATTAAACTAAGGTCCTGAACTCGGATTCTCCATGTGGCACACCTTAATGCTGCCACTTGACCTCCCATATTGTTGTATTGCTTTGAATGAAGATCTGATTACATTCATGTATGAACAGTGAATCTTGTAAAGTTCTGTGTCTAACAAACTTCATTAAAATACTCAGAGCCAAGTTCTGCTGTCTTTACTTTCTTCTTCTTGGACCAGGGCAGAGTAATATTTGAGCTGTGAGCATGTTATTGCTCTTTATTGAGCTTGGATAAGAGTATCTTGTAAAGAATTTAATTGCTAAGGGAAATAATAAAGGTTTTAATAGTATAAAAGGAATATGTTCCATGTTATTTATTAAAAGTTTTCTTTCATGTCATTTCAGTATAGTTGTAATGTTGCGTGTTTTTATAAGGTCAGATGTAGTGAACTGTTGGTTATGAATTTCTCATTGGGGATAGAAAAAGAAAAATGCCAATGGTAACTCAAACAGCATAGTGTGTGTGAAGGGAAAGCCCAGGAGAAGCTCTGAGAGTTTGAGTTTCTATGGGGGACAGCTAGATGTCAGCTTGAAAGGAATTTTTTTTCTGTTTCTGTGCAGGGTAGAGTGCATTTCATGCAAAGTATATATAAACATATGGAAAAAGTTACTGTTTGCTTCAACAGCCTTCTCAGTATAAATTAGGGCTTGTCTACACTTATTGGAGGATCAACGCTGGGATGATCAATGCATCGGCAGTCGATTTAGCGGGTCAAGTGAAGACCCAGTAAATAGACCGCTGATCGCTCTCCCATCGACTCCTGTACTTCACTTGATCGAAAAGAGTAAAGGGAGTCTATGGGAGAGCGTCTTCCGTCAATGTCATGTAGCATGGACCCTGCGGTAAGTAGATCAAAGCTACATCGATTTGAGTTACGCTGTTCATGTAACTCAAATTACATACAAGTTACATAAATATATATGATCAAATGAAATAACCATGCTTTAATAGTCTTCCTGTTTAAAGTAAAGAGCAATGTGACCTCTGAATGAGAATGCATTATTCAGACATTACACTTGTATTTGTAGAATATTGATCTCCCCTCTGCTTCCCCCCGCAAACACTTTATTGAAGACTGTGGTATAAAATTGTTTTGGCTTGATTTGTGATGTACCTATCACATATAAAGAGAAAAGATGCTATTCTAGAGTATGAATTTTTAAAAATGATGATTGTTGTTGCACAGTAGAGAGGACATTATGGGCTTGGTCCTGTGAGGTTCTGCCAGACTCAGCTCTCATTAACTTCATTTGGGAATTGAAATGGCTCAGGTCCTTACAGGAAGACCCCAGCACCTTGCATGATTAGTTCTTAATGAAGTTAATTAAGTGGCATTTCAGACCACGCTAGAGCCTGGAAGTACTAGAAATTCTGTATTCTATTCTCACAAGATTTCTAAACACTACACCCTCATCTGAACCTACCCTACATGCTTATCACTTGTACGGGTGCTATTCATACAGAGCATCCAAAGATGCACTTTACAAAGGGCCAAATTGTCAAATTCAGGCATAGACCAGTCATTGTGGGGCTGTGCTGCACTGATGTGAGCTTTGGAAACTCAGCTGGCATGTGGGCAAGTGTGGACCAAAGCCACCCTCTGGAAAGATGTAGTGTGGGCTTCCCTTCATGGCAAGTCATTCTCCCTCCACAGGCTGCTCACGCTGCTCACCCTCCCTGTTCCCCCTTTGGAGGGTTAATGCCCATGGGAATATTAGAAGAGAGCTGTCCTTGCTCTCAGGAGAGTGTAGGGATTTCAGCTGTGCCTAGCTCTAGTGTAGGTGCTAAAGGGAAAAGACTGCTTGCGCCCTCTCCTGGTTAAGCACCTGTGCCATCACCAAGCACACTCCTAGCCCTAATTAATTAAGCTTCTCAACACTGCTATTCTGTTAAAATAACCCAGGTGTCCTAACTCCCAGCCTCTTGCTTTGATCACCAGACAATACGCCCTCCCTGCTCCATGATTCAGAGAGTGCTGCACTATCCAAAGCAAGTGGATCAATGGGGCTGTGTTTTCTTTAAGCTCTGTTAAGTTATGAAATGCCTTAAAACAGAATATAGTTTATTTTCGGCTTAGAACAAATATATTTGCCTTCACTGAGATGAATGGAAATTGGCCATATGCACTAGGTTCATTTCCAAAATGACCCCTGCATTACCTCATGCATTTGCCCACTTCTATCATAAGGAACTTTCTTGAATTTCTCTCTCACTATTTGTATATGACATAATGCATAAACATGTCTGTTGAAATATAGGCAGAGCATTATCTTTATTGAAGACTAATATTGTTGCCTTCACATAATGAACATACTGCAAGGTTTTATATACACAAACCTGTTCTTGATCCATTATTTAACAAATGTATATGTACAGCATTTAAAAATGCACCATCCCTCTGTCTAGACATGTAAATATTTGATTTGGACAAGTCGTGCAAACACTGAGTTTTGTAAATGAGCTCAGCATGGCCTTTCCATTGAGTCAAGTTGCTAATCTTTTCTTTTCTGTTAGGTTTACCTTTCCCAAGCAAGCCATTTTGTTACAAATGAATTCCTGCACAAGATTCCTGCTGGCGAGTCTGAACTCACTGTCCATTGCCTGTTTACCTTTAAAACCCCAAGAAAGGGAAAACATTATTGTAAAGCAGCTGTTACATAATACCCTATAGACAAAATGCAGGTGGCTACACATTGCTTAGTAATCTGACTTGTTCATTTGCCAGACACTGATTTCTGGGGGAAAAATAACAATGCTGGCATAAGGAGCCTGATGCATCATACCATTTCATATCTCTCTGTACATATTATATTTCTTACAAGCAGGTGAAATGATCTGAGCTAAATTAGTAGGGCGCTCTAAGTTTGTTAAGCCAAGAAGTGCAAATGACAGAGGCACTTTCAAGTGATGGTGATGACGACTGATGTAAATTTGAGATCAAAGCTAATTCATTACCAAAAAATGCTTAATTATTATTCTGAAAGAAAAAGAAAGGGAAAATGATACATCTGTTGGAATGTCAAAGGTAATTAAATTAGACTCAAGCAAGCTTCCTGGCATGTTAGAAAACATTCCCGTAGCTTAGAGTGCAGCAGGTGGTTACCCGTGTCTTTTAAATTAGTGCCTATGGATAGATAGGCATTTGCTGGATTTTGCTTAAGCAAATAGTGGTGTCCAAACCAAAAGCATCTCAATAGCCAGATGTGTTAGAATTGTAATCTCCTAAATGCCCCCTATGTTTCCTGGTGTCATATTCCTGTATCCTCTGTTCCACCATCACTTCCTCATTCAGGTTGAAAAATGCCATTATCTTTCTGTGTGCAGACACTTACCCACATGACATCTTGAGTCTTGCAAAGCAGGTATCAACTTAAGCAATTTAGCACCACTGTAGTCTGCTTAAAGAAAAGCAGCACGCTATAAATCCAGAAAGTTTTTCAGGAAGCACATGATTTTGATGTAAAGTGCTGTCTGGAGCAACAAAAAGCCTTCACATATACTCCACCAAAGAGTGATAAAGTACCTCTGCGTAGAGGAGCCCTTCACAAAATTGATAGACCATCTGTCCCTCAGCGGATGTTGTTGCTTCATCATTTCGAATGAATGTCATTCGCTGCTTTAAAAATGAAATTTGTTGTTTACTTGGGACAATATAATCTCAATTAAGGAAATTCACATGCCCCATAATCAGATATACCATTGACTTTAGTATAACTGCAGCTAGGATGAACTCCTGGGCAAGTTTGTAAGTCATGATAAAATGATAGTGTTTTATTTAAAAAAAAAAGTAGGAGATGAACTAATACAAAGTCTAAAACATTTAAACAAACAAGCTGACAGTAATCCTCCATGGTTAGTTATACTTTGTACATGTTTAATGCAAACAAATACCGCTCTGATTTAAATCTCAAATACTATAGATAAGTATACAGTATGTGTCCTCAGTAAATAGTAATACAGTAATGTGGATTAGTATGTCTGAGTAAAAGACTGGTGAGGTGCGGTTTTGTAGCAAACCTCTGGCCTTACGTGAACAGACACCATTTGTCCTCAGCAGTAATAGAAACTCAGATTGGCAGCATCACATTTTCCTTTCCTTCCAGTGGTAATGGGTTATGCTTTGGATTCTGTATATCCTAGGTTCTCTCTCTGCTGTCTGTCTCCATCACTGGTTCGGTTTATAGTAAACTTTCCAGCTTTGATCTAGCTCCCTTCTCTACTCTCCCAGCCAATGATCCTGCTTGCTGTGGCTTCAGCAATCAACATGACCTCTCACCCACAGACAAGTGACCAGCTCTCCTCACACTGTATGAGCCTTCTCACAATATCTGTGACTATTGCTTTCCACAACATCTTTGTGACTATATATAGTCCTATTTCTATAATCCCTAAATGGCCATACTCCTCTCAAAGCTGCAAAACTCTGCTACTTGCCTCCACAGACAATTACCCCTGTGTCTCTTTCAAAAGTCCACAGCCCAACAAGGAAGTCTGAGTGAATTTCCTTCTAGGTGATGAACCTTCCTTTTGTCTCAGAGGGAGACTCCAGTCTCCTTCCCAGTCATCAAACACTGCTTTAGCTCCAGTTTCAAAGACGTGAAGATGTGCCCCAAAGTTATACTGCTGAACCCCCTTGCAGGCCTTAACTGCTGAACCCTCCTGCCATCCTAACATCTCATTCACTCCACCCACCAGCATCACACACTGAACAGGCTTCGTTTCTGTGTGTCATCGACACTGAGATCAGGCATCATTCTGTGCCTGTCCAAACAACTATACTAGAGAAATCTAAGGAGAACAGGCTCTCTTGTGAGATTTCTACTTTCAAGTGGGTCAGAGAGCAAAAGATATTTTTGGAGTGTTATTTCATTATTCCACTTCTGATATTAGGAAACTATTAGGATATTATGAAGTTCAGATGGCATGTGACTAGAGATGGTAAAAAAAATATTATTTTTAACAAAAAAATTTGTTGTTAAAAAAGGGCCTTTCTTTAAAAAAACCAATTTTTGGTGAAAAAAAATTTTTTTTTTAATTTTCAATTTCTTCAATAGTCTGAAAAAATATGTTTTTGTTTTGGTTTTTCCACACGCTCTTCCTTTATTTTTCCTGCCCTCTACCCCTTTTTCAGTGTTAAAATGGAATAAAAGAAAATGAAGGAAGGGGAAAAAATGGTGAAAGTGGTACAAAATGGAAAAACAAAAATTTAAGCCATCATTGTAAAAACAAATTAAAAATGGTTCTTTTCCAAAATCTGTAGAATTTTAAAAATATCAAGAAAAATCGTCACTGTTTTTTCTACCAGCTCTGTATGTAACTAATTTAAACCAAACTAAGCAAAATTAATGGAACTTTTTAAACCTCCAAGAAAGGTTTGGTTTAGAAAGGGGTTTTTTTTAAACAAAGATTTTAGTTGATTCTTTGTTTCTTCTGACTGGCTTGCCTATCACTGGTCATGATCAACCATGAGCTCTGCTCCCATCACTTTTTTATAACAAAATTATTTTGTTTTCTGTTAAGTAACTTACAGGATCTCCAAACTTGCTTTAACTAGTGGTATATTGGAAAAATAACTACCACAAAATTTAGAGTGTTCATCTAAAAATTCACATTTCTGGCTGATCAATCTCTGAACCTTCAACAGTTTTTCAAACATGTGGTATGAGGGCTATTGCCAAAATATAATGTTTTAATACTGTGTGATATAAATTATTTGATTGAACTGACAACCTGCTACCAAAAATATAAACCTTATGTCAAGCACTAGGTATGTATATGAATCAAGCTAAATCCTCTTGAAAGTAGTAATGGCACTTAAAGGAATAATAGAGGATTCCCACATATCTAAAAAGGAAACTGTATATAGTGTCTGTTAGAATAGTTTAAAAAGCAAGTGTTCAATGAATACTGATAGGGAGAATGGTAATGTCTTTAATAGGTTTCCTCTGTTCTGATAGCATTTTCGTGCCAAGCAGAAGTAATGGAAATGAAGAGAATTAAATTCAAGGGCTATTCTAGTGCAACTGTAGGATGTCTGGCATATTCTGAATGCAGATATTGTTTTCTAGCTCTCCCTAAATAATGTATCTTATCCATCACATATGTAGTCTAGATGGATTTTTTGTGTGTATTTTGTATATGTCTATCTATTAAACAAAAGATGTGGGTTAGCTTTCAAGCAATTGAACCTGCAGCGATTACCATGATCTTTTCAGAAAGAATATGAGGTCATTGATTTATTTGAATGCTTTACAATTCATGGTGAGCTTGAGTTTTGTCTGATCTGTGGCAAAAGGACCTTGAGTGGGGAATAAGAGCTTTTTAGAAAAACATTTTGGTTGAAACAGCAATTTCTTATACTATGTTGATGTTAGTTATAATAATAAATGCCCAGGTGCTTCTAAACAGTTTTGCTGGTAGACATGAATCATATTAGGAAGTTTAAATAAAAAGAAAGAAAGAAGAGAGAATTAGAGTTGGAATTTTTATAACCTTTGGATAATTGCTTGGGAAACCAGCAGAGCTTGTAACCCACATTGTTCAGTGAAGTCGAATGCGGCAAACATTAATTCTTGATTGGAGCTCAGTATTGGATGCTGTAGGCTGTCTTCGCACAGGGCTGTAGTTTGTCCTGAAAATTGTTCTCTTTTCACAGCTATCGCACTTCACTTTTGACTCTAGATATGCTCTCTCGCTTTCTGTCTTTCAACCACCACAGAGCTTTATAGCTTTTCAGCTCAATACCAAACTTCAGCTGTGCTGGAAGATAACTAGAGACCTGCAATTGATAAAGCAGAAGAAGAGCTTCCTTGCCATTAACAATCACTGTGTGGACCCCAAAATAAATCAAGGGCAGTTTTCTAGAAAAAAGAAGTCAAATAGCAAGCGGAGTGGAAAGTAGTGAAGCAAGGGAGACCCAGCCTCCAGAGTGACCCCTTCCTCAGGCTAGTTGGGTAGATGAGCATTTCCTTGAATCTGGTTCTCACCCATCCCAAGTGAGTGTCCTAACCACTGGGCTATAAGAGTCAGTTTCTTTCTTTCTCTCGCTGGGTCACTGTGTATTTAGGTATACAAATTGGAACTGCTCCAGCAAGAGAGATTGAAAGAAAGACAGAGTCTGACTAACAGTAGCACACTTGCATCTAGGTTCAAGTTCCTGCTTTGCCTGATTCAGAGCAAGGACTTGAACGTGGGTCTCGCACATCTCAGGTGAGTGCCTTAACCACTGGGCTATATGTTATTCTGAAGTAGCTCTGTCTTCCTCCACCCTGAGACACGTTCCAAACTAAAGCTTTGGTGAAAGTGATATGTTTACATTTTTACCAAAAAAAATTCCTGACCAGCTAGTTTTGTAACGGTGGCGGTGAAGATGTGGGGCAAAGATTAATTACAGTTGTTTGTCTCACTCATGTGATCACTAATTGATTTTGCCATAACAAGACCAGGGAGGTTCTGTGGTCCTCAAACTAAAAAGTAAAAAGAAAATTTGCTAATAATCTGTGGTAATTTCTTGTCTCCTCCCCACCCCCTGAAATCCAGTTTGTGCTATTATAATATTCTATGCAAATTAGGAGTAAAATTATTTCCCCTCTGTTCTAATATGGGGGCAGAGATCTTTTCTAAAGAGCTGAAAGAGAGGCTGTGGATCATAGCTTAAAATCAGTTTCTGTTAGATCAAAAAACAAATACTGGGCTTTGGGGAAACTTCCTTATAGTGAGGAATAGGACAAAGGTTGGGAAGAGCTGAAGGGGGCCTAGAGCTAGCATGAGGATAGAGAGCCTCCACAGATGCACTTCAGGATCTCAGGATATCCATAGCCTTTGTGGGCCAGATTCCTTCCACATGGGGGCACACCTCACTCTCTCTAAAACAGAAGAATCCATGAACAGAACTTCACGGACTTTCCAGGTCCCTATGGGGGCACATCTATCTGGCTCTCAGTGTTTATGCAGCCTGTACTCATGAACAAAACCATTCACATAGAATATGCTGACAGTGAATGTAGTGTGCACTTTTCACCTTACTGGGTTTTGTTAAATGCTAGCAGAAATTAATCTGCTTTCCATAGTAAGCAATTGTCATGCGTTTTGCATAATACATATTTCCCGGCCTCAAACATCAGGTTATCCCTAACATGTACTGAACAATTACACAAACTGTAGTTTTGCATTTCCACTTATTTTGACTAATGATGCTGCTAGAGTTCTCACCAGTCAATGTTGCGACTGATTGTAACTGAATTTTAATATGGAGCTCTGACTTTACAATCCATTATGCAAACGCTTATACTTGGGTGTACCTTTTGCAGAGTCAGGCTCTTAGTTCACAGGGATAGAGGCAGTACACCTGTTGAGATTTCTTTAGGTCCTGCAAAGACAAACTCAGATTTGCTAGAGCTATTGGTTGGTCAACAGTGCCATGTGGGATATAGTAATGTGGAAAAACCTGCATGGAAAAAACACATGATATACTGAAAGAGCTGTTTGACAGATGGGCAAAGCAGTTTTGCTCTTCAGTCATAATTTTCAGTAAATAGCTTTTGAAGTGATACTCATTACTATGTGCTGTTCAATTTTAGAAACAAAATCCATTTATTGTAATGCTAGAATCAATTGCTTTATGATTTCAATAGCACTTGTCTATGGGGCTTCTTAGTGCTTGACCTTTTCTCTTTAATGCAAATTATTAACTTTATAATTATGATGATGTACTCAGACAAATGTAAGAATACATTGTATCTTTGCTTCTTCAAAAATGCTTGTGTTAAGCATCTTTTGTTTGAAGTAACAATTGCCTGTTATAGAAGAGCTTTGCCATTTTAGCCTTCTATCAGTCTTAAAAATCAGCACAGGGAAATCATATGCTAATAAGAAATAATTAGAAAAAGTAAAAGATTCTAAAACGGTTATGGAAATTTATTTTCCATGAATTCTTGCAGTATAGCCACTGAGAATAACTTAGTTTTAACATAAGTCTTTGCTGATGAGGGTCCCATTCCTGAACTCTCCAATCCTACTGTGAAGTCAGTGCAAACTTTGCCTGAATAAGATCTGAAGGGGAAATCCTCCCAGACAAGGAAAGGCAGAGTGAGGTTGCAAATGCAATGAAACCATTGCTGCTCTACTGCACAGCAAAGTTCAGGGTGTAGTTAGGCCATGTATGAGGACTGCATATCCCTTATTTGCCACAGACCCCACTCCTGGAGTGACCTCTGTCCTTGGCTTACATAGGGGGAGGTAGAGGATGGGGTGGAGGGAAACCCATGACTATATGAATCCTTGGTTCTAAACTCATGCATAGTGCCCATGAATGCTGCTCCATTTCTGAGGCTGCTGTAGAGTGACCATGCAGGTGGCATATGGTACTCTGCACCCTTTTATGGATAGGTAGCAGGATTCTATCCTACACCTGCCATGTACCATTTGCCTGGGGTAAATCCTGGGTTAAAGTTTTGCTGTGGGCCTTGGATGTTTAAATGTTTCCTTTTGCTCACTTTGGCCCTTGTACAAGTTTATTTTTATGTGTTTTATACTTGTTGATTTTTAGATCTGGACTATAGAACAAGAAGTCAGAGAAAAGACTGGGTTTTTTCTGAAAGATATGTTTTAGTTCAAGCAGGAATTAATTCTGTTATATAGCTTCAATGGCTTCTGTTATATAGGAGGTCAGACTAGATGGTCACAGTGCTCACATCTGGCCTTATCTATGAAAGCAGAGATTATAGTAAAGTTAGAAGGCTAGATAGTGGGAAGCACTGAGCCATGTCACCTGAGGAGATATATTGGGAAAATTGTTTCAGGCAGCCACAAGCTCCATTGGTAGTGGTCCTGCTGACAGGGATGTGCCTTGAACCTTACATTAGGCATGAGCAGAATGCTCCTCTCAGTATGCTGGCTCTGCTCTATGGACTAGTATTGATGGGGTGGAGACATGGCCCCAACTCCTCCCTGGCCCTCCATTATTTTTGACACCATATTCACCAAGTAGGAGCTGTCTCTGCACTCTGAGGAGTGCAATAACTGCTATTGTGTGCTCAAGAAGGGGAGTGTTTTTGCAGGCCTCGCTTCAAGCAAGGACAGCAAGCAGTCTGGCCTCAAGTTTGCCCAACAGTTCAGAATAAAACCAGAGCAAGAACCTCAGGTCTTGGTCCTATATAAATAATATAAGCCTGCAGCATTTTATATTTCTGTGCAAGATGCAGAATTAATAGTGGTTATTTTATCACTCTCATCAAACGTGTATGACCATGGATCTGGAAAGTTGTTACATTCACCTCGTAGTTGAAAAGACCGCAACTAAGACAGACATGAACACACTGTTAATACAGCAACAAATGCTATCTGTGCAAAGGTTTCTGCGATGCTATGATGAAAGAGTCAGTTACTCAAGTGGTTACTATATTTCTTTCAACAGCTGCATCATGTGTTTTAATCCAGTCAAGAGAACAGTACACTATTAAGATGATGCTCACAAATGAAAGGTACATGGTGGGAATTAAGCAATTGTGTTATATTTCACACTAGTTTAAAAAGCTGTTATGTCTGATTTCATTTTTTATTTATTTTTCTAATTAACAATGCACCTATCACTCATCCCTAGATGCACACACATTCAAATGCAATAACGCAATAATCAATGCAAATTGACAGTACTGTCAAGAATAATACAATACCTACCCCTTTCCCCCCAAATTCACAGAAATAACCGCCATCCCTCAGGAAAAATCTGAGTAATTAGATAGGGTTTGCAACTTGGCCTAGAGGTCAGCACACTTGAATTCTGTTGGACCTATGGGGAAATGAGTTCTAGAGTCACGGGCTTTGTGGTAAAAATGCCCTGACAGTAAATTTTTCACAGCAGAAAACACTCAGCTCTTATGTGTCTGAAAATATTTTGGATTCACTGGGCCACCTACCAATCAGAACAGTTCTGTTATTCAGGACTTTGGGTGTACTATAATATACGAGGAGATCCCAACATAAAATGAAGAACCACCACATTTAATAAGAGATTAGCTTTGATGCGCTCATACCCAAGGGTAAAATTTGGCCCTCTGCAAAATATTTTGCCAACCTTATTCTTCCATACTACTCCATAAATGTGCCTGAGCTTCCTTGTATATTCAGTCTTTGATCTTTCAAGGGAGACTTGCATCACAGTGCTTCTTGTAGTGGTCATTTTGCAATGTGGACAGCAGTCCACTGGGAACATAACTGAGGTCAACAAGTTCATTTCAGATGCTACAGACAACCAAGGGATGGTGCCTTTCAATGAGTAATAATCTGAAAGCCAGGTGTCTAAATTTAGGCCTTTAAACCTGTATTTAGGCACCTAAATAAGCATCCTGATTTTCAACACTGCTGAGGACTCTGTGTGCCTCAGTGACTTCAGTGTGCAGATGTTACAGTTTGGGGCTCAGTTCTAATCTGAGATACACTTCAACTAGTATCCATAGCAGTGTCCTTGGAAAATTCACTACTGCACTTGTACACTCAAGTACAGCAGCAGACTTTTCAAGGTAAGTGGTGATATATATTGGCATATTTCAGATTAGAATAGACTCCACTGAATTGAGTCCTGAAGACAGAAATCTGTTAAATTACTGTTTTACCTGAAGAGCTATTTTCTGCCACATGTGGTATATGGAATACTTTGCTACAAATTACCAGTGGGCTCTCAAAAGTGGAAGTACTATACAGAAGGTGATTTGATTACCTCTGAAACAATGCTTGAAGTGGTAAAGGCTTTTTGGATACCACATATTTCTTTGTAAATTATTGAGAAACATATACTGTAATTGATTTTCGTCAGTGAAGAGCTCTGGAAATGATAATACATACTGAAATAGGGTACCAGGGTTATGGAAGGTATTT
Organism: Dermochelys coriacea; assembly: GCF_009764565.3. NCBI lineage: Eukaryota > Metazoa > Chordata > Testudines > Dermochelyidae > Dermochelys > Dermochelys coriacea. The sequence continues at coordinate 33,717,272 of NC_050071.1, read as the reverse complement.
GCATTCATTTTCCTTGGTTAATATTTTTATTTGTCTATATAAGCACTTCTTCAAGTAGTGGTGTCATTATCATTGTCCTGGGTGAACCTACAGGAAGGCAAATTCACTTTTTGAAAGCAATCAATCACTACTTAATTCTGAACCGAATATAATTGCTTCAGTAGCTGCCACACTATGTTATGCTGCTCCCATAAGTCTAAATGATGTTGGTTGAGAAAATAAACTTTCAAGTGGAATTGCAACCCTATATATTCTTCTAGGCATTCAAACTGAGGTGTTAGTGTTTGAAATTGTAGTGGCAAAAGAAGTATTTCTTCATAACGCTTAGGAATAAATTACCTTTATAGTAATGCCTGAAACAAACAAGAGAAGGAAGGAAACCAGTTACATTTCAGCACCTGAAAGGGAGACTTTTTAATGCTTGTCTCATGTTCCAGAAATGCATATTTTTAATTTGGTTTAAGTACACAATCTTGATGATTTTTCCAGCAGTTGTCACCAATTTGAGACAAACACAGTAAGTTTCAGATGATGGACATCTTCCTCATTGTGCTAATCAATATGGAAAATCGTTTACAAAAGCAAGTGGTAATTATGTGGAGGCAGAATATGGAAGGGGAATAAAGCAAATCTGTTAGCATGGAAACTGTTTGAAGATTAAAACTTCAGATTAAACATCCATGAATAAATTATCAAAGGTTTTATCAAATGACTAAACCTTGGAAAAGCATGACAACATGCATGTGTCTCTCTCCTTGGCTAGCTAGAATATACTCTTTAACAAAAAAGCCTTTTGTTTGATGCATGTAGAGAGAAATAATTCTGTTTAAGAACAGTTTGGTTTTCTCCCTGAGTGATATTTTTAGTTTAACAGCACTTTACACCTAATTGAGGAATTATTATTTCTGTAAGAGCAAGCTTAGTGCCATTTTATCAGACTTGTGATATAGGATTCTAACATATTTCTTATAAACCTTTGCAAAAATTATATTTTTGCGAGGATGTGACATCTGTGTAGTAATTGGCGACACTTACTCTGTTTGCTTTTATTCATAAGGCCATTGAACTATGAGTTTTCATTGCTGAAATGCTTGAACTCTTCTAAGAACGTTTACCAAGTAATTATGAATTTTTCATTACCAGATGCTTATAAATCTTATGTTATGTGAACAATAATGTCAGGCCCAACAGAATAAAAAATGCTGCTCATAATTTTGGATGGAATAGGTTAATTTTGTAAACATTTCTGTCTGGAAGGTGATAAGGCTGAGTGCCGTAGGGTGAAACTCTGGTCCCATACTCAACAAGGCATGCTACAGGGCTTTGCTTTGCACACCCAACCTGTTGGTAAGGTACAATCCAGCTACAGGGGTACTAAAGCCATGAATTACAGTAGTGGTTACAGTCCATTGTACTCAACTTGCGTGTCATTGCGGTCCACTGGATCTGGCAGTTCCACTATCCACCCACAAATCCATCCTCTGTGCTTCCATGTGGAAAGATGGTGGGCAGTAGCCTTTGGAGTCGCATTTCAAAACTTCTCTTTTTCTTAGGACCTATCTGCTTGAAATGTGGCATTTTTGCTAGGCTTGGGGCCTGCCATGGTCATCAGTGGTGTGAAAGGAAATAGTCTCTCATTTCAGGAAGAAGATTGAAACAGTTTTGTATTTTCAAGCAAACCTGGAGACATTTCCTGGGTTTTTACAGTGAATTTAAATTGCTCCTCTCCTAATGCGCCCAGGTAGCCCAGGAGGAAGCTGTAATTTATCTGCAGATTCTGAGGAGAGAAGCAGCTATTGCTGCTTGTAGTACCATCAATCTCAGAAATCCTCCTCTCTATATACCTCCTCATCTTTTAATGTAGAGTTCATTCATTATAACAGTTAATACCAGCTTATTAAATCAGTTTTGTACTTAACTTCTTGAATAATAATGATTTCCTTAGTTTTACATATAGAACGGGGTAGGCAACCTATGGCATGTGTCCCAAAGTCGGCACGCGAGCTGATTTTCGGTGGCACTCGCACTGCCCAGATCTTGGCCACCGCTATGGGGGGCTCTGCATTTTAATTTAATTTTAAATGAAGCTTCTTAATCGTTTTAAAAACCATATTTTCTTTACATACAACAATAGTTTAGTTATATAGTATAGACTTGTAGAAAGAGACCTTCTAAAAACGTTAAAATGTATTACTGGCACGCGAAACCTTAAATTAGAGTGAATAAATGAAGACTCGGCACACCACTTCTGAAAGGTTGCCGACCCCTGGTATATAATAATGGTCTGAACACCATATGGAATACATGCCAGGCAGTAATGAGAAAGGACAGAATTCTTCTCCTAAACCAGTATTTGTGGGATTTTCATTAAGCGGTAGTATGCTCCCCTTTATGTAGCCTTTAATGATTTAGGAAAGTTACTCTGTCTCTCTGCAAATACAGGAGGCACGTGAAATAGAAAGAATACTGCAGACCATATGCAAGAAAATATACCACTGAAGTCAGTGGGAGTTTTGCTGGGATTCTGAGTGCTGCAGGTTTGGGTTTAGAGGAGTCAGGGTAGAGGTAAACAGAGAAGGAAGAATAGATGTTCAGATTTGTACCATCTGTATGGTAACATACTCTGAAGGGAAGAAATAGGAGGAGGGGGACCACTGATTTTAGTGGGAGCAGGTAACACTGAGCATAATCCAAGAGGCCCTCATCACCTCCTGGGATCAGGCTCATATATCCTCTAAGCTTTCATGCATGTGCAAGTGTTTCTCTTAACTTCCTTAGTGATGCTGAGGAGCAAAGGGTCTCTAGATCTGAAATAAACATCCTGTGCATGACAGATGAGCAGAGCTTCTGCAGTTTCCCATTAGACTGGAGGGCTATCTTGCACCTGTGCAAGCTGTTAGCTGGGGAGGTGGACAGTAACTAGTGCACTGGGTCAGAGAGTGGCAGCTGATCATGCTGGCATTAATCAAGGCAGCAATGTCTGGATGCCTCACAGCACTTTTGTCTGCCATCATTCTTCATTTTTGAGATACAAGTTCAAATTCTTTTCACTGCTGCAATAAATTTAAAGGGAAAGAAGATTTTGTGTAATCCATGGGGCTGTCTTACAATTAAAGGGTTTTATAGAAATTAAAAATAATACCATAGTATAAATCACTAGCACTAGAATGGCTGGGATCCATCCATGATTCTTACATTTCTTGAATGAGACAGCTCCAGCAGCTACTCGAGACACTTTCACCAAACGCCGCGTACTTGATAGGCAGGTCCGTAGTTGGCCTTCAGCATTACTCACACCCTGATGCTGTCACTGGTGAAACTGTATAGCGTGGATTCAAAACAGACTGTAGGTGACAGCAGGTGTTCCATTACTCACTGTCTCACGAACCTCCTCTTGTCTTCTCCTCCTCCTGCTGTACAACGCAATGCGTCATACTGTGCCACTAGACTTGTTACTGAATCTGTTTTGTGGAATTGACATCATGCTCTGTAGATGCCAGAGAAATTCTGGTGGACATTTTAACTAATTCCTTAGAAGACCTGTGAAGTGATCCTGATTTGTTGTATAATCTGTGTTGCTCAAATAGAATACCTAAGAGGGGCATAACAGAAGATGAAGAGCTAGTATTGCTTTGCTGCTTTACCATGCTTTTGGCTAAGGATCTCAAAGTGCTTTGCAAACATTAATGAATTCTTACAGTATCACCCTGAGGTTATTGTGCCCATTTTACTGAGAGAAAAACTGATGATCAGAGGTTACATGACCTGCCCTATGTCACAAAGTGACATGAGTGTCAGAGCTGGGAAGAGAACTCTGGATTCACTCCCAGGATATTGTGTGCTCAGTATGGTTTAGGTTGTGCATTTTACACACAGTCGTATATCAGGAACAGCGTGACAAGCCTCTTATGCCACAAGTTTCTAACCTTATATTTGTGGTTTCTTTGTATGTGTACCAGTAACTAGTAAAAAAAAAAAATACACATTGATATATCGTTTAAAAGTATATAGCACTTTAAATGTTTGTTATGAGAATTGTGCCCTTTTTTTTTCCTGTTTCCAGCACTGATTTCCAGGAGAATTCTGCATTAGCTGCTTTTCCAATATTTTGTGAATCAAACAAGATACTATATATTTCAACAAGATACTCTGTTTCAAGGATTCTTTTTTTCTTCCTGTATGGAACATTACAATTCCTTGCATTTATCTGGATAGCATAATCAGTATATATGTTTAGTTAAATGGGCAGTTATACATGATTTGTATTTTATTAGTATGCAGCTAGTTAGAGCAAGCCCGGTGACACTCCTTTCTGTGATGACTATCAACATAAGCCAGAAATGCTTCTCTTCAAATATAGATGGGATTGGGAACTATTAGTAAGAATGACCACCTTGCCTGACACTTTGAGGTCCAGAAAACCATTGCCGTGATCAATAAGATGTGATCCTTGATCCAGCATACAGACTCCTGTTAAGCATAATTTACAGTCTCCCCACATGCTACTGCTGCAGTCATATCTTGACTTTATTAACAGTAAGAGTGGTACAGTATGAAGTATTTATCTGAGCACCTGTTTGGGATAAAGCACTGGCAGGGTATAAAATATGAATTACTATATAATGTTACAAATGAAAATGGCCACAGGAGCATATTACAGTACTTTGGAATCGGCACACAATCTCATGCCATTTCAGTTTGCTTCCAGGAAAAAAATTACTTTTGACTCAAGCAAAATAACTTGATATGAAATCCATCACTTTAAACAAAGAGATGGAAAGTGACATACCATTGTAATTTTACCAAGCTGGGCATTTTGCCCAACTGCAGATGGGCTTTAGATACTGGAGGATATCTTTGCAGTTTTACTCATAGCCTTAATAACACGAGGGCTTAAACTCCCAAAGAATACAGTTTGTTGTAAAAGTGTTTAGGCCCCCCTGTAGTTTTAGTGAGTTAGAGTCAGTGATGTGAAAATAAACATATCGTAGCCATCTGGGCTGGTGGAAGTTATTGCAGCATCTCTGGAGCTTGTGGTGTAGCTATATGGCCTTTAAAAGAAGATTTTGTGATGGGTAACACTTTAGTAAGTATTCCCATTGTTGGTGTTAATGTGTTTTGAGCTGTGAAATATTGACCTAACTGAAAAATGTCTTTAAAAAGATAGTCACTTTGGAAATGATTGGGAGATTGTATTGCATATATAAGTTTCCCTTTGTGTTTTGTTCTGTTTCAGGTTTTCATTTAGCACTATTGAAATATAAAATTTTGTATTATTTCTGAATCCAATGATTAAATAAAGTAACTACAGGCCCAATCCTGCAAACACTTAACACAAGAGGCAGTATTTACTGCTCTGAATAGGCCCACTGAAGTCGACGTTTAACTCAATAGTAATACTCTCAATGCTAAGCAATAGTATGTATTTGTGGGATTGTGCCCTGTGATGATAATATATTGATATGGTGAATATTATAGACCTAAATGTGTTTGAAATTGTTCTGTAGAGCTGGAGCGAACCTCACACTGTCTCACAAACTGTTAAAGGTCACATCAGATATATTGTGCCATATATGAGAGTCCTACTGAATGTTTGTTGTAAGTACCAAGATGTTAAGATACTTGCAAACAGAACAATTCTGTCATTTCCTTTAAAACTTAGGCAGCCAACATGTACTGCTTGAATAGTTTTATTTTATTTCATGTAAATGATTTTAATAGATTATAGTAAATCACTGACTAAGCACCTGAAACGAGAGTTGTTGCAGTGCTAAACCAGCTTTTGAGAGCAGTACCCTCTTTTGCAGGTGCAGAGAGAATATTTTGTTCATTTTGGTTTATTCAACTACCTCAGTTCAATGACTACTTCATTCAAAGTTAAGAAACAGATTGGAAGTTGAAAAAGCAGGGAAGCTTGTTTTCCTTTTCCGATCTAAGAATAAAAATGAGGTGTAAGATGATGAGATCTACTACTTCCAAAATCTTGCAGGACATGGTGAGCCAGAAACAATCCATTCAATTCACTAATTATAGATAATATGTTTTTATTTAATAAATTATTTAGTTTTTAAATACAAAAAATGTTTTAATAAACTTACTTTTTTTCTTGTGTATCCAGCACATTTAAGGTAGGTTTACTTAACTAATAAAACAATTTTGAAATACTGTTCTTGTCTTCTTTTAATTGAATTCCAAATTGCATCCAAATGCAGGTTGGCACAAATCACGAGAAAAAAAATTAGTCATATGGTAAATCAGGTATGCATTATTCTAACATAATAAAACATATAAAATTCAGAATCTGAATAAATGCATGTTAAGATATACATTTGCTTAAATAAATGTGTATAGACATAGTGTATCCTCCTGGTTAGCAAAAAGAAGTACTGAATTTAGCCTAAATGCTGTATTTGGTTGCAAATTAATATTTTAATGCAGTGATTCTCAAACTTTTTTTTTCGCGGACCAGTTGAAAATTGCTGAGGGTCTTGGTGAACCACTTAATGATCTTTCCAAATGTTGTTTGTACTGTTAGCTCATATTGTAAAGCACTTTGGATAAAAGCGCTATATAAAAAAACTCCTTAATAATAATGAACTTTTTTTCTACAAATAAAAGCACAAACTCATATTTTAATATCAGTAGTCTTACCTTTCTGATGCGATGGATGTGCCCTCTCTCCCCCACCGTGGCAGCCCCCGAGCTGGGGCTGGGAAGGAAGAGGGGTCTCTCCCTCTCTCCCCCACCTCAGCAACCCTCGAGCTTGGGCTGGGAAAGAGGGACGGTCTTTTCCCCGCCACAGCAGCCACAGAGCTGAGGCTGGGAGGGAGGGCCGCCACAGGCCTGGAGCTGGGGAAAGTCGCCTCTTTCTCACAGCCCTGCACGTCCCAAATTCCCCCCACCCCCTCTTCTCACCCCACTGACCCCTCCCTGCGCGGCTCCACTCATTGGGTGGGTGGCCCTTCATTCTCTTGTGTGCGGCCACCCAGGCACGCACCTTAGAGGGAACTATCCGCGGACTCCCTGAATGGAGCTCGTGAACCCCTGGTTTTGATGGTTATCGACCAGTGACAATAAATCTTTAACTAAAAAGTACAGATGCAAAACAAGATTTAAACTGGTGATTTAAATCAAGGTTTCTTTGTTACTGATTTAAATCACAATTAAAAGTGATGATTTAAATCACCCTGAATTAAATGGCCAGAGTCTGTTCTTACTTAAACTAGTGTAAATCAAAACTAATCTCACTAAAGTAAATGAAATGGTATAAGAAGTCTGGAATAGATAAAGTGCTGGAAATGGGTTCCACTGGTGAAAAATCAATTAGTCGGATCAAAATTTTGTCCCATCTACAGTTTTGTTGTATCCAGCCTCCACAGACAGAGAAGTTTTGAAGGTTGCTCTGTTTCTTAAGAAATCACTCATAACTCATGACCGGTTTTTTTCTGATTGGGAGATAATAGGTTTTATTAAATTAAGAAAAACAGACAAAAATCACATATTTAGAAACCCCAAATTAAATGTTGTCTTCACCTAAACTCACAGCTCCATAAGTTCCGTGGGAATTGTACGTGCATCTCTGAGGGCAAATTTGTGTCTTAAATTATTTCTTTTTGTATGAGAGGAATGATATTAGAAGAGTGAATATTGCTGTCTCTCTAGTGGATTAGTAACAGGATGCAATGGAGACTAAGAAAACAAGAGAATTTTAAAAATGCTAACAGATTTATCCTTTTAAAAATCTATTTGAAGAAAGTATATTGTAAAGTATGGATAAAGTGGTATAGCATGGTGTCCTTTGTTATACTTCTCTGTTGCATCTATGTATATGTTAAGCTACTTTTTAAAAGACTGTTCCACAGCTTTAAAGAGTTTGTTATTCAGAGGTCATGTAGAACCTGAAACAGTTGAAAGGCTATTATATTCATGTCACCCGCAAAGTTTTATCACAATACAGGAGACAAAAGCAATAGTGCCACTAGTTGTGGTAGTAAAGACACCTCTTGAAAATGCCATGCAATTGGCTTTCCACCATTCATATCTGAGAAGGACAGTATGTCCTTACCAAGAAGAATGAATCTTGTTGATTCCCATAAAAGATTTTATACCACTTGTGTTCAGATGATGCAGGGATACCTACAGGAATGACAGATGCAGGTGTTCCTTTATTATAGTAACTAGAGTTTTGGACTCTTCAAAGACTCTTGGAAAAATTCTGTGATGGGATTTACAGTGCATGTTGTGCAAATAATATGGATGGCTGTTCATAATTAAGTACTTCTGTATACCTTCCATAGGATAGATCCGCTGTCTGAGAGAGCTGCAAGAATATTAATTAACTTAATCTTGGAACGGTTTATCTATTTTAGAGGAGTTTGGGATATACTTTCATTAATCACCTGCTGAGGAAAATCTGTAATAAGCAGGGATTTCAAGTACATCAACAAGATTTGCAAGAGCCTTGTAGCAGCAAGCACCTGTAATTTTGCCAAGGATAACAACAAACCAACAACTTTACATATTTAGTCAGCAAAAGCAGCAATCTGATTTTAAATAGCTCCACCACAGTGAGCTGTTCTTCTAAGTTGTGAACTCAAACAAACAAGTCCTTACAAGCTTTCTTGGAAAAAACTCCTAGAGATACCTGCATCTCTAGTCATGCTCATGATGAAGAGTGAGTTGAAAATAGAACCATAAATTATGTGGCAAAATTGTTTGAGGAATTCATAGTTCTCCAAGCCTGAGATCCAAAAGAACAATGACCTGGTTGCTGAAGCCATGACACATTATTTCAAATAAGATTCCTATATTGTGATTTTGCTGTGACTGTATTTTCTTAGTTCTTCCTAAGGTGAATGGTTCAGTTTATAGAGGTCTGTGTTGTATATTGGTGAAGGAGGTGGAAAGGAGTTTGTGTGCATTCTACTTTTTTCTGTTGGAGTTTTTTAATTATTTTGCATTATATCAGACATCAGGCAAACTAGTAGTAGTAATATGATCACCTAGCTCTTACACAGTGCTTTTTGTCCATAGATCTCAAAGCTCTACATGTAGGAAGTAAGTATCACTATCCCCATTTTACAGATGGGGAAATTTCGGCAGAATGATGAAGAAGTCTTGCCCACCGTCAGCCAGCAGGTCAGACTGGGCAGAGACAGGAATAGAACCCAAGTCTCCTGAGTCCCAAACAAAACTACATGATATATTTGTCTGCTTTTTTAAGATTCATTTTGTTTTATTATATCTTATGGATTTCCTGGACCAGAGAAAACAATAAAATCTTTGTGAATGTGTTTTTAACTTTATAAGCACTGGGATAACTAATTCCATATTCTAAAAAAGATGCTTCAATCCAAATCTTTCTGCAGTCGTAGCAGAGGCTAGTTTATAAATTACTGCTGAGTAAGCAAACATCACCCCTTTATTAAGAATAAGATGGTGGAAGTTTGGTGGCAGGATATTATTAGTGCTCAGTAATATTATTAGTGCTTAGTGCTTTCCATAAGTGAAGGAGCAGTCATATGGTAGGGTATAGACAGAATGGGTAGAGGAAAATCTGTAGAAGAAATTAAGAGCAGTAAGACTGAGTAAGGAGAAGGAATCAGTTGAAGAAGAAATCTGGACTTTTTCTGTCAGCGGTGTCATTCCAGGGGTAATCAAGACCAAAACAAAAATCCCTCCATCCTTTCTTTTCCCCACCAAATGATTCTGTAATGGGCAATACCTACATTATTGAGCAACCATCTCTCAAAATACTCTTTACATGATACATTTCAGATCTGTAAAAGCATTCAGACGTATAGGCTGCCCTTGTCAAAGTTATAAATGACCTTGTTACATTTACAGATTTTTGTCTTCTGATCTGTCCTCATCCTGAAGCACTAAATCTTAGGACAGCTTTCAACACCATTGATTATTATATACTTTTAAAATACTTGAGAGATTTTGACATTCTGTCTGGTTCCGTTTCAAAGTGATTTCAGTCATATGCACCTGACAGTCGAACAGTATGTTCAAATAGGTGAGCATTGTTTTTCTGCACAGTTATTAATACTGGTGTTCCACAGGCTTCTAATCTAGATCTGTCACTGTTTAATATCTATATATGTTGCCTTCATGTCAGATTATTCATAGGCACCATGTTGAGTTTGTTTTTTCTGCTGATAAAATACAGGTCTGTCTCCCAATTAGGTTAAACTGAATAATGATGTTTTTCTGGTAGACAGTCTGACAGATATTAAGCAATAATGCATACTAATATTTTTCAATTAGCTTCAAGTAAAATTCTAGTGTTAATAGTTTGCTTTTACCAACAGGTTGAGCAAATACATTTGAGAGATGAATGTTGACTGGAATTACAACAGTAAAAAACTCTTCCTTTATTTAAAATGGTATCTGTTCTATAGTTAAAGCTCCAAACTCTATAGTAACACAGGATTTGATGCCATTATCTCGGTAATGCTCTTCATCGTAGTGTCTAAGTGCTAAATATAATAATGTAAATTTTCATAGTTAGCCATAGAAGGATTCAGCTCCGTGCTTCTTATGGGTTATAGAATGGTTTATATATATGTGTGTGTGTGTGTGTGTGTGTGTGTGTGTGTTAAAGCATCTGTGTGTATGTTATCATTTTCTTGTTGGTTATGGTGGCAAGGCATAAACAACAGGTGGTTTTGCAATATCCTCTGAAGTTGGATAGGTTTTGGCTGATTACTCCAGTATTCCATTAATTAGGATTGGTATTGTTCTGAATCCAGAAAAGACATTTGACTCTTGTGTTCATCTGATGATTATGACCTTGTATTATCATCTCTGGCAGCTCCTAACATGCTTGTCCATGACTGACACTGAGAAACAAGTCTATGCCTTTATTTCATCCATCCTAATACCCTTTTAGTTGGCTTGCCAAGTAGTTTGATAAGCAAGCTCTAAGTTCCAAATTTTGTGGCCAATGTAACATTTTGTCAGGAATATAGGAGTTCATATCACCAGTCTTGATATCTTTACAGTGGTTACCTGCTAAACAACCTTTTGATTTTTAAGACCTTATGAATGCTCAAGGCCTCTCAATAGACACAGAATATGTCCAACAGTATTGTGGCCCCTACTAAGATTGTGTTATAACACTGGTATAAGAAAAATGGCTTGATTTCTTAGCTTTAGTTTAACCCTCTAACTTTTTTTGATCCGGAGACAGTGTGCTATCTTTAAAATTTAGTTTAAGGTTTAAAAATAAGACATTTTTATTAGTGGTTAACATTAATGGGAGTTATGAATGTAACTTTCTATGTTCCACAAAGAAAATTCAGCACTTAGATTCAGAATGAAGTGACAATGTTTAACTGCCTGTAAATTCAACTTTCAGGAGATTTAAGTGCCCTACTATATAAATTTGTTAGCTCTAGAGAACACTTTAGATTTAATGTATAGCCTAACACCTTTCAACATCCCATTCTGCTCAGGCACTAATAAGTTGTACTCACCAGCTTATTTGACAGTGAAAGAAGTGGTTTATTCCATTCACAGTCCGTGGTATGTTCCATACTGAAGCAGATTTTCAGGTGCTCATCACCCCCTTTGGAGACAGATTTTCAAAAGAGCTCAGCTCGCCTTTAAATAAATAAGGAGGAACTAGATTTTAAAAGTGTTCAGCACCCAGCAACTCTCATTGTGACACTAATGGCAAGATTTGCAAAAAAGCTCCATACCCAATATGCTCAACACTTTTGAAAATCTGGCCAATAGTGTAAAAGAGAGGAATTGATCACACAGTGTTCTTGAGCTTTTTCCCTCTTAATGCCATTGTTTCAGTGATGTCACTCTAGATTGTGGTGATACCTCCAATTATGTAGAAGAGTCCAAATATTGTTTCAGGAAGAGACAGTTTTTAATAATTGGATGGTTAGGACATATCTTTTTTTCTTTAAAATGTTGTCTACAGTTCTAGGAAATTCACCAGGGCAAAAACATAGACAAATTTGAGAGAATCCTAGAAAGACGCCCTAGGTCATCAACCTGCTTGTACAAGCAATACCACTCATTGCCTGATGAGGATGCATTAGGAATGATGGGCTATATCATGGGACTCCTACACAGGCATACAAGACTCATAAAGAGCATTAGCACTGCATATTAGCTGAAGAGGGAGGAAAGCTGCAGAGATCATATGTGGCAGATTCAAAACCCTGATGTTTTACAGCTATCTCTATGGTGGGTCTCCACAGCTCACTTGGGGGAATGTGGACATGCCAGAAAGGCATGGCCAGTGGGTCCATTCATAGTGCAACTGTAAAGCTACATACAAAGGGGGAAATGAGCAGTATCAGTTAATAACACCTAGCTGTTATAAAACTCTTTTCATCAGTAAGTCTCAAAGCCCTTTACAGAGGATGTCAGTACCTCCATTTTACAGATGGGGAATCTGACGCCCAGTGAGGCCAAGTGTCAGCCAATAAAGCAGTGACAGAACCAGGAATAGAACCGAGGTCTCTTGACTGCCAGCCCGGTGCTCTATCCACTAGATCACACTGCCTCTGGCCCCTTCATATCTGGTTCTACCTCATATGCACTGCTAGGCATGGGCACAACTTGAGAGCTATCCAGCTGTACAGCTTGGAGCTGAATAGAAAAATAATGAGGTCCTATTAATCCCATTATTTTTGTTTTTTTGCTTGGAGATGATTGGTAGATGGGTAAAATGCTGTCGTTATTTAGTGGCTTATAACAATAACTTTCTTTTAAACATTGCAGTAGGTTTAAGAGCATATACAGTACAAGTTTGTCACTTACTTGAAATTTTGTTCAGCTACATTTTGTACATTCAAAAAGAAAAGGAGTACTTGTGGCACCTTAGAGACTAACAAATTTATTAGAGCATAAGCTTTCGTGAGCTACAGCTCATTTCATTGGATGCATTTGGTGGAAAAAAAACTAACACGGCTGCTACTCTGAAACCTGTCATTTTGTACGTTGTTTGCATGGGCAATATATCTATCATAAATGGATTACCTCAGGTTTACATACATTTCCCTGTCTATGTCTTTATCTTTAATTATTCACTCTGAAATTTAATTAGCTGGTATGTGAAATATATTATTATGTACTAGGTTATATTTATCATTCTAAATGTAATAAAAAAATAAAATCTGTAAAACTGTTAAATGAGTCAGAGCTACTCATATTTTATTGAGATTGTACTCAACAAAACTCCCATTAATCAAAAACTGAGTAAGGAAGCTCAGGAACTGGCTTTAAAGTAGAAAACGTGTGTGTGTGTGTGTGTGTGTGTGTGTGTGTTTATGCATGCACATGCTACTCTAGTTTTACCTTTTTTTGTGTCTGGCTGTCTAAAAGGATAGATCAGTTCAATGGCTGGGTTTTGCTACTTATTAGTAACTAGGTTGGTTCTGCTAATCTGGACACATAGTGAGAGGAAAGAATTATATATATTAAAAGTAATATGAACAGTCATTGGCTTTTTGGAGTCTTTTTGTATCACGAGGAGGACCTTGATAAAAGAAAAGGGCACAGGTTCCACCTGTGAAAAGGCAATAATAGAGTGGATTAAGTTCTTTAAGTTCAGCAGAGGGTTACAGTTGTATGTTAGAGTTACTCACTGGATGGTTTCCAAGCTAATGAAGGTACAGCTGGTCATAGAGAAGCAGCTGAAAGCATCCATCCCCCTTTTCTGCCTTTTGAATATTGTGTAGAACATGTCCTGCATTCAAGCATGAAATTTTTATTGGGATTTTGTTTGTTTTATGAACAGTTTTACAATCGCTTGAAAATTGTAAGGACTAGCTGGCCAAAGACAAAGCTGTGTAGATTTTCAATAAAACGTTCATCCTTTAACGCTGAGGTCTCATTCTGTGCCCATTGTAGTTTTCTTTGAAGTCACCTTAAATTATGCTAAAGACATCTACAGTTAGAATAATTAATGCCCCGCCTTTCCCAGCATACACAAAATTGTTGCTGTGACTATCCAGGGCACCAGCATCTCCTCCTCAAATAATCTCCCCTGAGCCGAAGACAGACTGATTGGATTTCATCAGGGAAATTTTAAGAGAATGTCTAAACAGGAGGATATTGCTTAGGATGACCGGGTAGCACTTCCATTGAGCATTTATAGTGCAGGCCATGTTCAAGAAAGTCTCTTGTGGAAGTCAATGAGCCATAGCAGTAGAGTTTGGCTTAGAGTGAGTAGCATGTTATTTTGTATGTAATTTTACCTCTATCTGCCAGGATGAACTAGTATGTGGTGGTGTTGTAGCTTTGTTGGTCCCAGGATATTGGAGAGACAAGATGGGTGAGGTAATATCTTTTATTGGACTAACTTCTGTTGTTCAGAAAGGCAAGCTTTCAAATGTACACAGAGATCTTCTTCAGGTACTGTGGCCTGCAATGTGCAGGAGGTCAAACTAGATGATCATGATGGTCCCTTCTGACCTTTAAAGTCTATGAGTCTATGAGGTCTGGGAAATGTACTCAGAGTGTCACAGCTAACAGATTGTGTAGCATAAGTAGTTAACGCATATTTCAAGGGACCATTCAAGGTGAAGTGGCTTGTTAATACCTCTCTTGTCATAGGGGATCAGGAAAAGCTGGGAGGGGAGGGTTGAGTGGGCTATAGATTGTTGTAATAAGCCATGGATCCAATGTCTCTATTTGGTACATGATTTTTAGTGTCTAGCAAAGTTACGAACAAGTATCTTCTTAGGAGCCCAAAGTCATTACCACTGCAATAGGCCAGCAGGGGCTCCGAGATGTAAGATATCAAGGGTAAATTACTTTCTATTTCTTGTTTTTGGACTCCGATTGTTGTATCCCCACTCTGTGTTAATCCAAGAGAGACATTTAAAAACTTATAAATTTGGTTTTTTTCTTTTGTAGATAATGGAGCCTCAGTGCCACTGCCATAGAATATCAGTGAAACAACCGTGTCCTTTATCACAAACAAGATAATGTTATTACCTTTTTGCTATTTGTGTCTGTCTTGTTCGTTCAGCATTGTTATGCAATAGGAGATTATTAAATGTTTCAAAGCCATTGATTATTTTTTGTAATTAGAACTAAACTCTGCAGCTGTCATTAAGCTCCTCATCAAATGATATATTTATTATGTTAGAAATGAGAGGGGACATGTGAACCAGACTTTGAAAAGAATATCCTCAGCTCAGAGTAGAATATTATTTTTAAATGGACGATCAGCATGTGTGTGGGTTAGACCAAGATTGTTGCAGTATCAGTGTGCCCGACTTACGTGCCACCTTTAATCTTATAGTATTGTATTTCATTGTCACTCGGTGCACTACTGTCACAACTGAAATGAAAAACCTCTACATTCAATGAGCATTTTAATCTGTCACTGTAATCACGAAAGTCTTGTCAATCTTGGCCTAAAAATTAAGCATGCAGATCAAATACGTGGTAAAAGGAGACACCTGGACTCCACAGTGTAAATGGACATTGCTGAGGGGAAGGATATTAAATATTTGTCTCTTTTGTGTTTTATTACTCTAAATGAACATACTAGAATTATTCCATATGGTCAAAAACAAACAAACAAACAAACAAAACAGGAATAGAGATAATGCTAGTCCCTTCCCTTGAAGGAAGAAATTGTTAGCCAAAAGTACAGCATATAAAAATGTGACTATTTCCTGCTAAAGTCTGTGGTAGCATTACCCAAGATCACTTTTGCAGCATACATGCCTCAGTATTTTTTAGCCCCTCAAACTTGCTCTACCCACGAAAGCAAGACAATGAGGGAACGTTCTGTTGGTTCAGAAAACGGACAAAATTAGATCACCGCAGGTTGACGAGAGAGTAGAAACTAAATTTGCTGTATCCAGAAGACACTGTATTTAAAAGCAGAGTTACACCTTGTAAACAAATATTTTGTCAGCCTTTGTGTGGGTTTAAAAGCCTGGCATAAAAATGTATTAAATTATATCTTTCATTTATATAGCATAATAGCAACCTTAATACTGCAAAGTGCAGTATCAAGTAATATATGTTGCTATCATCACAATAGTGAGGTCTAATACAGTGCTAAAAATGCTTTCTGATTTAATGAAAGATACTGTGACTTCAACATGGGATTTTGCCAGGTTGGGGGAAGTTCTATTAGAGACTAATACCATTTTCTGGAGATGAACCTGTTTTTGGATCTACTGGAATAGTAGCTTGAATATCTAAATTTGGAGCATTACTTTCTTTTTTGAAAGCACTTAGTGGTGCATTAAATTACCTCTTTTAATAAACATTTACAGTAGGATTTTCAGGAACACTAGTGTTGGGTTAATTCTGAAGTTAGTAGTCATAAAACTCCCAACCAGTATGGTGAAGACTTTTGGAAATCCCAAAAGTTCATCTTATTCCCTTTTACTTCCATTGCCATGAATGAGAGTAACATTGCTTATTATTATTATTATATCATATGTAGTGATGTATATAATTCAGATTGCCTGACACTTCCATTATAAGACCCCATTTTCAACTGCTTCTAAGTTTGCCAAATTTTTACCTTTTGGGATGAGATTTTCCATGCTGGGTGTTTGTCTCAGGCTTTTTTTTTTTAAGCTTCTGCAAAAAATAATACATTCATTTCCAAGAATGGGATTAGGTAACAATACATTGTTTTGCCCATTTTAAAAAATGCTCACAATCTTTGGAGCAAAGGCTTAAAATTTGGCAAAGAGTGGTCCTTGTCTCAGGGATGTCTTTTGTCTTTTGCTGTTCCCTTGAAAAACCACCCACATTTGGCTGTTATAAGCCTTTGACAAATCACAGTTCTTACAAGATAGTTAGGAACTTGTTGTTATAGTTTGGCCATTAAATTCTCAGGCTGAGTATTCCCTCTATACTCATCATGCTCCATTCTTAACTCACAGTTCCCACAGGGGACAGAATGTGCATGCACCATCCCCCAGAGTGACTGAGCATGTTGCATCCCAGGACTGCTAGGGCTCAGCAGTATTTTCTCTACAATTGCTGCTCTCAACGGCTGTATTGCCTCTTTGGTTCTGGGAACAGGATCTGAGAGCAGGGAGTGTGCCTCTCTTGTGCTCTCAGTGACTCCCCTGCCAGCATCCAGGTGGCAAGGAGGAGGAAGCAACCTGATTCAAATGGAGAGGGGGAAAGAGCTGGACTTCTTGGAAGCATCAGCAAAGGCAGTAGATCGGACCAGGAGCTTGGAGAGAGTTGCATGAGCAGCTTTAATTCTGGCATTTCTTAACTTTTGAGTGCTTGACTTTGCAACATTAATGTTGTTTTAATGTAATTTTTATGTGTATTTTAACATTTAGATTGCTGTAGCATATGAAGGCTGCAACTAGGACCCTTTGTGTTATGCACCATACAAACATGTAACAGTGACAATGCCTGCCCCAAACAGCTTATACCATTGGTTGGCACTAAAATGTGAACATTTATCTACAGTGATATCTAAGGTTTCAGAGTAGCAGCCGTGTTAGTCTGTATTCGCAAAAAGAAAAGGAGTACTTGTGGCACCTTAGAGACTAACAAATTTATTAGAGCATAAGCTTTCGTGAGCTACAGCTCACTTCATCGGATGCTTATGCTCTAATAAATTTGTTAGTCTCTAAGGAGCCACAAGTACTCCTTTTCTTTTAGTGATATCTAAGATATCTCAGTATTGCCCTCTGGTACGTATCCCAGGTATTTCTATGTATTATCTTCAGAAATTTTGATATTTGATGATCACTACAAATGCCTTATTTCAGATTTTGCATGCTTCAAGCACTGTACCAGGAAGGTAGGTTATTATTATAACCTCATGTCCCTGATGACAAAACTGTGATACAGGAATATGAAATGGCTTGCTCAGAGCCACCCAGCAAATCAAAAGCAGGGCCAAGGTTGGAAGTTGAGAATTCCTGATTCCTAGCCCTGGGTTCATTTCTCTAGATCACTCATGATATATTAAACACCATCTAAAATATATTAAAATATTCAGCATAGTTTTAAGTCCTCACAAAGGACCATAATCTGTTCTTATTATCTGGGTGCAATTTCCATTGAAGTCGAGGGCAGAATTTGGCCCTAACATCTTATTATGAGTGCATCAAAATTAAATATGTACTTGAAAAAGATAAATGAAATTGTTATGATTTTCTCCATACATAATATGCTTTTTGTACCATGATAAGGAAACCGATTGGCATGGCCATGGTAGTAATACAATGGAATGGCAAATTGAAACTATGAGAAGGCTTTCATGCCTTACTAGTATAGAGTGGCTATGCCTGTCTGCTTCAGCTGTCCCTCAGTAGGATTTGTCAGCCAGGTCATGAGAGCTATTTCTGTATTTGCAAAGAAGACTATGTGTACGTGCAGTGTTGTATGCTCATTGATTGTGCCCCACCACATTATGTGTTAGAACCAATCATTGCTTCTGGCCTAGGCTACTTGAAACACTTATAAATCAAAGAGCCAAAGCGTTATAGTGAGGTATGTAACTCTAGCAGGAGCTTTATTAATACCTATGCAGTGCAGACACAATCAGTAAATTGCTGACTAAACCCCAAATTCCTGCCCCAGCATGCACTGAGTTTATTATAAAACGTGAGATGGATTGTTTTCTGAGGTGAATTTATTCCTTCTTCTATAAACATGGTCTTGAATCTGGACATTACAACCATGTTATTTTTAAAACCATCACTCAAAAGCAAATTGTTTGTTTACACTAAAAGACGATAGACTCTATTCCACAGACCTAATCATTCTACTCCAGCCCTGTTCCACTAGTCCAGGAAGTATGAGGCACTAGTAGTTTTTTGAACGTTGCCGCTATATTGCTTAGCCTTCCCAAAATAAAACCACATCAACAGCAATCTGCTGTGCACACATACGCAAAGTCCATATCCTGCTGACTGGAGGGAAGAGAAATATATATTCTTATGTGTACATTTCATAATTTGGTAGGTGCTCAGATACTTAGGAAAGAGACCTGGGTGTGATTGTGGATGGCTCAGAGAAGACTTCTGTTAAATATGCAGCTGTGGTGAAAAACAAACAAGGTGTTTGATATGTAAGGAATGGGATGGAGACTAATACAGAAAATATTATAAAACCTCTGTATAAATAACTGATAAAGTTTCATCTAGAATATTCTGTACAACCAGTCACCGCATCTCAAAAAGGATTTGAGGTTTGAAGTGAAATGGAGAATTGAGGTACGGAAATACAGGTGAGCTGTCCGAAACCGTAGGTGTTGTAAAGCAAAAGGCTGAGATGCCAGCTGTTGTGAGATTATGTAGAGAGACAAAGATGAAAGGAGGCTCATCGAAAACGGGCTGAGGGACCTGGGAGGGGAGTACAGAGAGAAAAGGTCCATAGGAGATAGGCTGGAACAAATCCATGAAGTATTTTAAAATCCACTGTCCTTATGTTCCCCTTCTGCAAAACAATGTGTTTACCCAAATCCTTGGATCTGCTGGAGCGAAAATCTTTTCACTCTCCCTTGGTTCAGATGGGATCAGCAGCAGGGCTGTGAAAGGGGCAGTGGGTGTGGCTTCAAATTTCACATGACAAGAAATCCAGAGAACAAGACAGTGCAGATCCCTGTCTTCTCCTGCTCAGATGTCATGCTGCTGTTTGTTGTTCTCTGTGATCATTCCAATGCGAGTAACATAGTACAAAGGGGTAATTATTCAAGCAGCATTAACTTCCGTTCACTTTGTGCATACCATATATATACTTCACAAAAATATATGTCACGTTCAGCAGAGGTTGTTCATCTCTGCCCCTTGTCTGCGCACGTCCCTCCCCTACAATGTCATGCAGTAGGGCTTTAACTCCTATGGAGTAGCTTTAACTCCTATGGCTTTAGCACAGAGGGGCTATTTGGCACAGTGAGGAAGTTGTGGGATAGTTTATTTGGTTCTCAGTGCAACTCTGCAACTAATTCTTTTTCCTTTTAGCAAACAGAAACCTAGCACAAATTAGAGCTGTTGAATTGGATCCTGAAATAAGTAGGGAACCAGTGAAATTGTTTGCAAATTGGATGATAGAATTTGCAATTGTTTACATCTGTGACAAGGCTGATGACAGCTTTCTGTTCCTGCTGAAGTGTGGTTGGAAAGGCTAGTTTGGGTTAAAAAGTGACTTGGGGGCATTTCCTTATCACAATTTTAACAACGTTAACCAAGTTGTACTCTCGGTTACACCACTGAGAAACTGGAACCGCTCTACTAATTTCAGCAAATTTACTCTGGATTTATACTCCTATAACTAACACAATAGTTGGACCCATTACCTTTCCTAGCTAATAAGAGGTGGATTAGCGCGATGCTGTAAAATTCAAATGGCAATAGTTACCTTTTTAAATGCCTTGGCGTGTATTCTTTTGGTGTCCGCATGAAACTCCCATTAACTTCAGTGGGAATTATGTGCATATGTGGAGAGATGAATGAGCAGGAGCTGGTGCATCGGTTAAGTTGCGAATGGAATCTTGTGCATATCTGTCTGTCTGTCTTTCTTGGGTGCTACACTGAGTTGGTGCATGCACATTTAATCTCTGGAGTTCTGTATTCAAGTATAAAATTAGGTCACATGTAGGTTCTGGGTCCTGTTTGACCAAATGACAAAACAGTTAGGCATGACTGGCGGTCGCTGACAGGGGGTTGATAATAGAATCATAGAATGTATCGATGGAAAAGACCTATGTGTTTACATTTTTAAAGAATAAATGCCAGTGTCCATAAATAAATTAATAAAATCAGGCAGTGGCATAACTGCATTTGTGTGCAATAATTTATTTACAGTTGCATGCATGAATATACATAATTTGCTGATAGTCCCTCCCCGCTCCCCCCCCAAAATTGGGCTGTTAGGTCATTTAATATAATTCTTTGCTAATATAGAATTATTCCCCAAAAGGTTAAGAGTGAATTGTACTGCCAAACAGGTTTATGGGAAGATTGCACAGTGCCTGTGCCTGCCAGATTCTTAACTGGTGTAAAGTAGTGTCACTCCACCAATTTACATGAGCTGAGGATCTGACCCCCTAGCTCCCAAGTACTATGTACATGTACATTTTCACCTTGAATATCTAAACTCTTCCTTCTATAACCAAAAATATCCCAAAAATAAGATTGTGCTTCCTTTGAGAGAGATAGTCCCTTCGTGATCTGTTTTGGAGAGGGCCATTCATACTTTTAGTGCAATAACAGTTCCAAAGTCCATAAAATGTTGTTGGGCTTTATTTCCTCCAGAGGCTGGTCTCTGTTTTAGCATGTGGATGAAGAAGACAACTAAATAGAATCCCAATTTTCATTAAGTCCCAGCTCCTTCTCCCCATTTTCTCTCTCTCATGCATACGATTGATTCTTTTTCAGCTTCTAAAAAGTTAAATTAGAACTAACTATTAGGAATATTCACTTGGTTCCTGTGAGGTTCATGTGAGTTTTGCAGAACAAAATGTTGAGTTTAGAATAATCTTTATTTAAAAAAAAAAAATAGACCAGAACAGCCTTTTTGTTTTTTATTTTTTGTTGCAAGTCTTGGAGGTAACCCATGTTTTTAAAATTGTTTCTTTCTTTTCATGTGCTATGGAAAATCTAAATAACCACTCACTATACATAATGTGTACCCCTTTATTGATAAATTATGTCCAGAATCATGGAGGGGGGTAAAAATCTAACAATGAAACACTTTTTAGGAAATAAGAATGATAGACATAACTGTGTCACATCAGACCTCATTAGAGTCAATGAACTGACTGTGGTATTTAACAATTTCCAAGAAGTAGGCCATAATTCATAAATTAGTGTAATTCATACAGTACTTAATTCATAAAATAGCACTGTTGAGAACAGCAGCAGTATACAGTCCTTGGTCTATAGAGACCCCTTTTTAAAGAGTCAAACCTAGGAGCTGGAAAATACAGGAGTAAATAAAAATTAAAAAGGCATGGACTTTATAGCCATTGTATACAGTTTGGAAAATATATATCATTCAAAAACCAAAAATCTTTGTTTCAAAAACCAATCAAGGTAGATAAATGATAACAGTGTACTTGCGTATCTCATCGTTTGCCAAATGCAAGGACTTAAAAGCAAGGAAATGTATGGTTAGGGACATCGTAAATCTTATTCTGGACAAATAATAAATATAGACACATTGGGACACACTGGTCTCTTAAGGCTGTTTCGTGCAGTTCTAGCAACTTAAAACCAGTTTAACTGCAAATGGTAATCCTTCTGTAGTCATAATGGCTCCTATGCCAATCCCCCTCCTGATCCCCGGTTGCTGAAATGGCTCCTTATGTTCTCTATCTATAGGAAGAAAGTCATAAAGTAGATCATCTGTAATAATGCACTGCTCTTCTTTCCTCGGAGGACTGGCTCAGTGGTAGAGTGACCATATTTTCCCAAAGGGAAAATGAAATACCCCACACAGGGCCAAACCAAGGCCCCCTCTCCCCCGCCCCCTGGTATTTAATGCCCCTTCTTCCCCCACAGGCCTTCCTGCCCACGGGGCTGGCCTGAAGCCCCCATTTCTCTCCCATGCATGAGGCTGGCACAAGCCCCCCCCACCTGCCCAAGGTCTCCCTCTACTCCCCCTGCACATGGGGCCAGCCCAGGACCCCCTGCCACCCGCCTGCGTGGGGCTAGCCCGGCCTGAGCTGCTCTCCAGAGCCCTCCCTCCATTGCAGGGCTGGCATTGCTTCTCGCCCCTCCCCCCACACGTTTATTCACACCCTGCTAGGGGTCACACCCCATTTTTGGGGTGGTCAAAACCAGGCATTTGTCCAGTTTGCTAAAATGGGACAAATGCCCAGTTTGCCAAAAAAAAGTCAGGATGGCAGGGACAGGGCTTAAAAAAAGGGACTGTCCTGTCCAAAATGGGACATATGGTAAACCTATTCAGTAGCCAGACAGCCCCAGGATCAGGGGCTGCAAAAGTGGCTTTTCTAGAGCTGAGTGTAGCTTGGCTGGACCAGAGCATCTGGTCCTTTGTTCTTAACACATACAAAGAAATGCATAATACATCACAACATAACCTCAACTCTGACCCACAGATATTTTTGAAAAGATGTTTTGTCATCTTGATTTTAATATCTAAACAAACTGTCCACAGTTGAAATAATTCATAATAATTTGCTTCATTACAACCTGTTGTCTTCAAATATAGTTGGTACATGAGTTTTCAAGAAAGTGTATCTACGTGGAAAGTCTAAAGGAGCAGTTGTAAGACATTTCAGAACTAGAGCAGTGGTTCTCAACCTTTACCATACCAGAACTTCATTCCCTCTAAGATCTAGCTAAGAACATCCTTCTGTTTAGCAATATGGAAAAGAGCAGAGTAGTTCAGATGCCCTGATACCTGTGTGCAACTTCCCCATGTTGTGAACCCATGAGCTAGAGGAAGACAGATGAACACTTGACAAAAAGTGCTAGTCATCCTGGTTATGAGCAGTATAATATGGGGGTTTCTGAGTATATGAAACGGTGGGTGAGACCTCTTACTAGATTAATAGGAGAGGAAAGTTGTACCTTATGTTTTTTTAAAAGTAATTTTTCATAAGAATTTTTACTTGACCTATGTCCTTAATGATAATTTGCCCATTTTTAACACACCCATTCTTCTGAATACTCCAGTAGTTATCATTGAGAGGCGTTTTGTGCTTAATTCATTGAACACTGTGGAACATGTTCATTTGTAACTCTTTCACTACTTCATTAACTGCCTTAGAAAGCATACACCAACATTAAAGTACTAAGTCTAAAGCTATTATCTAGCTGAAGTACATTTGATCTTGTCTAGATTTTTTTTTTAAAAGCTAAGGTTTTTCAGAAAGTAATACCTAGCACCAAATTACTAGAAAGAATAACTTGGGGATAGCTAAGGTTTGTGAAATTTCAAGAAATAATTCTAATGATAATTACCAAATTGGTTTCTATTATTAGAAAACAAATATTAAGATATGTACTTACTTAGCTATTAGGTTTTTGATAAATATGGATAATCAATAGTTAACACCATAACAATTTGTCAAAAATGTATATGTAGATGAAGAATAATAACATTCATTTGTTACATTTTAATGTAAAAAAAACCCCGTCTCTTTGTTAAGCTTTTAATTAAAATTAAGATTTCCAGAAACTGGACTCAGAAACAATCTCCTCAAGAATGAAATTTGTTTAAAACATCTCTAAAGTGAAACAGGAAAAAAAGGAACAAGAGCTGATTTTTCCAATGTTTCACTTGCACTCCTAACCTGTAGGTAAATCTAGAAATCCTGTAGAACAGTATATGTTGGCAGCTCTTGAACTTAGCTACTGTAAACTGATTTTCCCTACTGTCTATCGTTTGGTATCATTAATCTTCATTAAACCAGTTTATCCCATTGAGCTTAAAGTCTCTTTCTTTTTAGAGACATGAAAATTGAAAAAGACAGTTAAAACAAACAAGTCTTGTTTAAGTACTCTGTATGGGTGAAATATAACTCAGCACAGAATCTGCTGATCATATTCTACAGGGATTTTATCCAGGGCGAGATCATTCAGTACATTTTGCTTTATATATAGTACTGTATATCACACCAAACTGTATAAATGAAAATCTGTTGCATTGCCTTAAAATGAACTGTCATGCTTAATATAGCTTTATAAATATCGACCCATTTCCTCCACCACACCATGCCTCCCCCAAATCCCTATATTAATTGTGAGATAATAATAATACAAACATGGAAAAATATGGACATTTATAGTTAAGGATCAGTGCTTTTGGTAGCTGAACACAATCGGGGCAGCAGAGATTTAGGAACCCTGATTTAGGAAAGCATCCCTATTTGAGATGGCACGTAAGCATGTCACGTGCTTTCCTGACTGGAGAGATGGACCTAGGCAGATGTGCTAGTGCTTTTCTGAATTGGGGCCAAAGGTAATGGCCTATCTGCATGATAAATACTTATAAGTGGAATCCATTGCATATATAAAACAATTGCAGTATTCTTTTTGTATCCTCTAGTGGTACTCAACATTCCAGGGGAAGTCTGAAGGATCTGCCAATTATTTCACAGTTTACATTCCCACATCCCAAGGATCAGTATAAAGGCCGCAGAGCAGGATTGGACAAAAGTTCCTGAAGATTTAATTAGGAAGGAGGAGTGCCTCATGTCATTCAACAGCAGTTCCTGCAACTAAATGGGGCTGGCTTGGGGAGCTAAAGGTCAGGGGCCACGTTCTGATCTCTTTTATACTGGCATAAATGTAGAGTAATTCCATAGTCTTCAGTGGTATCATGACTATGGAGCTACAATAACAATTAGAATGTATCAAGTGATTAGCGCTTATCCACATTTTCGTCCAGTGATCTCAAGGTATCGGTGTATTTGTGATCTGCATTTGATGCCAGAAGAAATATTCAAATAGGTTAGTTTCTCTTTAAGGGCAAAGTTGCTGGGCCTGTTCTTTTATTGCTGTGATTTATCTGGCTGATCCTATATCCATCCAATACAGTCAGTGGAAATGTTGGATGTGCAAGATGTGCAACATTGGGTCTTGATTCCATAAATGTGAATTACATATGGGAACAGAGTTTTACAGCTGTGCAAAACTTCAGTTTAAGAAACTCTATTGTTTTTTGTTCATTCCCTCTGAGTTTCACTTTGAGTTCTCAGGTTTGAACCCAAAATCTCAGAGCAGCTGGAACTACAGTTTCACACTGTTTCAAGTTAAAACCATAAATCCCTCCTTAGCATCCGTGGGGAGGGAGGCTGTTTGTGCAAAACTTGGCCAAGGCTCATTGGAAACCTTTGTAAATGTCAGACCCCAGTTTGTACTAAGGTCTTTCTTGGACAAGCTCTAACTGACTTCAGTGGAAGTTTGCCCAAGTAAGTACTGATTTAAAAACTGCGTAATAGAGGAAGGAAAGTAGAAACTGGGGACCAAATTTTGATGCTCTTATTCTGGTTTACAAATAAATTTTTAAAAAAATCTTTAAAACTGACAGGATTTGATTTGGTAACGCATTACTTCAGTTTGACAGCAGCGTAACTTCATTGATTCCAATGACAATACACTGGCATAAAACTGTACTGCGACAGTGATTGAAGTCTGTATTCTTTAAGTTTCACAAGACAGTTCTCTGCCTTTCTAACCTTGTATGCCAAGTTTCAACGAGGAGGAAAGTTATGTCCAAGTTACCCCCCTGAAAACAAAGTTGCATATAATAAAAGCAGATAAACCTGAAAAGTAGTGTTGGGGAAACTGCACAACACTGTAGTAGAATATTTATTTTGTTTAATCCAACTAATTTTCTCTTTCAAGTACATATTGCCCTTTCCCTGCCTGAAATAATGTTTCCCCATTCCCACGTACTGAGCTCCCCATTGACATTAATTGCCAGTTTCACGTGTGGAGGGCTTGCAAGGAAAATACACTTTATGGAAAATAAATTATTTATTTTTTTAAAAATCAGTTCCGTCTCCTCATATCCTCTCTCTTCCAATGGCTTCATTCAAGTGAAAATTCTAATCCTCTTTTTGTGACTCCACAATCTATTGTTGCATGAAAGTTTGATTTCTGGTGTTTAATCAAAGTCCATGAGACTTGCACATACGAATAACAAAACTTTGCATACCTGTAGCACCTTCAGTCCAAGTATTTCAAAATGCGTTACGAACATTAATTCATGATGTCTCACAGTACATTTTGAGGCAGGATGGTGTTACCCTCATCAGTGTTGTCATTTTGCAGATGAAGAAACTGATGCACACAGAAGTTAAGGATGAAATTTTCATACTTGGGTATTTAAAATCAGGCAGTTAAATCCATATTTAGGCTCCTAGAGTGCAATCCTGCTCCACTGGAATTGAATGGCAAAACTTGCACTCACCCCAGTGTTGTAGGATCAGGCCCTTAAAGGAGGTTTGATTTTCAGATGTTCTGAGCATCTGAGTGTCCCATTGAAATCAGTGGAACTACAAGTGCTCAACATCTCTGAAAATTCAGTTCCCTGCAATTTAGGTGCTTAAATATGGAATTGTCTAACTTTAGGTGGCCACATTTGACAATTTTGATCAAATGACTTGACAACATCACACAAAGTCCTGGACAGAACTGGGAATTGAACCTTGACCTACTGATGCCTGGTCCTCTGTTTAATCATAAGACCATTCTTAATTATCTGTACAGTATCTAAGGACAAGATTTGACAGTGACAAAAAGCACACTGTATAGTTAGCAAATCCCTGTGTACTTGCACTAATATTTTGATGTTATGTCCACTGAAGTCAATGAGAGTTTTATGTGTGAGGAGTGCAGGACCAGCCTAATGGTTTGCAGATGACTTTACATTTGGCTAGATTGTCCCCTTAAATGTAGCCTTAGAATTAGGGGCTGCACATTCCTGCACTACAGCTAGATGAGCTCTGGGAAAGAATCACAGGTGGAATTTTCAAAGGAGCCTAAGAGCCAACTCCCACTGAATTTCAGTGGGAAACAGGAGGTTTTTAAAAGCTCCCAAAGTGTTTAAGAACACAAGTCCCTCTGATAGTCTGAGATTTGAGCTCCTATATGCTTTAGGTGCTTTTTTAAATTGGGTGCCTAACTCCCTTAGGCTCCTTTGAAAATCCTTGCTTATATCTCCCCATTGCTGACCAGAAACAACTTTCCCTTCTCGCCACACTGGGAATCTCTGCCCTGCACCTGTCCGTTTTTGTCGCACCTGCATGGGGGATGTAACAGGTGCAGCAGCAATCTGTGAAGGTCACACAGGGGTATGTGAGTGGGAGATGAACCGTATACATTTCAGGTGTTCACATTTTAAAAGGATGTTGCAAAATTGGAGAGGGTGCAGAAAAGAGCAACAAAAAATGATTTGAGGGCTGGAGAAAATGCTTAGAGTGAGAAACTTAAAGAGCTCAATCTGATGATTTTACCAAAGAGAAGATTGAGGGGTGACTTGATTATAGTGTCCAAATGAATATCCCTGTGGGGAGAAAATAATGGGTAGTAAAGTGCTCTTTAATGTAGCAGAGAAAACTTAACAAGAACCAATGGTTGGAAATGTAAAACAGACTAATTAGAAATTAGGCATACATTTAACAGTGAGGGTAATTAAACATCGGAACAAACTGCCAAGAGAAGTGGTGGATTCTTCATCTCTAGATGTCCTCAGATAAGACAAGATGCCTTTCTGGAAGAAATTGTTTAGCCAAACACAAGTTATATTTTAGTCAAACATAGGTTATTGAGCTCAATACAGAGCTAAAGGAGTGAAATGTAATGGCCTGTGGTATACAGGAGGTCAGGCTTGATGATCTAATGGTCCATTCTGGCCTTAATATCTGTGAATATGAATCTTATTGTTGTTCACATCCATGCAGCCAACTAGGACCAGGGCAAAATCTGGCCCATTATGATGAATTTTATACTATTATGTCTACATACAAATTGCATTTTAAATGTCAAGAACTATATTAAATTGCAAAGTCACAATCCAGAAACTGCTTGCTTTTTCAGGCCCTCCAGGGAAACGAGGTAAGAGGGGCAGAAGAGGAGAGACTGGTAAGTTTTCACTTTTGGAAGCAAGATGTCAGATTTTATTTTGGGCGGATGGGTTTTTCTCAGTATTTTGTCCGTTTTGTGCAAATGTATCTATTATTCTACTGGATACATGATGACTCAGCTATTTTATTTTGGTTTGCATTTTTTCTTGGGGGCAGAGGAATGCACCTAGCATGCCTTATTTTTGCTCTTTGTTGCCTGTGAGCTATAGGAAGAAAAGATCTGTTTTAAAAAAAAATTCTGATAGAAGTTTTGTGATCCTTGGCATATAACTTGTGGCCTTCTAAATTGCTTTCAATCTCAAATAGTCATTAAATTGTAGGCCTGCTTCATAATACTTGATGCATCTGTAGAACCTTGAATAGTTTTTATAATTTCTGACATAAAAGACATTGATAATAAAACTAGTTATTGATCATTCTGAAATAATTTCAGCACTCTGAGTCTTCTCTCATTTACACCTGTGCACAGCTGCATAATTTCATTGAAGTAAATAATGTTACAATGGTATAAATGAGTATAAAATCAAGCCCTTTGTGTTTAGAAAAAAATCATGTCATGAGGAAAAGGGAACATGTGTTATGTGAACAGTCATGGAGATAATGTCTAAATAGACTGAACTTTGTAAAATAAGCTGTTGATTATCAGGAACTTGTAGCATTTAGGATCTTCTTGAATTAAAATCCAGTCTGTGTTTGGCTGTGTTTGTGGCTGAAAATTTGCAAATGCAACACATAAATAAAGAGAGGCATTTTCTTTGCGTGGAAACTACACTTGGGGCTTGATCTTCCCCGGCGCTGGGCACCTTCAGCTCGTCTTGACATCTGTGGGAGTTAACGCACTGATCACCTTGCAGGATTCAGCTCTTTGTCAGGATGGTGTTTCTAAAAGTGGCAGAGAAATGGGTGCTTCAGATCTGGTTATATTAGGTATTTTTGGTTATCTGTGAATTAATCTGGCAGATTAGGAGAAATTTACAGTCTGGTTGATTCCCATGAATTTTAGTTCTTCACAGTAATCTATTGTTTTGTCTTTGAGGTAGTTATATATTAGAACTTTATTTTGTTCTTAGAAAATTATTTCCTTCTTTTTCTTGGATAGCTAAAATAAAGCCAAACTCTGATAAAATTAGATCCACTAACTTTAATATGTTAATCAGTTTATCATACTTGCTGCAGAGAAAAAAGTTATTATACAGCGGGAATTGCTCAGGTTGAATTTGGCTTTACAAATGATCTTGACAATTCAAATGAACTTGGCAGCTACCTTGCAGTATGTTTGACTTTTCGTTTTACACATTACATTACAAATTACATTACAAATAAACACACATTAAGATATTAACAGAGGAAATTGATCTCTTTCCTTTAGAAACAGACCCTGCACATTAAAATGCTATTTGGAAATGTTTACCAGTATAAAGAAATTACCTTAGTTACTAGACAATAAAATCACATTGTTAAAAACAAAAACCTGACAATATCAAAAGCGAACTGAAAATACAGCTGTTGCTATTTTATGCCCCTTTTGCACCTCACTTTATTCAGAAGGTAGAGGGAGGCCAAGAGAGCTAATGAAAAGCCGTTGATTTGGGAGCTGCAGCTGCTCCACTTAATAAGAGTGAAATATTAGATTTGATTTGCAGCCCTTTGATAATGTTCTCAAGAACTGCTGTACAAAAGCCTTTTGAATCTAAATAATTGGAAAAATGTGCAAATATCACTTCACAAAGTGTGACGTTTTAATAGGGAGCATTTTATAAGTGGGTCTTGAAAAAAGACAGTGATGAAAGGAAATGTCTGTAGAGTCAGGTGATCACTGGAACTTCTCCTTATTGGCAGAGGAGGAAGGTAAGAAGATCTAGATGCAAGTATTTCTGTCTTAATGCCAAGGTTAAATGCCAAGGGTAAAAAAAAAATTGTGTAATTTTCTAGACAAGATGTAATTTAATTCCCGGTTGCATGGCTAATTGAAACTGGTGGATATAAAATATATGCACATGTGAAGTCTGAGAAAACAAATTGTATTCCATGGTTAATCTTTTTTTGGCCTGCCATGAGACTGCATGAAAATAAATGAAGAATAATTAACATGAAATTGCATGGGAATGGGTGAAGAATATTTAATTCTTCAGCAAAGAAACTGCATGTATTCTAGTCTTTGGCATCACTACTAGCCTCAAAGAACCACAGAAGAAAAATATTGTTAAAGAACAAAATCTAGACAGTATGTTGATTATGCTAATTTATAATCATGTGGTCTCATTTTTGGCTTCTTGCATATGAATCTTTCTCACTAACTTCATAAACTTATATACTCCTTTTTTTTCTCTCTCTTTTTTCCCCCCTACAGGACCTCCTGTAAGTACAGTTGATACATTGTTGGGTCTCCCAAGTTAACCGGGATCAGACAGAAATGCGTTCAGACCCTTTTACTTTTAGACTTTTACTAATTTTGCTGGAGTTGAATGATTTGTTTGGAAACTTATTTTTCTTAAACAAACCTTTAAAACAGTAAAACTTTACCTCGGCCCTACAGATAGCATTTTTGGATCAGAATAGCATGTAAGTATGTTCTGTTCGTTGTGTCTACTATTAATGTCTGTTCAGTCTGGTATAGAAACGTTAATCAGTAACCGTGCCAGAAGACTGAACCATATAAATATAGGAAATGATTCAGCAACCTTTACTTGCACTGAGTAGTAACTTACTCTGGTAAAATAAGCTCCTTGTCTTTTCGTTATGTGTATGTACAATGCCTACAGCAATAGAGCCCTTATCCAGACTGCATATTGACAATATGCTATTGTAATACAAATAGTAAAAAAATAATACTCAGTTTTAGCAAGGGTGGTAAATCTGGCCATAAATTTGTTTACGACAAAATAATTCCATTTTTTCTTGTCCACACCTTTCCAGACTTAAGTCACACTTCTTTTTCTATGTATAGTATTTAACATATGTATCTAAAGTATTCATATTTGTTGTGATACTATACCATCTGAAGATAACAATGCAACCATGAGAATAATATCTCCTGTAAAGAGATTTTAGGAGACTTACTCTTTTCTTTCCTTGGATTTGTCATGGCATTTCCAGTCTTAGTGTCATGACCAGATCATCTTGTCAACTGAGTGGCATATGTATTTTAGAATAATTAATTAATATCCTCAATTTCTGTTGTCTGACACAATCATTTTAGCATTAACTGTAACTACCCAGTAGCAGTGCTACAGGAAACATTTAAACTTCTAAATTGTCAAAATGCTTAGTGGCTCACATTGGCAAACTCATTTGACAGGCTATCAATGAAAGAGCAGGCTTAATGCACGCTAGTGCTCTTTAAATGAAGGAAATGCTGATTTCCTAAATATCTTTTGCAGTCTCTTCTCACAAAATGCAAAGATCAAGCATTAATCAGGATATAAATGATTTTCCTACTGCAAGAGAATTTAGCAAAGCAGATAGTGAATTCTGAGTATGCAAATCTTTACTCCTTGACATCATCTCCCTACTGTTTTAGCACAGTTCCATTTAAAAAAAAAAAGGAGAGTCATACATTATTAATATAACCTAGAATTAGCTCCAAGGATGATGGGTAAAGTTTTCAAAAGCATCTAAGTGATTTAGGAGCCTAAGCTCTATTTTCAAAAGTGACTTGGGCACTTAGGAGTGACTTTCAATGAGACTTATTCTCTGAAGGATGGAATTTTCAAAAGCACCTAAATCCCATTTTCAAAAGTGATTTAAAAGCCTAAGTCTCATTGGGAGTCAGTGGACTTTGGCTCCCAAGTTCCTAAATCACTTCTGAAAATGTTTTACTCTAGCTTTGATCCTGTGAACATAGTGGTAACCCTTAAAAACTATACCGTGGTTATCACCTGGGATCCCACAGTAGTGAATAGTGAATAATTATGGTACCTTAGGTACCATCATGTAGTAGCTGCAGGTGGCTATTGCATCTTCAAAGGTGACCACTGAAATTTTAGCTGTCTTTTCCTACCTATAACCAGTGTGTCAGGATGACAATCCAAGTCCCATGGATTTTTATATTTTATGACCCAATAGAACATTCTACGATTTCTTCTTTGACACTGACATACTATCAGCAGCACACCTTCCATCTTCTTCTCTTTCTGTCATGTGCTGCCCCTCAATCTATGTATATAACTCCTACTGATAGCAAGAGATCCATCAAGGATCAAAGGCAGTAAGTGGCCCTTTTGTTAGTTATTTTTAATGTTGACTATGTTTTATCTTGAATAATGTGCCTTGCCAAAAAAAAAATGTTCACTGTGTGTGTGTGTGTATGTGTGTGTATATATATATATATATATATATATATATATATATATATATATATATGCGCCATACTTGTTCATCTGTAAAATATAATCAAGTGTAGAGGATCAATGGCTGTTTGAATTTAAATTTTCCATTAGTGTACTGCACATGTTGGTAATGTCACATGTCATGAATATGCTCTTAATGTGTGTCATACCCATTTCATCTCATTCAACCAGGGTCAACCAGGGCGAAATGGCTATCCGGTAACTGCTCTATCATATATTTATGAGAGCTTTTTTTGCTCTCAGAATCATTCTTTTCTTTTTTGTCTTTTTGTTTGTTTCTGCCTTATTAACCTTCACATGAACTAGGGGAAATTCACCCTTCCCTGATGTTTCTCAAGTGCCTATAGAACATAAGGCTTTTTTTATTTTTTAAATGTTTGCTTCTTCATGTAGCAGTTCTGTATAAATGGTCTAGTGAGATGGACATGTATAATATATGCCATAAACACTATGCAGTGTTTGATACTAGAAATGTTTTGTTTGTTGAACTTGTGTATTCCTACGCGCACACAAATAATGTTTTCACCGTAATTTTAAATGTTCCTTAAACTGGATCCTGCATATCAGTTTTCTCTATCAGAAAGCTATTTGGTTGGCATGTTGAACCTCCAAATCCTCCACTTGCATTGTATTCTGTTCCTTTTGGCTGCTTAGTTCTATGCATCTTGAGCAAAATAATTGCTAATATAATTAGCAGTTGCCTGCAAAGCCTGTAATAGAGCAATTTTATGATAATATATATAATTCACTTTTGTGTCATCTTAATTTACATCTTTATGGCTTTCTGTCTAAAAAATGGAAATGTATGAAATAATGCATCTTTTTGGAAAAGCACCAATAAAAATTTTAGGAAATAACCAGTTAGCAGCACGAGCTAGAGTTATACTATCACCTATGTGGCATCCGGAGTGTAACCAGTATCAGATATATTTTTGAAACCAAGTTACAAAAGATGATATTGGATAAATCTGAGAGAGAATATAATTGCAGAACACAGTAATTGCTTAAATCTGGTTCTGATCTTATTTTAAGCACTTACTGGTAGTTTGGGGCCTTCAAAATTTGGGTTTGCATCTTCGAATCAGGCAGTTAGATGTCTGATGGCTCAATATGTGTTAACAATTTCTGTGTGTGTATGCAAACCACAGCATTGGGGCACTCCAAATTAGCGGTCAGGTGGAAGCTACTATGCAAATCTGTCCCTAAATATCTTCAGTTTACCGGTTTAGTTTACCGGGGTGGGACAGGAGGGCAGAAGGAATGTGTGTGAAACACCAACCCAACCCTATCAGTAATTTAAAGGCAGCATTGTGATGAAATAGCCAACAAACAATACAGCAGAATTGCATCTAAAGAACATGAACATGCTGAAACTCCATTATAGTTAAATACTGTAGCATGAAAAACCTAAATTGCTTCAGAGTACAAATTGCAATTCCATTCATAATATTTAGACCAAAGTTGTTCTGTGTTGGGGAAAAAATATTTGCAGTAAATTCTCTTCTGCCTCATGCATATGCCTACATGTTCCAATTACAGAGGATGGTGTTTCCAAAGAACCCCCAGAGAGCTAAACTCCCCGACCATATGGAGATTCAATAGGAACTGGGTGCCTAGCTCTAACCAGAATAGTAATTATCATGGTGAAGAGAATGTAGGAAGCAGAAAGAAGCCAGATAAAACTTTTATTGCTTGATTTGAGATGTAAACTGAGAAGACTTGATCTGCAGATCATTAATTTGTCAAAATGATGGTTACAGACATATGTCCATAGAGTTTTTAATTATAAGCGTATTTAGAGCCTGAGAGCCCAGTCTTTGGTTCCACTCCATCTACTTTGGGTCTGTCAAGGTTCCTCCCCACTCTGAACTCTAGGGTACAGATGTGGGGACCTGCATGAAATATCCCCTAAGCTTATTTTTACCAGCTTGCGTTAAAAATTTCCCAAGGTACAAACTTTTACCTTTTGTCCTTGGACCTTATGCTGCCACCACCACTGAAGTGTTACACAAAGAACAGGGAAAGAGCCCACTTGGAAACGTCTTTCCCAAAAAATATCCCCCCAAGCCCTACACCCCCTGGGGAAGGATTGATAAAAATCCTCACCAATTTGTACAGGTGAACACAGACCCAAACCCTTGGATCTTAAGAACAATGAAAAATCAATCAGGTTTTTAACAAAAGAATTTTAATTAAAGAAAAGGTAAAATAATCACCTCTGTAATCAGGATGGTGACTACCTTACAGGGTAATTAGATTCAAAACATAGAGATTCCCTCTAGGCAAAACCTTAAGTTACAAAAAGACACAAAAACAGGAATATTCATCCCATTCAGCACAATTTATTTACCAGCCATTTAAACAAAACAGAAATCTAACACATATCTAGCGAGATTACTTACTAAGTTCTAAGACTCCATTCCTTTTCTGTTCCGGGCAAAAGCATCACGCAGGCAGACAGACAGACCCTTTGTTTCCCCCGCCCTCCAGCTTTGAAAGTAACTTGTCTCCTCATTGGTCATTTTGGTCAGGTGCCAGCGAGGTTATCCTAGCTTCTTAACCCTTTACAGGTCAAAGGGTTTTGCCTCTGGCCAGGAAGGATTTTATAGTTCTGTATACAGAAAGGTGGTTACTCTTCCCTTTATATTTATGACAGGGCCCTAGGATCCAGGGGCTACAAAAGCTTGTAAAAGCCACTTGTGTCCTCTACCCAGGCTTCTGAACATGGCTTGGCTGGACCAGAGTTCCTCAAGGGCTACATAGTAAAAATTAGAACTGAAGTAATGCTGAATGTAATTTTTGCCATTATTCAATTAAATGCATGGAGCTATCAATTGCATAACCTGAGGCAGATTGTTGATTTTGTATCCACAAATGTGTGTGTGTGTTTGTGTGCGTGTGTGTGTTGTATGTGTGAAAGGAAGAGAGAGCAATTTTGAAAAGTGCTCAGCATTGACCTAACTCTGCTACCGCTGAATGGGAGTGATTGGAAGAATTTGGCCCTAATTATCAAAAGCTGTATTCTGACTGGCTGATTGGCCCTTTTTGGTGAAATTACAGTCACCTACTAACTTTTCTCCTGAATGGAATTTAATAACAAATGAGATACATTTTTAATTTTTTATACCATCCTATGCAATTCTATAGCAGGGATCTCATTCTCTGTTAAAGTTAGCATTATTTTGGATCCCTGTTTGATTCCTTGTTACTTTCATCATGGTTAAGTTTTGTAGGAGATACTACCTCACCCATCTTGTCTGTCTATGTACTTATATGGTTCCTTTCACGTCAGTATCTCAGGGCCTCCATAGTACAGGAGTGCAAAGTTCCATCTGAGGAATTTGCCTGGCATTGTTCCAGGGAAAGAGAAAATTTGTGGGATTTCTCCTACGCTCTCCTATGACATCAGCCCCCCCCAAAACCTGCTAATGCCCCAAAAGCCACAAAACCTCTGGGACCAGTGGAGGCATAGGGCTGCTCCTTGTGCATCTATATTGAGACCTGGCCTACACTACAAAGTTAGATGACGTAAGTTCACGTGCGTCGGCCGTTATGCATGTGTGTACACTACATTTTTTCTCCCACTGAATAAGCGACCCGTTACAGCGATGCATTAACACCACCACTTCCCCGAATGATGAGAGGTCACGGTTGACTTACTTAGGTCAATGCAGTGCGAGTGTAGACACTGCATTAGTTGTGTTGAGCTTAAAAGTTTTCCAGCTGGTGTTCCTCAATTCTCACAACAGCGACTGTTCTGTTTACAATTTTGTATTCCACTGCCCAGCATTTAGAGGGACCAGAAGCACACCACCACCTCACTTTAAAGCCCCATGTGTTTTTGCCTTTTCCTGAGTGCCTAGCTTAGTTAGCACAGCTAGCAGTTCACCTTTGTCATGTTCATCCTGCTGTCCAACTGACCATACCAGCTCCACACACACAGATTGTTACTCGATGCACTACTGCCTGAAATAGGCAAGAAGTCTTGAATCTTCCTGGGATGTGGGGGAGAGAGGCTGTGCAACCACAGCTATGGACCAGCAGTAGAAATATCGGCATCTAGGAGCAAATTGCATGGGGGATGCTGGCAAAGGGGCATGATAGAAATATGCAGCACCACTGCGTGGAAGCAAAGGAACTATGCCAGGAAAACCACAATGTGTGAGAGGGCAACACGAACTGGTGCTGCCCTGCAGACCAGCCGCTTCTATGATGAGCTGCATGCCATACTTGGCAATGAATCCCCCAGCACCCCAAGACCACTGTGGATATCTTAGAGGAGCCTGAAACCCCTGCCATGAATAGCGAGGAAGAGCGGGTCAGGAAGGGAGTCGCAGCAGGAGATGAAACCATGCAGAGAGCCAAGAATTGTTTGACACTCCATAGGAGTCTAGCCAGTCCAGCCAGGTGAGAGCAGATGAGCCCACTCATGAAGGGGAAGAGAGCTCAGGTAAGTGTGTGCGTGCATTATTTTTTGTAATGTTTTTGGGCTTTTCCTTTCCCTCAAACCTCATCTCCCTCTCTCCTTTCACCCCCCACCTTTGTTCCCCATTTAAAAATGGTGCCTGGTTCGTCCATAAGTTAAGACAAAGGTATTAACTTTTCATTGCTACACTGATACAATGTAGTAAAATACAATGTTAGGGAATAAGTTAAAAAATAGTAATATAACAGTCTGGTTAAACAGTCCACATCATATCATTAACTTGTCCCTGGGTAGAGGTAAAACAAAGAGGTAGAATCAGTGTCATCTCATTCCTTTGGCTTTTTGGGCTAGAGGGCGGGACCATGCAGAGTACTCTGTTTATCTGAATAGGGGTATCTCTTTTAGCCTCTTGAGAGATCTCGATGAACCTTTCATAAGGATACTCTGCAGTCCTCTCCAAAAGATGTTTACTCTTTACTTCCGTTTTCATTTGGGATTGTAAACTATGGTTGACCCTGTTAACAGTGTTGATAAATGTTTTTTAACCTTGTATATGTGTGTTTGCACTTTAATTTTGTTAGCTGCTGTTCTGCACACAATAAAGTCCTATTTTTGGAAATTAAGAGGTTCTTTATTAGTTTACACCAAGCATTACACAATTCATAGCGGCAGGCAAAGACCCAACCAAGATATTATCTAAAGTACATAAGAGATAGAATATTTCATGAAAGCAACGGAGAACTGCACTGTGGCTGACTGTTAAAATGTTCTTTTAAAAGGCTCCTTTAGCCGCAGAGCTCAATGATTGGCCCTTCTAATAGTTCTCATGTCTGGCTATTCAAATTCAGCAGCCAGCTGGTCAACCTTGCCCCTCCATCTTGCCTCACAGATAGTATGCAGTACACATCATGCAGCTATAACCACTAAGATGTTTTTCCTGCTGAGATCCAGTCTGAGTAAATGACGCCAATGTTCTTCAACCTCCCAAAAGCCCGTTCAACAGTCACAGAGATGCGAACCCTCCCTCATGTTCTGTAATCCTCTCAAATTGTATATGTAATTATGAAATTACTAATTCAGGCTTAAATCCACAAATTTTGCAAGTTCACACTGTGACTGGGCAAGGCCAGATGGCTATAGAAAAGTAGTGGGAGATAGATATATTAGCTCCAGGCTAAACAAATCCCTGATACCAGGATAAGTGAAATGGCAGCTTCTCCAGGTCAATTAAGACACCTGGGGCCAATTAAGAACTTTCCAGAAGGCAGGGAGAAGGCTAGGTTGATTGGGACACCTGAAGCCAATCAGGGGCTGGCTGAAACTAGTTAAAAGCCTCCCAGTTAGTCAGGTGGGTGTGCATGTCAGGAGCTGTGGGAGGAAGTTGTGCTGTTGGAGAGGCTGAATAGTACACACCATATCAGGCACAAGGAAGGAGGCCCTGAGGTAAGGCTGAAGTGGAGCTTGAGGAAGTGAGGGCTGCTGTGGGGGAAGTAGTCCAGGGAATTGTACACGTTATGTTTCTAAAAAGTCAGCTATCATAGCTGATACTATTAGGGTCCCTGGGCTGGAACCCAGAGTAGAGGGTGGGCATGGGCTCCCCCCCGCCACCTTTGCCCTCTGATTAATCACTGAGACTGGAAGACAACAGAGACTGTGCAAGGAAGGATAACTTCTCCTCACCTCCCTCGCTAGCTTATGATGAAAATGGCTCAGTAGACTGTGGCCCTTGTATCTAGAGAGAGAAGGGTTACGTGGAGGGTCACAATGAGCCTCTGAGGCTAGCAAAATCTGCCAGGAAACGCGGGACCCATGGAGGCAAGGACAGAGCTTTGTCACAACTGGTGTGAGGAGTAGGATACTGTTCACAGTGTGGCGGAAGAAAGAGGTTTAAAAATAAAAGTGTGCACTGGGGTTTTGGATTTTTTTTGTTTTGTTTGTTTGCTTTGTACCACAATGGAGGAGGTGGTAAGAGCTCTGGTACAAGCCATGGCAGCCCAGCAGAAGGCCACCCGGGTTCAGGCAATGGCACAACAGGAGTCTATGCAGCTACAGCAGGAAACCAATCAATTATTGATGAGCCAGGTGACCCAAGATCGTGCCCTCTTGAGAGAGGTGGTGGACCAGCTGAAGATCCTCACCACCCAGGCCCGGGGGTCTGACAGGATGCGAACCATGAGGGCCACTGGTTGTTTGCCAAAGATGACGTCAGGAGATGATGTAGAGGCATATCTCCTCTCATTCAAAAGGACTGCTTAGGGTGAGGCATAGCCCCAGGAGTAGTGGGCCAGTATTCTTGCCCCTTTTTTGTGTGAAGAGGCCCAGAAGGCCTACTTTGACTTGCCTGCCACAGCTGCCACTGATTATACCCGTCTTAAGGCAGAGATCCTAGCACGATCAGGGGTAACGGCAGCGGTAAGGGCCAAGAGGTTCCATGAGTGGAAATACCAGGAGAATAAACTCCTGAGGCCCCAGCTATTCGACCTCATACACGTTGCACGGAAGTGGTTACAGCCCAAGGTGTGCAGGCCAGAGGAGATTTTAGACACCCTGGTCATAGACCATTACATGCGGGGACTGCCTCCAGATCTCCGCAAATGGGTAGGCCAGAACGATCCGTCCACGTACAATGAGGTGATCACACTGGTAGAAAGATGGATGACAGCCAGGGAACTGACCCGACTACCCAAGGAAGGCCCCTTTTGAAGCAAGCACCCGACCCCAACTCTGGAAGGTTGGGCAGCCAAACCCCTGGAGAGTCCTAGGTGGAAGAAGGGGGGAGGCCGAAAACCAGCGGGGAACCCAGAAGGAAGGGATTGGCCTGAGTGGGGGGAACCCCGGGACTAAACCCCCTAACCCCCAGGATAGGGCAGTGATTAAAAGCAATTATAGATGCTATGCATGTGGGGAGTGGGGACACATAACAGCACAGTGTCCCAGCACCGAGGAGCCTATGCAATGTAACTTGGGGGATTGGGAGGTCCCATGCTCCCTTATCCACCTTGCGGGGGTCGCATTAGCCCTGCATAATTACACAAGGCCAGTGAGGACAGATGGCACAGAGACTACAGCGCTTGTGGACTCTGGGAGTGCTATCACCCTCATATCGGGTAAGCTGCTGAAAAGTAGTCAGCTGCTACAAGCCAAACATGTGCATGGGGCCGTGAGCCATTACCCCACCATCCCAGTGGAGATAGAGGTTCAGGGAAATCCCATTGAGGTGACCGTGGGTGTAGTTCCTAAACTCCCATATCTCATAGTCATTGGGAGGGACTATCCAGGGTTTGATAATTTACTCCCCCCCCGGAGAGACTGGATAGAGAGACCCTGAGGACAACGACTCGTCACCGGGGGAATGTCAACCCCCAATGTTTGCTGAGATTTCTCAGGATCTTTTCTCAGCTCCCCGAAAGACCCAGAAGACAAAAAAAGAGAGGAAGGCCGCGAAGGCCTTGGGAACCCGGATCCTGACCCAGGGCCAGAAGACCTCCCTAGTAGGCAGATGGGCACGAGCAGACAACAGAGAAACTTCCACCACAGAAGGTGAGCCAGAAGCTGCCCCCAGCCATGACGGCGGTGAGCCGTTGGAAGAAGCAGAAGCTGGCCCCTGGGAGCTTGGGCAGGTTAGTCCCGGGAGAGAGACTTTTGGGCGGGACCAGGCGGAGGACCCCAGATATGATAATGCCAGGAAAGAGGTGGCCGAGATCGATGGGATACCCGTGGATGGAAAGGTCCGGGGTCCCGGACCTTACTTTATAGTGAAGAAAGATCTTCTGTACCGTGTGGTGCAAATGCAGGAGCAAGAGATACAACAACTTCCGGTGCCACGAAAACATCAAAAAGCCATATTGAGTCTCACCCACAGTCACCTGTTTGGAGGACACCTAGGGGTAGAGAAAACCCAGACACGGATCCTGCGGAGGTTCTTCTGGCCAGGAGTACAAGAAGATGTCCAGCGATACTGCACCTCTTGTCCGGAGTGTCAGTTACATAGCCCTTGCCCGTGCTTGCGAGCTCCATTGATACCTCTTCCAATAATAGAGGTTCCTTTCGAACGGATAGCCATGGATCTGGTAGGGCCCCTAGAGAAGACAGCTCGGGGCCACCAACATGTGCTTGTTGTACTGGACTATGCAACCCGGTACCCAGAAGCTGTTCCCCTGCGCAATACAGCTTCCAAGACAATAGCTAAGGAGCTAGTACAGATCTTTGCCCAGGTTGGGCTACCTAAGGAGATATTGACTGATCAAGGGACAAATAAATTTGTTAGTATCTAAGGTGCCACAAGTACTCCAGTTCAAGGAATCAGAGTAGCAGCCGTGTTAGTCTGTATTCACAAAAAGAAAAGGAGTACTTGTGGCACCTTAGAAACTAACAAATTTATTAGAGCATAAGCTTTCGTGAGCTACAGCTCACTTCATCGGATGCATTTGAAGTGAGCTGTAGCTCACGAAAGCTTATGCTCTAATAAATTTGTTAGTTCAAGGAATGTGGGCTTTCTCATCTGAAAGTTCTGAAGATACCACTTGTCATCACAAACCTTCATTACAATCAGTGCTAGTTTCTTGGGCCCAGAAGTGGAGCTTCACCATGTGGAGCTGCTCTGTGAATGCTAGCAGCAACCTGGCATTTTTTTCGCTCTGTTCATCAGCGCCCAGTTATAGAGCTGGAACATCTCTTCATTGTCCTCCCCATCATCCCGACTGTAGCAGAGATCTGCAAATACTGGAGAACGACGTGTCCTGTAACAGCACTGCACATGAGAATTGTGCTGAGCTCTAAGCTTCTGTCAGAGAGATGGCCGAGACTGCAAAGCGGTGTGCAGGACTGTGAGAATTTTAAATAATGAGGCAAAAATTAGGGGATGTGGAAAGTATCATGGAATGGAGAAAATGGTCTGTTGGGTTCTTGACCTGTAGCTCCCTGAAATCCCTGAACAAACAACTTCAAAAATATCCCAAAAGGCATTGTGCTGCACTGGGATACTTGCTCATGATACACCACACTTTACATTGCTGGAGACATTTCTGGTCAGTACGCACAGTGCTGATGCAAGCAGCCAACTGTGCATGCACCTGAGTGTGGAGGCTTTGCATCAACTGAAAGTTGTAGTGTAGATACAGTCTGACTCCCAGCTCCTATCAGCTCCCTATGGTCTGTGTCCCTTCTCATTAAGATGTGAGTGACTTCCCACACTGCAGAATGGGAATGTACCTAACTTAATTGTTCATCTCCTGTTATTGTCATTTATTGGTTTGGTGGAAATTTGGATATTACCATTTTTCCAGACTCAAACTCCTTACCCTTGGGGTTTTCACTGGTCACTAAGTAATAGCCTTGAAAAATGTTAAAATATATTGAACCATGAACATTGTAGCTGACATACTGGCAGAGTTTTCATTTCCCACCAGAGCTGAAGTTGGGGTAATAGAATTTCCATACGCATCAGTCTGTCTATAATTCCCTCTAGGTTACAGGACAACTTTAACATTACACTTCTGGTTTTCCCACTCTAGTTAGAAATAACATCCACAATTACAGTACTATAAGATGGGGGACCATGACCTGTAGAGGGGTTGCAAGTAGGTGTCAGGAGGCTGTGAACACCCTGCCCTTCCCTCAGTGTTAAACGGGAAAGGGACCATAGCTAGATGGTAGGGACCATAGCTAGATGGGTTTTTGGACGGTCCAGGTATGGAAAATGTTGAGAACCACTGCTAAAAGAGACAAGAGGGGGGAAATAGTGTTTCAGTGTTTCTCTGGGCATGTGACAGCACTTACTATATAACCCGTTTTATTGTTCCCCCTGTATAGTCAGTGAATTAGAGCTAAATTGTGCCATATACACTAAGGGGCCCTGTAGAGCCATCCCGCCCCAGAAGGAGCACTGG
Organism: Dermochelys coriacea; assembly: GCF_009764565.3. Classification (NCBI taxonomy): domain Eukaryota; kingdom Metazoa; phylum Chordata; order Testudines; family Dermochelyidae; genus Dermochelys; species Dermochelys coriacea. Next base: position 33,674,066 of record NC_050071.1, on the reverse strand, counting down.
AAGGAATTCTGCACAGTGAGACAGAATGCCTCCTGGGACTTAGGGACGGACAGTGATTATGCATTGTGCAGTCCCTGGGCAATAAGGAAGAAGCAGCCGGATATTGCACAGAATGTGAGGGCTGTAATTCTTTCCAGAGCTTACAAAGATGATGTGTAAAGTTCCTTATGTCCTTCCCCACAGAACAACCACAGAATCTGGACCTTAGTTTCCCCTTTTGTCTCTGTGGGTCTTTCACGCACCAACAGGGGGAAGAAAAATATTTTTGAAATATTGTAAAGTGATTCCAAAACCACGGACATTGACAGTGGGACTCAGGGGCAGCAGAGCAGTACAGGAAACTACTTTTCATACAGTTTTATTTTATTCTGCTTAGATTTGGAGTTGACAGTGTCCTTGGAAAACTTTGCATAAGAGACACCAGGCCATTTGTAAAGTCGGGAGGACCAGAATAAGCTCTTTTGGTTTTGATTATTATTTTAAATATTTTTACACTTTTCTAACTAAGAAATGTCTCTTGACTTTTAAAAAAGAAACTAAATCCAATTAGTACCATAAGGTACTTTTTTTTTAGGGTTTCCTCTGGAATCCCCTATTTTTCCAGTCCTCCTCTTCCCCTACTCAGTTACTCTAGAAAATATCATGGTGAGATCCCATGCTTATATTACTGCATTGACTTCCAACTCAAATTTGCTCATCATACCCACTCACTCCCCACCCCCCAACAAAAAAAATCTAACAGCAAATTCATCAGGGAATAAGAAAGTGAAGATGGGTCTGGCTGATGCATCACCATCAATGGCCCTGATCCAATTGAAGTGTGTTATGGGTGAAATTGAGGTGTGTCACCTCTAATCCTGCTGAGGTGAATTCTGGTTACTAGTGATTTTATGTGAATCAGAAAGAACACAGCTTGACTTTCAGATACCAGGGTAAATTTGCAGGGCTGGCAATTAGAAATAACATCTTTTTCCATGTAACTCCACTGTAACTGAGTAAATTTGATCTGGAAATCATTGAGACACAATAAATGTGGAACCTCCTGGTGCCATTTTTATAGAGTTGCTTTTCGTAACAGAGAGCTGCACTTTGTGATGCCTCTGCTTATGCAGCCTAAAATCGCATTGAGTTTTGTTACTGCCATATCATATTGCAAGTCCATGTATAATTTACTGTCCACTATGGCTCCTAGGTCTTTTTGACTTCACTGTTTTTCAAGTTTTCCCCTCCCATTGAAGATCTCTGTTTTGGATTGTTCTTCCCCAGACATTCCAGACTTCCACCCATTGAATCATGCTCATTTAGGGGCCAAATCCTAGTCCCTGTGAACACCCCAACTGCACTATATGCAAGTAGGTGGGCGAGAGAGAACCCTCCATCTCAAACCTGGCACAACGTGTGGAACACTTTAGCCAGTGTATCCGAAATTCCCACATCTTGTGCCCCCTTCCAGGGGCCTGATGAAGAGGTGCACCCCGAGTGCCCTCTTTGCACCCTGGCCTTCCTTCTGCAGCAGGACAGAGGTGGTTCTGCTGCATCCGACGGTCCTGCCGCACCTATGAGAATTTGGCCAATGGTATCATAATTCCCTAAGATTTGTTAAGAAATGACCATATCTTTCTGTGCATCTCATTCCTTACTGTCTTGCCTGGAGGGTGCTGCTGGTTACCAATACCAAATATCCTTATTCCCTTTGTTCTCAAGCAGACCCAGGATGGCTACTCCTGCGTTTGACATCTCTCTCTCTCTCTATCATGCAATTTTTCTCTGTGGGCCAGATTCTACCTTTCCCTAACTCTGACATATAGTGTTGGGGGAGGGCATAAAGAGCTTCTTACCCACACCACAAAATTCCAGTCCTTCCTCTGAGCAAACCACAGGAGCTTTCTCTACCTGTAGTTCCCTGGGAAAGGTGATAGCAATTGGGGAGAGAGGAGATGGTGTCCTGACACTGTCCCCCCAGCAGTGGCTAGCAGAGCACACCCCACAGAGGTACATAGTCTCCGTGCTCCCAGGAGTTATGGAAGGCTCTCTGTACATGAATGCGTATGTCACCCATCAGACCACTGGATAGTTTACACTTACAGCCTCCTGCAAGTGCAACTTGACTATTTTTACAGAAAAACAGTTGTTCTTGAAAGCCCAGAATAATGCATTTCCTGAAAATGCCTCCAATATTTCGTTTATTTAGCCAGATGCTGAACATTTGTGGAAATGTATTATTCAGAATGCTATCCCTACTCACAAGGCTTTACCATAGGCTTGATATTGCAACCACTGATGTCAATGGCAAAATTCCTACTGATGTCAGTAAGTGCGGGATCAGCTTCCATGTTTGTACATTGCTTCATTAGATAACATCTAAAAAGATGGTGTAAGAAGGCAGTCCCGCCTGGAGTGCCTTACTGCAGCAAGCTGCAGCATGAGAGGCATGCTTGCCTCAGTTTCCCTTCTCAGGTAGCCCAAGGACTTTATGCACACTCTCTTGCTTGAATAATGCCTCTCCTGGGAGCCAGGTTGTTACAAAACATAATGTAAATAGTCTGGTAAGAAAAGTTCCAAAACATAGTCCATATGATCCCCACTGCATGTAGTATTTAAAACTCTGATCTTCCCAGTAGGAACCACCCCTAGCCTCTCTGCTGGGAGTGCATCCTAATCATACTCTGGTGTCTTCCACCACACCTAGATTCCTTGTCCATCCTCCTCCATCCCTATAACAGGATAGCCAGTCCAGCCCTTTCAGCTGGAATGTAACTCCATTCTTCCCAGCAGGAATCTCCATAGCTTCTGTGCTGGGAAATCATTCTCTCCCTGGTCTTCTCTGTTCCCTTCAGTCCAGCTCTCCAGCATGGAGACATCAGTTGGTAAGTCCCTCCAGTGCTCCCCTACCGTCAACCTTCTACAGCCCTTGCCTTCAGCTCTCTGCCTTAGGCATCTCCCTCTGCTGCTCCTCTTGCCTTCAACCCTCTGGGCCTGGCTCAGAGAGGTCAGCCAGCAACTACGCTTGCTGCTCTTCTTGCCTTCAGCTTTCCCCCAGGTACACCCTCTGGCTCTGACAACTCTCATCTCCAGCCAATCCTCCTCCTCCCAGGCACCCCTTATTCACCAGGTCTCTCTTCCTCTAGGACCCAAGTGCCCTCTTTTAAGCCCAACTGGAGTGAGCTGATGAGGAACAGGGGTACTTTCCCCCTGCTCTCTCTCAAAGGGGCCAGTCACCCTGTGACAGATGGCCTTCCTTGCTATGCTGATGCTATCATCAACTAGCTCACCCTGCTCAACAGTGATCTTTTTGGAAATGCAACTCTCGGGAGTATCATTCAACACTGCTCTGCATACTAACTGAGAA